>NW_028327174.1:74515898-74818928 GCF_987537825.1 Furipterus horrens | reverse complement strand
ATTTAATACATGTTTTGTCAAATTGTACTTGATATATCTTAAGAAAAAACTATTCCATGTTTATGCACAGAAGCAGTAATTTAAAAAGCAAGTTAATTTCAAAAATATATAAATAAAAATTGTCATTGTCTTAACCTTTCAGCCTTATAGCAATTATTATTTTTTAAAGTCATAATTCTTAGATGTACAGTATTCCCTCACTTATCGTGGGTATTACATTCTAGATCTCCCTGCGATAAGTGAAAATCCACGAAGTAGGAACCTTACATTTATTTTAGTATTTATACATATTTTAAGGCTTTATAAACCCTTCCCACACACTTACAAATCGTTCCCACTCCCTTATTAACCTTTTCCACACTTTTATAAACACTACTTATGTTCTTAAACATATTCTACACTCTTAAACCTATGTAACTTTAACAACATATGTATACAGTACCACGAAATCCCGGGATATAGCGAAAAATCCGCGATAAATAATTAAATATAATATTTTTAAAAATCCTGTGATACAGTGAGGCTGTGATAAGTGAACCATGATACAGAGAGGGACTACTGTAATATACATACATTATCTTTGATAAAGTGGATTGTGAGCCCTCTAGTATACAGACTCTCTTTTTTTGTATATTTGTATCCCAAGATCAAATAGGGTGCTTAATACATAGCATATGCTCAAATAATGTTTGTGAATAAATAAATTTATTCTATTATAGAATTTTTATCAGGGTTTGTAAATAAATGTGATGCACAAATACAGAGAAAATATAAAGTTAACATAACTTTATAATTGCTATGTAATTTTGCCATAGTTTGATCTGTCTGTAAAAGTACTGCCTCATTCCAAATACTTATCTTAAGACTCTAGGTTAAAAATGTACCTGACATAAAGTTTTAAAGGTCTCAAAATCCTAATTTCAACATTGCTTAAAAATACAATTTATAGCTTATATAATCACCTTCATAACCCAAGGAAAGACATAATAAATCTAATTGATTGTTAGTTTCTCAATGCTATCTCAGTGCTCAATAGAGTAAGCAATAGTTTGTGTTCATTGACTTAAATATTGACTTTTAATAGTACAGAAACACAATCAACCCTTTATAGTTATTTGTTTTTGTTAGTTTTACATCCTAAAACTTATTTTTTAATCTTTCTTGTTCAATTTGTAAATTAACTGTTATCATTTTGTTTACTTTAGGCACCCCTCCCACATTTTTGAACAAAAAAATTTCTATTTTTTAATTCCAGTAGATACATCAAGCTACCTGTTGCCTGAGATAAAAGGAAATCTCCCAGAAAGTTTTACTGGCACTGTGTTAAAGAAAGGACGAAGCCTTTTTAAATCCCTTCTGGACCTATTTATGGCAGAAAGATTTAGAACATACGCTGCTTTACTACAGCTCTAAGATAAGCTTTCAATATGCAGTAATTTTCCATGCAGCAGATAAGTCAACTCCCCCACATGGAAACTTGCTAAATTCTTAACAGAAGTAGCCCCTAGAGAACTAGTTTGTCTTTCAATTTAAGTATGTCTCACTTTATATAACTGTTTTCCTAAAACTTAAAATATTTTAAATCATATCATTGTTTTCTATGAACTTTGAATAAGCCCCTTTTATAGGCAACACATTGTCATAGCCACTAGGATTATCAAACAAAGCACCCTCCCATAGCTCAGCAAAGGCAGAATATTAAATAAATTAAGACACAGAGGTATAATGCAAATTTTGATAAGGAAGTGCAGTTATTTCCAGAAAGATGTCACAAGAATATCTCATCCAGTTAAGGGTCAAGGAGGCATATTTAGGCTGATTCTTGCAAGGCCTCAAAAAGTTTTTATGCTGAACAAACAGGATAGAAAGTTCCAAGCAGAATAAACAGGATATATAAAAAATTTTCAATGAATTGGAAGCCGTTCAGGGTAGCCGAAATGTAAAATATGCAATGTGAAAAAATAAGATATAAGGTGTAGTAGAATGTCTAGCACATAACTAGTAAGCAATATATATTTGTTGAATAAATGAAGCCCACGTAGAGATTATGTTAGGTTAAGGAGTCTGTATTCATCCTAGAGGCAACATGGGATAGCTGTATATATGAGTTGTTGGATGATTGTTCTATTCTCAGTGTGAAGAAGGAAGTAAAGTGGTGTAAGATGAGGAGCAGGATGGCTTTAGGGGTTTCTGGTCACGGCTCAGGGAAGACGAGAGATGTTTACAGTAGGATCAAAGAAAAGGGAACAGATCCAACTGATATTTAAGGGATAGAATCAACGGAACTTGGCAATTTATTGCGTGAGGAGAGAGGATTTATAAACGACATATAGATTTCTGGCTATAAGAAGGGTGCCATTTACTGAGGCAAGGGACACTGAAGGCTCAGCAGATCTGAAGAGGTAGATCGACAGTTGTCAACACACAGAAGATACCTAAAGCTAGAAGAGTAGATGAGTTTGTATAAAATGTTAAATAACATGAAGAGAATCATAACGTAAAATATCTTAATGGAAGAGAGCCTAGGACTGAGTCCTGAGAAATATCAACACTTAACAAATGAATACAAATGACTGAGTCTACAAAAGAAACTTTGAAAGAGATTTAAAGAAGCAGAAGAAAAACTAACAATGTGGGTGTCATGATCATTAGGGAAAAATGAGTGTTTCAAGTAGAAAGGAATGGGCATTAGTATCAAATGATGTTAACAAGTGAAACACAATAAGAATTTGAAATGTTTTACTGGATTTAATGTTGTATAAGTCATTATTGATCCTGAAGGAAACAGTTATGGTGGAGTGGTGGGAAGAAAAGCAACGCTCCAGTGGTCTGGAGTGTGATTGGCTGCTGAAGACATTGAAAAACTCCGTAAAAACTTCCCAGAAGTCATCTGGAAATGGGAAGAGAGGTGACAGTCATTCAGAATTTAGGAAAGCATGTTTAAAGTGGTAAAGAAGTAAGCATATTGAATGTTAGTGAAATGAGTTAGAACGTGAATAAGTAGAACTTATGTAAAGAAAAAAACCAAGACATTAATATAAAGCATTTTCTTCAGTGGAAAACTAAGCGGGGGGGGGGGGGGGGCAGCAAAATTGTTTTATCATTGTTTAGAATTGTTAAGGCATAGTAATGATGAAGAGCAGACCAACTTTTGGTCCATTTCTCACTGTTTTAAAAATCCTGTACAAGAAGTGCACCTTTTTACTGCTGTCACCCCCAGGATGAATTGCTCCTCGTACCCCTTACTTTGTATTTTGATTTCTGACTATATTTTTTATATAGACCTAGATTTTTATGCTCCTTACTGAGTTTGTTTTTTGCTTGATATCAGATATGAATGTATTAACCAACCACTCATCCCACCTTCACCAAATTAAGTGAAGAGAAATGTGTATATAATTATAGAAGCAAATTCCCTAAGGGCAATTTAAAAATTATTTGATAATGAAAGCAACTGTTCTTAAATTCTGAGATTCTAACTACATTAATACAAATTACTCATCACTAAGTAAAAGCATCTCTTCTCCAATTAGTAAATAAAATAGATGACTACTATATTGGATGCAAAATGACAATATTTCTAAATATACCTTTGGGAGGGTGATCGGGACCATTCAGCGCTCCCTGAATGGCCGCCTGTGCAGCCGAGTTCTGGGCCTTCACCATTTCAATGGTTTCTTTTAGTTCTATGAGTTCAGAATCCTGTGAAACAAACAAGTTAGAAGCTTTAATACCTAGAGAGAAAAGTAAACCATCCCTGTTGTTCAAAACTCACTATCAAATGGGTTTGATTTTATGTAGTGCTAACATCCTGGGAGATTTGGAGATTTGGCTGACCTTGTCCAATTGTATCTAACAACTTCTTACTTAGTCAAATGTAAAGGAGAATTAAACAATTTGTTTTCTTGGTTATTTTCATATATGATGTGAATAATTCTTATTCTTTTCAAAGGGTGACACCCAGAGCTGACCAGTACAATATAAAGCATGATATCACATTGCTTATTTTATACTAAACTTACTAATACTACCTGTGGTCCCATCACATAATTTGATATCAGTAAGCACTGTGCACCATATTGCATTTACCGTCAACTGGAGACCCTGAGTTTATGTCAAATAAGTGATTTCAGATTTTGTCTCATGTATTTTGCACTTGGGGAATGGACTGTTTACATTCGAGTATAAAATCTGGAACTCATCCATAACTCACTCCTATTAAATGTCACTTTATTAAATTCTGCTGGCATATCAAGGTAATCTTAGATTCTGATATTTTTCATTCAATAAAATTTCCAGTATAGAGACCCAGTTTCACCAGGCCAAAGCCACACAGGATTTTTTTTTAAGTGAATAGAAATAGATGTGATATATAGTCCTTAATAGTTAAATTACAAAAAAGGTTTAAAAATCAAATTTTTATAAACCATCTCATTTCTGAATTTAGGTAATTTTAAGATATGTTCCAAGGAAAATCTCTGTACCAGAAATGACTCACCATGAGAAAGATAACAAAGCAGAAAAGAACAAGAGTGTTTTTTCAGCAGAGGCAGTATTTCCACCAGGGGTTCAAGAACAAGAAGTGATGGCAATTCTAAATATTAGAAGCCCTCTAAGCCTCTTAGAGGGAGAATTCCTTGGTAATGTATTTGTCATTCATAACTTTTTCTCTCATCTCTGGAAGAAAGCAAAAGTTTCAGGCTTGGGTTCTTCATTCCATGGTAAATAGTTTAACCCTACTCCAGGCCTCCCAGACTATACAAAAAAAGTAGGACTATAACTACTGCCTTTGTAGGAAATTGCTACATACATGGGAAACCTACATGCTTAAAAAAAAAAAAAGGACAATGCTAACTGAAATTATATTCAGGTTTAGAATAGATACCTGGTGCATCTATATCTATTTTTATTATATAGTTGATGTATTTCTAACAGGTGATTTTTTTTTAAAGTAAAACCTTTTATAGACCTCTAATAGCTGAAAAGTCAAAGACTGTCATAATGAAAAATCAATACAACTTCCTGGATTTATAGATAGATCTTCAAATAATTGACTGTAATTTCATTTGCATGTATTTATTAAAAAGAAATAGATCATATTTGTGGAAAGTTTCCAATGTTTTATATATATATAATTCAGATCTAATTCATCATAATTTCCCAGTCTCTCCAAGTTCTATTTATAATCTGTCTCTACCCGACAAGTCACAGAATGTTTATCAAAATTTAATTTACTTTTCACTTAAAATATATCTACCAAGAGAGATAACATTTACTGAAAATTCATTCTGCTTTTACGAGAAATTTATTCACGAAAAGATATCTATGGTGTATAGTTAATGAATCACATAATTTAGTAATTTTACAATCTATAGACTGGGATACATGTTAAGTATTAATAAAAATTAGATTTTCATCTTTGAATTTAAAACCAATAGTGCTTGTACTGTAAATTAAAAATCTGCTAAAACGGTGGCTTTAGGTTTAAAGAGGAAAAATAGAAATGGGATCTTATGCAAATGTCTGAAAATTTTTGCTTAATTTTATGAGTTAGCTGACTTATTTCAGTGTCAAAACTTTAACCTTTTCTAGATAAATCTCTTCTAGAAACATTTTAAAAAGATTAGAGGTATAATGTTCAGGGAATGTTGCCTTTTTTAGAAAGTTGTGTTTAATATGAGATGAATAATGATCACTTTCTACTATTAAGAATCATTTTTAAAACAGCAGGTATTAGCAGGCTAAGTTGCTATGGGTGTCACACAATAAACCCAAAGGAAGATTAACTAAGGTGAGAAATATAGTCATTATATAACTTGGGAAAATCACCTCTATGACTATATTAGTTTAACCAAATTAGAATAGTAATTTTTAGGACAGCTTTTTAAGCAGAAGCAAGCACCTATAAAATATTTCATTCTCTTTAATTAAAAAATATAGTTAAGTTCTACACTGAAAATCTGTCCAAGCCTGAACTAGTGATCTTTCCATATATGCAAAAGTTACTTCCTTCTTCTTCATTTCAGTTGAGACCCACTTTCACCATCACTCCAACTAGAAACACCTTTCCCTGTGTCTTTCTGTAAGATTTTCCCCTTTGCTTTAAATATCCTTCCTCACTCTTAAAGGCCAAGTGGTATTTTAATACCTGAGTACCAAAAATAAAATTTCATGTATGTACAATGAGCTATCCAAGATTATGATGCCCCCAAAACCCGCTGACTATGTAAGATTACAGTTTTCCACTGGAGTTTCTTGTGTAGATGAAGCTGGATGGAGTCAGATCTCTTCCGTTTTGTGCACATCTCTGAGGCTAAACCAGGTATGAAGGCCAGATCAAACACTGTTATCATCCTAGCCTTCCTTAATTTTCTTCCCAACCTCATTTCCTAACTAGATCCAACCTCGTTGCAAATCTCTCCTGAACACAGGCTTTGCTGAAAATCCCACAAGTTGGGCAGCAATTCTCATGAACCAACTTGATCTTCTAAGCTGGGCTCTTAAAAATTTCTACTAAACCTGTTTTTGTTTCTGTCTGTTTCCTCACATTGACACTCTGTTAACATCACACATCTAGCTGTAGTTTCTTTGAACACATCCCACTCCCCACCCCGTTGTATGTGCCTTGAAATCTTATGAATGCTTCTACTGAAAGAACCTGGCTAGCCTTGGTTCTAACTAAATACACAAAATTCAAAAATCTCAGTAGTGTAAGTAACTATGCCACATAAAATGCTAAAGAACGTATTTTATGACTCTATAATGTATTTTATGACTCTAATAAAAAAATTTTTAAACACTTCTAGATAAAATATATTTTAACCTGAACTTGGAGGAGTTAATGTCAAGACCCTACCGAGGGAGACCAGTATGTAGCCACTGTGCCCCACATACCATACTGCTGGTCCCATACTTCAGGGGGTGTTTAGAAGTAGAATAGGAATGCAATGCACTCTTCAAAGCTAATGAAGCCTGTTTGCTCTGTGTAGCCCCACATTCTTATCAGTAGGATGTGAAAATAAAATGTTTAAGTAAAAAGAGGCATCTGGATTTCTATGATATACCTTGGCACCTCACAGTCTCGCTACCTATCTCCCTATGTTGATTTATGCTTCCCTTTGTTCTTACTCCCAACCATTTGGTGGAGGTCTGCATGCTTACCCCGTGTATTTCTGCATGTAGCACACTCAATAAAAGCCCTGACTGAGAAAGGAGTGATCGGTGATCTCCTATGAGAGACACTCACCTTTCTCTCTCCTCAGACATTTCGTTTCTGAGTCAGTTCTTTCATCTGCACCAAGGAAGCTGCAGGACAGGGAACCTCTCACCCAATATCACTACTAAATTTTTAGCTTCTATATTAGATATTTCCAAAGACTTGGCTTTGAATTTTCTTTTTTTTAGGTTTGTTTCTATTTATCTAGTCACCAAAAAAAGTGGTTTCACAGAGGTGAGAAAGAGCAAACCCTAGTTAGTGTAAGGATCGATATCTGAGCTCCAACACTTACACAAAAAGATAATCCTCTGTTGGCCTCTGACCTGCAAACAAGCCTAACCTGGCCCACCTTAATATATGTTCTAATTATCTGTGGCACTACAGCTATAGGGAGCTGATCTGAAAGTATTCTAATTGTCAGTGAAAATAGCTTTAGTAATTTTGCAAGAATTTAGCAGTAGTTGAGTAATAATGTAGTTTTGCAGAATTCTTGCCATTTTGATTACTTGTATTGCAGCCTTTGTCATCTGGCATTCTATAGGAAAATAAAGCTCCAAACAATAGTTTGAGTGGCATTTTTCAATTCTAACAAAAATGGTACATAGTTAGTACCGTTCTAGACACAGAGAAAAGAAGTTATTTTCTCACATGTCATAGACACCTCAGGACATTCAGTCTTAATTTTGTCAAGGAATCTTGGTGGAGAAGTGCTGGCAAAAGGACAATAATTTGAAATCCAGGTCGAATTATTATTCAAACTATGTCACTATCACAATATGTTGAGCCTTACCTGAAGTATAGGGCAATTCCTAGAGATAGTTTCACCATCCAGCCAGCATTATTGACAAATATCCTACTTCTGGACTTACTATTACATTAATAGGTGGTCTTCCAGTGGCTATTGGGAATGCTGTTAAACAACTGGGAAATGCTGCTAGGCTGGTTGTTGTTAACTAATTTTTATCATGTTAGTCTACTATTAAAAGCTCCTTGCTTTCAAAAGGCCAGATTATTTAGACATCTTTAAAATGTTTTTCAAATTTAATTATTTTTATTGAATTTATTGTAATGACATTGGTTAATAAAACCATATAGGTCTCACGTGTACAACTCAATAAACTGTCATCTGCATACAGCATTATGGGCTCAACACCCAAAGCCAAGTCTCTTTCTGTCCCCATTTATCCCCCCCTTTGCCCACTTCTACCTCCCCCACCACCTCCCTTTCCCTCTGGTGATCCCCACACTGTTGTACTAGCCTTAGTTCCACATTTCCCACCAGACTCCTGCTTTTCCCCTTAATGTCTCCAGTAATTTCCCTCCTGGCTTCTCGTGCTGATGCTGCTCCTTCCTCCGTGTCTCCTGAATTGATCTTCATTCTCCCAGAACGTGAGGAGGCTTCTCTGTGCCACATCTGCTCTGAAACCAGTGTGAAGGTAACAATGATCCCCTGTGAGAGCACTCAGGTCACGGTGCTGTTGTATTGTAATTGCACCCAATATGCTCTGCTTCCTGAATTATTCAGACATGTGTTTTTCTCTCTTACCAGGCTATAAGCATATAAAAGCAGTGCTCTGGCACATAAATTTGGCAAGAAATACAGTGTGAGTTGACTTCTGGAAACGGGACAATTTTAGGATTCTAGTCAAGGGAGTAATTTGGTCTATAAACAAAACTAAATTTCTGATGTATTTTTCTGACTGTTATTGCCATCTGAATGTGAAAATCACACTTTGAAGCCATAACAAGCCAGAAGACTTGGACTTGAGTCCTGGTTTAATTTCTCCATTAAGTATGTAACCAAGAGCATGTAACCACCTTGGCCTTTGTTTCCTTACGTGTTAGCATCCTGCCTCGCTTCCCGATGTATTCATTCTCAGCTTTAAATTTCTCAGTGGTGCTTATCTTCACCTGAAATTGCGTATGTTTGAACTATATTTTTATTTAGTCTATCACCTATTACAATATAAACTCTATTTTACATTATAACCAGTTATAAAACAGGGTAAAAAGTGTGTGCATGGGTATGAAAATATATATATATATATCTCCATCCTGAATCTCAGCAGCTAGAACAGTATCTTGCATGGAGTAGAAATCCAGTATAACTTTGGTGAATGACTAAATGGACAGTGGACAAACCTGGGAACACCACGAATACAGTTTCAAAACCTCTGCTCTAAATCCTCTAATCTTTTCCTCGGGATTGTTGGATCACCAGAGAGCAATATGGCCTTTTATCTCAGCTCCCTGAAGAAATGGCTTTACTGAAATGTGATTAAATGTCATGCCCTCAGCTTTTAGAGAGATGTCTATTTGAACAGTGATTCTGTCTTTTGTTATTCTGCGGCCTCAATTTGAGAAACTTTGCAAAATACTTGTTCTTGAATTCAGTGCAAAAAGTTTGTCTTGTCCATCTAAATTATGTTCTTTCTGGTAGGAGACTTGAGAGCTACACATGCCAAGAAGTCCTCCTTTATGCCTCCGTATCCTTGACATTAAACGCAGTTCAGTGCTTTGCGTTAGTAACTGCACAGGCTAGGGCATCTTGTTATAGACATTCCTCTGCTGGATTTCACTAGTCTGTCACTGTGCTTGAATATATTGCAATTAATTTTATAAAAATCCCGGAACCACTTAGAAATAGGCAAATTATTCATCTCAGATTAATAAAATTAATTAGTTACTAACGTGCTGTATGTACAGCTTACAATTAGAAGAGTAATCAGTTAAAAAATGGCAAGGGTAATTTCAGACATTATGATATCTCCCAGGAAAATTTAATAGATTTGGCAATATTTAAGGATAATGTACACATAATTGTAAAATTCCTTGTATTATGGGGATGTATTCTAAATTTTCAGGCATTATTCATAGGCATTACAAATTAACAAACATGCATATTTTTCCAATTTCTATGAGGTTTTTACTTACAAATAAACAAAGAATTGAAAGAAATATGGAGAGGATATATTAATTTTAACATCTTAAACATTTCCAGCAATGTGCCTGGCATATGACCATTAATGAATTTGTTTATCTTAGGAGAAAAAAAAGTAGAGAAATATAAGAGAAGGTTGAATATCCATCGCATGTGACATTATAGCATCTCATTTATTCCTCATAAAGATTCTAAGTAACTGTTTAATTCCCAATTTAAAATGATGAATTTGAGGGTCAGAAAAGGAAGATTCCACAGCTTAATCTTAAGAGACCCCACTGAGATTCACACTCAAGCCTACTGGAGTGTAACATTTACATTCTTTTCCATTTAGCTGTCGTAAAAGGTCTCATATTTATATTTGCTGATACTTACGTTACATAGGCGAAGGGGTAAAAGGTAACCCCCAACCCAAAAAAGATTAAGATAAAATTTGGGTGCTCAAAATGAGTTTGCTATCTTCCCTTGCAGAATGGGTTTGGCAGGGATGGATAGTGTCCTCTTCCATGGGTAGGAGATATCTTTGAAATAGGAGAATGGAAGACAGGCAAATGGAATACAGTCTGCCT
Source organism: Furipterus horrens (assembly GCF_987537825.1). Lineage (NCBI taxonomy): Eukaryota > Metazoa > Chordata > Mammalia > Chiroptera > Furipteridae > Furipterus > Furipterus horrens. The sequence goes on along the minus strand of NW_028327174.1, from coordinate 74,808,202 downwards.
ATTATGCCAGGCAACTAAAGGATTACTTGATTTTCTCTTTTGGTTTAATTGGGTTCTTCATTCTGGTTTCTCTTGTTGTTGTTGTTATTTGTTTGTTTTACTTAAAAAAATGGTAAACTGACAGAGCTTGATAATACATGGTAGTTCTTTAAATCTAATGACATACTTTGCAGAACTAAAGACAAAATTGATGTCATCCCTATAGAAAGTTATAGGTATTGATTCTGAAAATATCCAAAACCTTTTAGATTATGGATTTCTTTGAGAATTAGATGAAAACTGTAGACATCTACTTATATTATACACATATGAAGCTTAAATTTTTTCATGCAATTTTAGAGACTTTATGTGTCTCTGACACCCATCCAGGTTAGGCTCACCAAGTTAATGATAGAGAGGTAAGTGATTGATAATCAAATGGAAAGTGTCCATGTTGTTTCCAGGAAGCATGAAATTTTTGATACTTCTGCCTTTGTGAACTAAATTTTTTGTTTCTTTCTTTTTTATTATAGTATTCCTTACTCTATTTCATAAAATCCTTCACATTTATTTTAAAGCTTTTGGTATCATTTAACTTCATTTAAAAGACAACATCCCCAGATGCCAACTAGTCCCTTTTTTAATGCAAAATTACATAGGATTGTCCCTTGTCCCATTGAAGCTGTCACTCAAAGCCCTCACTTTTTAGAGTCCTAACATCCGTTCCAGGTCTTCTTCATGGCTTTCTGCATGGTATTTGTGAAAATTCTTGTCAGAGTGCAATTCTTGTTAACCACATATTGTTCCTAAAACATTCTAACTCTCCTCCTCTACAATTATTTCTCTTCCTTAATATCTGGTATTCTGTTAATAGTTATAGTCAGAAGTAAAATAATAGATTGCCTAGAAAGACCTGAATGTGTGTGCATATGTGTGTGTGTTCCAATGTGAATCATAAGTCCTTAAATTAAAATCTGAAAAGGTATTAACTTGTCATTGTTCCTATTCAGTATAGGATGGATGCTCTGCAGTATTATTTTTAAGGAGCCGCATCTCATGTAGTGTTTCAACACCCTATGTAACTTGCTGTCTTATTTCAAGCCCCAGTGGTGATTCCTCGACATACCTTTAGTTCCGCTGTCATGGTTAGACTTTGCAGTCGGCCAGTCATATTCCCTAAGCTCTTTTCAAAAGCTGCAACAAGGTGAGCCTGTGAAGAAAATGGAAGGGACACATTTTCAATATTAGAACCATATATGGATAAATGAAAATGCTTCACTTCACAAAATGCTTCATTTCAGGCGTTCTGTCTCTGTAAACACAACAACCATCATAGCTTTCAATGGCGAATCTCTATTAACACAAAGTTTATTTATTTTTAAACTTCAGCTTACAATCAGTGTTTCAGTCTTGACATTTAATGTGAGCTCACCTTCTGAAATGGGATGGTATTTTGCAAATAATGACACCTTCTAACTTGCACATCATGGAGGATTTGACACATAAAATACCGAATAAAGTTCTGAGTTGCCAAGCTTTTAGACTTAAAACCCAAGCAGAAGTCAGTGCAGTAGTCAATGGACAAATGTTGCTCATTTTTACACCTGCATGACCTTTGAAGATAGTGTTAGCTCCTTGATTATAATGATACTTTCCTTCAAGTGTCAGAGGTCTGCTGACAACTATAACATTATCTTTCCTTTTTCTACTCACAAAGAACTGAGCCAAAGAGAGTTGTCTTCACTTCCCAAACTCTTTTCAATAAAAGAGCTTTTATTTCTACTTTATTCCTTTCAAATAAGACATGTAAGTAGGCCACCTAGAAATAATAATTAGTCATATCTCATTTAACATTAAGTTTTTATGGCTTTGTGGTTTTATTTTAAATCTCAGAGAATTATTACACCTATCGAAGTAGATAACCATAAGTCTTCTGATTAAGTATGTGACAATCTTATTACAGCTCTGAAACAGGCCAGTTTTTATCAACATGCCATTTTGCAACAGCTTGACCCACAAAACATTAAGCAGGAGGAAGTGCTGCAGCCTTACACTGTGGCTGAGGCAGAACTCCAGGTATGTTTATCTCAGACTGATCAATTTGATCAGACACTTTAAAGGATACAAGCTACATCTTTCATAAACTAAGTGTGGGGAAAAATTTGGTAATCCTTGGCCAAAGATCATCTTCTTAAGGGAAGGGAGAGAGAGAACTCAAAACACATCACCTTGTAACTCTAGCAGAGCTGAAAGGCTGAGGTACCGATTACCAAATGGAGCACTGGCGTTCTAAGAATTAGGGCACTACATGTTTATTCCAGTATTAGTAACAGCTAGGAGCTTATTCCTTTTTTGGTGACAGCTAGAACGTACAAGTGCCTTCCATTAGCAACATGATACAAAGGTGTCTTTGTTCCAAGCTCTAAATTTATCCTGGGCTGCCTTTTTTTTCCCCCTGTCACTGTAATAGAGAGAAAGATAATTTGTAGAGAATAAGTCTATTAATCTTGAGTCTATCAGTCCAACTCTTTATTCTTTTCCACTCCCTAATGGCAGAGAGGTAAGTAATTGGTCACCAAATGGAAAGTGTCCAGGTTGTTTCTAGGAAGCATGAAACAGTGATACTTCTGCCTTTGTGAACTGAATCCTTTGTTTCTTTCTTTTTAGCATTCCTTTTTCTACTTCATAAAATCCTTCATGGCAGAATTTTTGGTGACTGCTTTCTTTTAAAAAGTTGTGAATTTTTAGGAGGGCTGCTAATCATAGTTTACTTGGTTCTGGCTTTTCCTTTACCAGTTGAATAATTTTCAAGCCAGGGTAAAATCCACCCACTAACACACACATACACACACACACACACACACACACACACACACACACACACACATCCTGAGAATTACACTTGAAGGTTTGTTAGCAGATTCAATGGGATAAATAAGACTTTTAAAAGAGAAGTATTATTTTATAGATTAAAATGCTTCCAATGACATGGAAAGTCATTAATCAGACTTAGTACCCAGAAACTAACATAAGGTCATGTCCCACTTTCTTCTATACTTAACACTTTTTCACTGTAAAAAATTTTTTATGTAAAAGTGAACAAAATGAAAATGTATAGCTCACTGGTTTATAACATTGTAAACATTCATGCACTACCAGCCCAGTGAAGAAACAGGACTTTTGAAGACCCTAGAAGTCCTCCCTTGCTCATCCCCCAATCCTGTCCCCTTTCCTTTCCCCAAAGATAGTCACTGTTGTAACATCTGTAGTGATTATTTCTTGCTTCTCTTTATAGTTTTACCACATAAACTCGTAATCCCTAAAAACTATGTTTTAGCTTTGCCTATTTTGAAAATATTCAAGTGCAATCTAGTGGCAGAATTTCTGTGTGACTTTTCTTTACCTTAACATTGTGTTTCTTATATTCATCCGTGTGGTGTGTAGCAGGAGTTAGATTTTGCTGTAAAGCACTGCTCTATGTAATTTATAATGTATTTGCCCATGATAACCATTTGTGCTGATTTCAGTTTAAACTATTAGAAGTAATCACACTATCACCCTATAATGGGTTACTAAATCGTCGGCAGCCGTCCGTCTCGAGAGACGATGGTGTAGCTTCTCAAGAGTCCATCTGCACCGCCGAGAATGGCTGCGCAGTCCGACTCGGGAGTGACATGGTATCTGTCTCCTCCCATGTTGAATCGACATCTTGTGATGACGCTGAAGCTACAGAGCCTGGGCAGGGTAATATGGAGGGTCTGCTGTTGCCCATGCAGCAGACCCCCCCTCTCTTCGCAGCTGAAGGGTCCAAGGGAAAGACGAAGTCGATACAGCTTGGCTTCAGGTGCGCCGCAGGAGTTGCCGGTGTTGACTACAACGTCAAACCGCCTTAGGGACTCCGGCTCCGGATTTTCTGTCGGGGTTTACTCCCTTAGCCTTTCCCCTGAAGAGGTATGCCGCAAGGCAGCGGAGGTTTTTTGGAGTCAGAGTTTTCCTTCTCTGATGTACCCTGACTGGAAGATCGAACCAGCGACACTTGGCTCGCAGGCCGACGCTCAATCCACTGAGCTAAACCAGCCAGGGCAGATGTGTGTAAATAGGTTTTAAAAAAGAAGGCAGTAAGAGACGAGGAGAGTGAAAGATTGCTGACAGTGAGCAAGGGATTGTCAGCAAGAGACAGAGGATAGAAGCTGAGAGAAGCAGCTAGGACAGACAGAGGACGCTTCCCCTATTCATCTCCTGCCAGTCACACTCCATAGGCTGCAGTCACCACCCTGGGGCCCCCGAGCTGGGCTGAGCACCAACATCTGCGTATGCACTGGGTCCACATGAGCCTTGTGGAGCTGAACTAACAGGCTCATTAGTTGTACCTACCCATGGAGAATAATAAAAGGCATGAAACTGTCTGTTGACTGACCAGTAGAGATTCTTTCAAGAAAAATAAATTCCTGTGAGTCTGAAATGTCAATCTCACTTTTTCTTAATATTTTATATTGATATATAGCTCACAACATATTAGAAATGGGTTATAAAAATATAAATAACTGAATGCTTCATATACACATTAAACAAAGACCCTTACAAGTTGATAGGTTTTTGTCATAAAGAAAAAACAATAAAATTCTGCTTCTCTATTTCTTGCCTTATGGTCTTCCCTCTTCCTACCCATTAGCTTGTCATGTAGATATATCTCTAAAATGCACCAGGCTCCATTTACAATGACTAAATTGCCTGAGGTTGACAGGATTTTGAATTAGCCGACTTGTTATTATCTTGAGCATGTGTTCAGCTAAATAAAGTCGTAAGACAAACAAGTTCGAAACTTAATTAGATGGTGCTGATTGTACCTGCAGTATGCACCTGACTTTCATGATTAATTCTGCAGAGAAGACTACACATACTGTTGTATTCTGCAAAATGGAGAGCGTTGCAGCAGAAATAAAGCCCAGGCTCCTTAGTGAACACCAGTGTCAAGTTGAACACTATCACCTTACCATGAATCCAATATCTTGGAAAAAGTCCAAAGTGGCTGGCGATGGAGAGTTATAATCAATTTTAGGTAGATATTAAACTCTAATGAGAAAAAATAGAATCTAAAAGTCATAATCAATATTGACACCCACTGAGTTAATGAGTTGCTGTAATTATAGTTAACAATGGAATCAGAAGGTTAAGAAAAATCTCTCTTTAAAGTGTGATGATTAAACATTTAATCCAAAGGGAACATTTTTGCAGGTAAAAATTTATTTTAAATGCATATTTCAAAATAAAAAAAAAACATTTAAAAGTTAATTTAAGGCTCACCCTCTATATCACACAAGATACCTTAATTTTACAAAAGCGTTCCTATTGCTCTTTAGGAAATGAGAGCAGGCAGCCTGCTCTCCTGCTGCCTATTTGCTAAGGGAATGTGACCTTCCTCTTTCCTACTTTCTACTGGCCTTTGCACTTTTAAACCTCACCCCACACCATGGGATTACCTACTATGGAACAGATACTGTACTTTAAAGTTAGAAACATCTTAACTGCACCCTATCTCTAAACTACTCCAGTCTGAAATGTCAGTCAAGAAAGCCCATGTGGATACAATTAGAGATTTTATTGTCAACAAAATTGGGAAGCGGGGGCAGGGACATATTCATAAGATATTAAAATACAAACAAAACACATTTAGTAACATTTTGGTGAAATATATTTAGGTAAACATGTTCACTCTCCATGCTTCAGTTGCCTCCTGTGCAAAATTCAGAATACAGTGCCTTTGATTATGAATATAAAGAACTTGGTACAGCATCTCTAATATAGTTAAACAAATGTAGGCCTCCTTCCCTTTTTCAACTCCATATGTTAGAAAGGGAGCAACGATCACTTACCCTGTATGGGACTGACAGAAACTCCATTTGGAGGACAGGCCTAATCATTTCTCCCATGTTCGCGTGAATGATGGTTTCGTTCTAGAGGTATGATCAGAGCAGCACAGTATCTAGCCATTCTCTAACTAAGTAAAGAAGTCTCATGTTCGTTTCCTTATTTGTAAAGAAGTGAGTGTTTTTAAAGATTAACTCAACACTTTCTTCTGTGTAGAGAAGGAAAAAAGGGAATTGTGGTTGGTGCCATAGAAGATCATTTTTATATGTTTTCTTATGTATCCTTTACAATCGTCCTATTAAAGTAGATTTGGGGTGATGAAGGAGATAAGAAATGCCAAATATCAAGCAACAAATACCAAAATGTACTGCCTCCTTTGGCTGACAAAAATGCCATCACGCATGAAAATAATGCATGGATCAATGGCAGGCTAACAAGATTTCAGAGACAGAATAGCATGCTCTGTTTTAAAGCACATATCTTTCAAAATTGATGACTAGGGATGAATTTTTTCCAAGGGCAGTTTTAGGCACATAAGCTACAAAATTCAATCTCTATATCTAAGAACGTCACACAGTATTTTCATTTAAAAAATAAATGTTTCAAAATCCTCTTCAGAGCTCCTGTGCGAGCCCGTCCTCGCCCTGGCTGTGAGACTCAGGGGAACCTAGGCTCTGTGCCTGTGACAGCTCCAGCTACAAAGGTGAGGAACTCCTAACAATGAGGCCCATTCACAGCTGGGGGTTTCAAATGACAGCTCCATTTTAGAGTCAAATTGCTCTGCTGCTTGGACACAGGAGGATGTGGCTTGTGTAAATCTTTTTTTGATATATTTAGGAAATCACAGTTAAACATCTCAACCAGCAGAGTATTTGTTAAAGATATGATAGAAATTAATAACTTTCCTTATAACTTGTTTTTTTCTAAATATTGCTACCCACTTACTAAAATGTTAATTATTCAGATGATTGATAATATTCCACATTTTCTTCTGGGTGTTTTAGGGTTGAAGTAGCCAAGTCTTACTGGGTCATCTTTCTCTTTCCTCATTTCAGTTCTACTTGTCTACGATTTTGCTGGAGGGTTGTTGAAAAAACATGGCTTTAAATGTAGGAGAGAAGGAAGGATACAGAGTTCTCATATTTGTTACTTTATCTCCTGATAGCAGCAGAGTTACATGTAGTACAGAGAGAATAAGAGTGCTATAGTTGAAATGTATGCTAGCTACTCCTCTTCCCCAGCCAAAATTCATATGTTAGAATCCTAACCCCCAGTATCTCAAAATGGGACCTTATTTGGAGATGGGGTCTATACACAGGTGATCAAGTCAAAGTGAAGTCATTAGGGTATGCGCTGATCCAGTCTGACTGGTGACCTTATAAAAGGGGGAACTTTGGACACAGACACACACAAAGAAAGACAACGTGAAGAGAGAGAAAAGAGCCATCTACAAACCACAGAGAGAGGCCTAGAATAGGTAGGCTCTCCTTCATTGCCTTCAGGAGTCAAATCTGCCCATACCTGGATTTCCTACTTGTATTCTCCAGAACTGAGACAATACATTTCTGTTGTTTAATCCCCACAATTTGTGGTAGTTTGTTATAGCAGATCTAGCAAACTGATACACAGAAAAAATGTCAGGCCTAAGAATGGCCTAGAACAGAGGCAGAAAACTATAGCCATAAACCAAATCTAAACTGTAGATCCTCTAAGTTAGGAAATTTTTTTTACATTTTTACATAGTTGAAAAAAATTGTGGCAATTCTTTCTCTCCTTATCTAAGCATGTTCATAATTTTTTGATTTTGTCTCTTACCCTGAGAAGCCTAAAACTTTTACTGACTGAGCCTTTCTGGAAAAAGCTTGCTTATCCTTGGCCTAGATAAGAAACTAGATTTCTCAGGGTGATCATTTTGTTAAGGTATATGAATGTCTAATCGTTATGCAGTACGCCTGAAACTAATATAATATTGCATGCCAACTAAATTGAAAACTTGAAAAATAAAATTTTAAAAAGTTCCAATGTCACCATTTCATTATTGGATGTTCAACTAACTTCATTGAGCTTTTATAGTTTTATTTGTATAATAAGATTTTTAAACAACATTCCTGATCTCATAAAATTAGTATCAAGAAGTAAATAAAAATGTGAAAAAAAATTAAGAAACGTGGAAAGGTCTATCCATATATAATTGTAGTTTTTACCAGAAATATTAATATAAATTATATATACTACACCAAATTTTAGAAGACTATAGCTTTACTCTATGAGTTTTCTACACCCAGAGATGAGTTCTTTGTTGTTTTAGATTCAATCAAAACATACTTCAGGCAGAATTTCTGAAGTACATTTCCAATGGCTACCCTAGTATTATACTACGCTATTTAAATTTCTGGTTCGAGTGTCTTGGTCAAATACATTTTAAAAGATCACCAGCTAGAGTCAAATCAACATATTGCAAATCTTAAACTTACACAAAGCTATATGTCAATTATGCGTGCATCTTAATTTTAAAACAAGAAGCAAATGGCAATATTTGAAATGGTATGGTTTTGAAAGACAGTGACACATAGTACATCCTCTTCCACAATACCCTCAATTGTTAACACTTCATCTACTTGTTTCTTCTTCTCCCCTCCCTTTTTTTTTTCCCCAAAAAAGCTCTTCAGAAGATAAACTTAAAGATTCAATTGAGTACCAACAGCATATCAAGCTCTGTGCAAGATGCTAAGAATATAAAGTCAAATAAGACATACACCAAAAAAGTAGTTTCAATACAACATGGAGCGCACAGTATAATACAAGGATGCACATGATGAAATGGAATTTCAGGACAACAGATGTGTATTTTGTGACAAGAACTGCTCTTGAAACTGGGGGTACAGAATTAAATAGAATATAGTCCCTATCCTTGAATATACCATAGGCTTCTGGGAGAAAGACACATAAAAAGAGTCTTCAAAATACTATGTTAAATTATAACACTGAAGTTCACCTAGTGCACAGAGAATGGACACAGTCTATTAAGGTTTTGAGAAAAGTTCACAGAGTATACAACACCTGAAATGATAATTATGAAGGAAGACCGAAGAGGTATTCCAGGTTGAGTATGGGATTCCAGGTCCAAGCAAAGGCATGAAATATCAGATTTGATGGGGAGAGGGGACAATAGTTTCAAAGCATCAACTGTAAAGTCAGGCAAGGCAAGAGACGAGATCAAGCTGGGAGCCAGAAGCCAGTATGCCAAGGTCTGGAATAGAAGAAGGGGGCAAGTAGGAAAAGGGTGCATAAATAATTGTAGAGAGTATGTGCACTTAGATGTAAGTAAGAACTTAGGCAATTAGATCCTTCTTTGGCCATGGCAAATGGTTCAAGAATGTGCATTCAGTAACCCATCCAATCCTGTGACTCTTAGGAACTTTGCAGAAGCTTGCTACTCCTGCACTGGACTTGAACCTTGAATTATGTAGGATTGAGTGAGTTGCAGTAATGAGAGAAGTATCAAGCTATGCATGCAAAATACTGCAGCCAAGCCAAGACATAAAGGGGACATAATACTGTTACATGTAGCCACACCTGAATCAGAGTGTGGCAGAGGGAGATGCTCCGTCTCTCTGACTCCAACCTGTTCAAGCCTGATTTGTTCCCATGACCTTCAGGCTTATAGCTTCTGCTTAACCTTGCAAATAGACACACTAATCATTACAGAAATTCTGCTCTCAGTTTGAGAAGATAAAGTATGAACAAAAAATAATGACTGTTTATAAAATATTTGCAGGAACCTCATAACTAAACTCATCAACTATCATAATTTTCCTCAGACCCCTGCTGGTGCACAGACACCTGCAGAAGTCAATCACCTCTTGCCGCACCGATTTCTCCTTCCCATGACATAAAAGAAACCTGAACTCTCTACTTTGGGGAGACGGATTTGAGGATTAGGTCTCCCATCTTCTTGCTTGGTGCCTTCATGATCAAGAAACCTTTCCTTACTCCAAACTCTTATGGTTTGAGTTTTGGCCTTTGAAAGCTTTGGGCACACAGATTTTGGACCTATAAAACAATTTCTACCTATGGACTTCTCAATGAAAGCCTTTTTTCTAAATCCACTTTAATATGATTTTCTGTCATTTACAAACAACAGAGGCCTAATAGTCTAACTACTTCATTCATTTTAATAAGAATAAAAATGAGCCTAAGAAAGTTATCTAGCCATCCAGAGTCACACAAACAGCCATTGTTTAGTTGGTATCAGATCCCAGGAATCCAAACTCCAAAACTCTTTTTAATTATGCTAAATTCTCCCTGATAATACTATATTTCTTCCCAAATGTATTTAAGTACATGGAAGACATATGGGGAAAATAGGGTAAGTAATGGTCCCCATTAGATGGACTCACACCTGATCGCCATGGTTCTAGAATCTAAATGGGGGAAAAGTTGGTAATCTCCATGTTCATTATGAAAACTTCTAATTACTCTGTTGTCAGTCCACTGTTGTACCCTGTTCGCATACAGATTCCATTTCTTTTTCTCTCCCCAGAGAATAACCTCCAGTCTTTTGTTAAGATAGAAAAGAGGGAAATGCCCAGTTATTCATGGGTTGGGTTGGGGAATCTTGGGGTCTGACTGCTTTTTAAAAACTGTTTTCTTGGCCCTGGCTGCTGTGGCTCAGTGGATTGAGCATCGGCCTGTGATCCAAGTGTCGCTGGTTCGATTCCCAGTCAGGGCACATGACTAGGTTGCACGTCAGGTCCCCAGTTGGGGCCGCGGATGAGAGGCAACCACACAGTGATGTTTCTTTCCCTCTCTTTCTCCTTTCCCCTCTCTCTACAAATAAGTAAATAAATAAATAAACAAACAAAAAAATAAATTATTAAAAAAATAAAAACTGTTTTCTTAAAAATCCAATTACTCCTATTTTTACTTCACATTCATCCCTGCATCTCAAGGTAACTGACCCTAAAATCCCCTAGCCTCTGGGGATCTCTGTGGCGTGACTGCACATCTTCTTCACGTCACCCACAGAGCGCTCAGTGCTTTCCGGGGGCTGCTAAGTTACCTTTCTATCTGTCTCACCTGGCGTTTTCCTGCTATTGTTGCCTTCTGTACTCACACCACTGTGGTTTTGCACATTAAAAACAAACAACCTCTTCAGTAATACATTGGGAAAGCTTCAGTAGCACTCAAGCTGGTATGATATATGAAAATTAAAATAGTTCTGCTATTAGTATAGGCCTGGAGTACCAAGCACCCACTTAGTGATTAGAGGAAGATAATTCATGAAGATATTCTTTAAAATAGGAAAACAATGGAAGGAAGAATAGGAGAAGGTTGGAAAGGACAAAAATGCAAGGAAAGGAAGGAATGCAAGAAAATTACTATATTACTTTTTCAGTGAGAGAGCTGAACAAGTCTGTTCTGGCAGTGAGTAGTAATATGCTTCGATGTGTACAGGTCTAAAAGTCCAGGAGTCAAGAGAAAACACTCTTGCTTTACATCCAAGATATGAATGATGAAACAGATTCTCAAAGGCATAACAGAACTTGGCTCCTCCACTTTTTCCTGAAGGAGTTGGCTCTCTCCTCTCATCAATACTCCTTTTGTGGCATCTACGAGTATTTCAGAAAGTATCTATCATTCCCTTGGAAAAATAATTGAAAATTTGTATATCAAGGACTTTTTTGTTTATCACCCACCACCACCACCACCATCACAATTTCAAAGCAGAGCAGTTTTGGTTAATTAGGAGTAGGTTAGCTTTTTGTTGAAATGTCACTTCCTTGCATTATTAAACTCAGATGTATCTCAAGGTCATTGCTTGGCTTTTTAAATTTAAATTATAATTTAATAAAAGCACTAAAAATGGATGTGTTTCTTGTAACATCATGTTGTTATCTAAGATTTTAACAAAAATTTCGTAAAGTGACAGAAAAATTATAAGCACTTTTAGGCAGATGATGGTCGGGTTTATATATTGCTATATTTTTATAAAAAACATGTGGTCTTGGATTTGGGATACTGGTGACAATAGGATGGTGATGTTTTATCTATAGAAGAGATCCTGGTACTCTAGAAAAAAGGCTCAATAGTTCACACTTTCTTCATTTCTCAAATCTGATGAAAATGCCACAGATTAGGCAGAAAGCCAGTCTGTAAACTAGAACCTGGCACATATGCCAAGTTGGAAAGAGAGTCAATGTTTTGCTACATTGTCTTTTTCCTGAGAAGTTGTGTCAACTTTTCTTCTTAATAAGCTTGCTAAATCAAAGCGTGATTGCTAGAAAAGCTCAGCTAGGCCTTAGTAACCTGTAATACCACTGTCCTGGTTTCAAAGGCCATTGAATTATTTGTCTAAAAAAAAAAAGAAAAACTGTTAATGATTTTATCCTCTTAAATCAACAATTTCCATATTTAATAGGTGGTGAACAAGGACCTATACACTGGTTATACTGCATAGAACACTGAGGTGCAGGACATCATGAAGATAAAATACACTCAATTAGCTCTTTCTCCTTCTCTAGAAAGAGAAAATAATTCTAAATTGACATTTTAGCACATGCAGCCTGCTGCTGTGATGCTGCATTGTTCTTTATACATACAGTAACTCTCACGTAAAGTTATGTTTGAAAACATTGTTAGTAATCCATCCTAAAAGCAACCTTACGTGATGCTGCACGATGATATCCAGAGATTCCATACAAAACCAAACCAGTTCTCAATGACCTGTGATGCTGAGGATGAGGGATGTGAGTGTTTAAGGGTCTTCATAACAAGACACGGGTAGACTTGGGAAGATACTTAAGCCAATCCAAGGATTTGAAATTCTCTTTAATGATTATTTCAGTTTTATCCACTGCTGTAAATTAGTTTAAAAAAAGCAAAAATGTTATACTGATTCATGGCTGAACTGTCAAAAGTTTTCTTGGCTCATTTGTGAGTAATCAAAAAATTTTTCATGGAGGTAAAGTTACTTCAACAATTAATTATCCTGAAACGTGTGTAAGATTCAACATCCCATTTTGTAAGAATTAGGACTAAGTTTGGTGTAGTTGCATACATTTTGTCTGACTATTTTCAGGTGCTTTTTGCCTTCTTGAAGATGAAAATATGCCAATGACTCTCAATTGCAGCAATTAGGAAACCCAATTACCTGCTTCCAAGCTGGAGTGAGGCCTAGGGTGATAAGCAAGGACGCTGGCCCAAAAAGGAAATGGGCCTCAAGCTAAACAGAAGGCTGCCCCGTGGAGGCCACACCCAGGCAACTCTCAACAGAGGCGTGAGGTGGGTCTTCCTTAATTTCCCTCTGTTGCCATGTGACTGAAAAGATGGTTGAAATCTGGGAGTGAGAAGAGAACAAGAGATAATATGTCTCATTTAAGCAACTGCAGTATAAGAATGCCTCACGTTCAAATAACCCTCTGATTCTATTTGTGTTCTCTGTGCATTTTATCTTCATCTTTGAATTACTTAGAAAAAAGGGGAAAAAATACATTTATCTATTACAGAAAACAACACATAACTCCTTTTACTTTAATATAATACCCTTTGGCAAAAAATAATAATTATATGAACTCTAAGCACATTAAAATTGTAAGCAAAGTTACATTTCACAAATAGAAAAGCAGATTCACTGGGATAAGGTAACACCAAATTTCAGTAGCATACCTAGATTTGATTAACTGGATATTTCAACCAAAAATTAATTCCTGAGGGAGACACTTAGCTGTCTTAGGCACAATATTTGGGGTTCTGCAGCAGGGTTGTATGTATGATGAAATATTGTTTGACAGGCTGTTAGGAAATTTAGGAAGTTATATCTTAACCAAAGAGTTGTACCAGATTTTTATACTAGCTGAAAAAAGCCATTCTTATTCTACATGAAAATTTTCCAGCTCTCATTCTGTACAAATAACTAAGAAATAGAAGTGTTTATTATCTTCATCTGCTTTACAATTTTCCAGAACTCCTCTTTAACAAAATGACTCCTTATGTTCATCATACTATATGTGAGATGGATATAGAAATTTTACCAGATATTTTCTTTGTATCTCCACAATGGCAGTAACCAGAAAACATGAACTTTGGCCTCTCCTCATCTGTATAACTGGCAAATAATGGAAACCAATATGCCACATCCCTTCCAAGCATTGAGTGTACTTGTAGAGGTGAAACAAACTCAGAGAGACTCAGAACTAGTTGTAAACTATTAGACCTTGTGGTTAACTAAATATTAAAATTATAAAAATTACAGAAAATTTAGAAAACTCTGCTTCGTTTTTTTCAAAGACATGGCAGGAAATGATTTCTAACACTATCAGAAATGTGTTCTTTATTCTAAATTAGGTTTTAATTTTTTTAAACTCTCTTAAATATTGTTTATAATTTGAGGAAACATACTTTAAAAGAATATTTCTTTGCAATAGGACTTCTAAAATGATATCTAATACAACAGAAATAGCATCTCTGGTTGCTAACTCTTTTCACAACATAGCAGTATTCTTCACTGTACACTTTAAATGTTTTAGCTTTAAATAATACAGAAAAGGTTATATTTTTATTCAAACATACAAGAAAGCAAACACATGTCTTACTTGCAATAGATAGCATGAATATATTGACAATATATTTTAAAATAAATTTATTTTTCTATTACTATCACATATGACTAGAATGATGTTCATATACCCTGCTACCTCAGTTTGTCTTAGAGTCAATATAAAAGTAGCTTTCAAGAACTCTCTTGAAATAACAGAGAAGTTGAAAGAAAACTTGTTTTCTTCAAGTTGGAAGGATTAAATTTCTGCTTTTACAAAATGGCCACACTTAATGAAGGAGTTTCAAGAAAGTTTACCAAAATATTATGAAAAAATATAATCATTCCTAGAGGAATTATTAAAGACACCAATCTATACCTTCTTATCCGAAAAAACAATGATAATCATATCATTCAATTATGTAAAAGATTAAGAAGTTTGCCCTTGTGAAAACACTGAAACTAACACCTGATAAAAGCTTTAGAGAGACAGAAACTTTATGTCTCTATTATGTCCAAATCATGTAAAAACATGATTTCATCTTATTTGTTACTTCTATATAAAAGTGCATCTTCTGTTACCGAGAGGTTTTTTTCATACACGATTCAAATAAAAATTACTTCTTCCTAAAGCCATAGAAGGGCTCTTTAAAGGGAAAGAACTAGACACTCATTAATTTTGCCTCTGGTTATCCCTAGCCTTTCAACCAAAAACTATTAAAATTAACCCCAAGACACAATCATCTTTCTTTTACATTTTTTAATAGAAGTACCCCTTAGTTTCAGCAGACTACTGTCCAGGAGTCTAGAATCCTTTTAGAAAAATTTCAGAATTTTAACATATTATATATATATACATATATTCCCACATATGTATAGTTCCTTAAATCTTAGTTGAAAAATAATTTATTCATTTAGACTGCCACATACTTAATCCCTGTTTAAACAGCTTTGGTGAATTTCTATGGATAATAAATTCAGCTAGAAAGTAATACAAAACATCTTCAACTTTAGACACAGATCTATTTATGACATGCAAATCATTAATTTTTTTCTCAATCACAGGTGGATTAGATATTTAGTTTTAAAAAGCATTATTTGTTTAGCAAAATGTTTGCAAGGCCCACACCAACATTACTGAATGGCAGAGAGTCTAACTTTGGTCTTGTTTTATTGTAACATTGGACAAAAGTTGCTCCACTATGTAATCAAACTACTTTCCCACCCCCAAATGATTTAATCACTACTGTTAGGAAAAGAAATATTATGTTTTAATTTGGAATTAATGATATCTCTTTCTGGCTGGTCCACAAACTGGAACTCATAAGAACTACCAGTATTACAGGCTCATAGAAATGTCCATTCTTAAATGTGCACTCTTGAAAATCAGATGGCTCTAAAATCCTGTTTGGATAATTCACTCTAAACTCATTTAATATACTGACCTAAAAAGAGATGAGTTGATATTATGTCCATGGTGTCATCAGGCTAATGGGAAGTTTAAATTACATCTCTAACACATTCTGCATCTATTAATCTCCAGTTCATTTTGCAAATGTAATTAAGACAAGCTACTATATACTGTTAGCACCATCTCATATGCATATCTTATCATACAGACACCATGTTATTCATCTTCATATTTCTTGATTAGAGCTATCTGATAAGTTGACCTGAGAGAATAACAAATATTCTTCATTATGAAATGAAATTCAAAACTAGTCTCGAACAATTCTTCATTGGATAGTATTTTCTGGAATTCGTATTTTAGGATATCTCCTGTATATTAGTAATATTTTTGATAAATGTATCTTAAAATCTAATTATCAAATTTGCTCTGAAATGGTAATAAGATTTTAAAAATATTATTTAAAACAGAGAAAAGATGGAGATTGTATGAAATTGTTATAGCAGAACATTTTGTGGCATGATAAGTAATAATTTAAAGTCTCTCCTCAATCCACTCACTACATATTGGAATTAGTTCTGACTTCCAGTATCTATAAAGACTTAATTTTTCCGAAGTGTGTTAAAAACTAAATACTCAGATGCATCCCTTTGACATGTTATTGCTATAATTAATATTTGTAAAGAGTCATAAAAATAAATGTCACAAACCCAGAAACCTAAACTTGTACCTTTCCTAAAGTGGAGAAGTAAGCAAACAAAATCTTCTTTCGCTCACATAGAAAAGTTTCTTTTTTATACCTCTCTTCATGTCTAAACTTTTTAATTCAGTCGTATACTCATGAGGCAACGAAGTGATTGTCCTTTCGTCCTTGTAACCAAAAGGTGGCACCTCTAATAATTAGTTAGCTTGCAACAGAAATACTACATTAAAAAGGAAAAAGAGGCATTTGTCAAAGCCCTAGAAAGAATATTGTTTTTGTGACTCTAGGAAATTCTACTTAGAAGAGATAAGCATCTCAAATGAAAAATTGTTTAGAAAATAATATTCATTACATTGACGGCAAGTGAAGTAAGTTGGTGTATAAACTTATATACTAAGATAGGTGGTGAAAATAAACACCTTCTCAGATGCACAGATTAGTGTGGAAGATCAGGCAGAGCTGAGAAAGAAGTTTCCTTTTTCTTATCCCAAGTGGAAGTGTAGGAAAAAAATGTAAGACTTGACATTTCCCCTGATAAATCAAAGGAAAGGATTTATCTGGACACTAGCATCTGCTGCCTTCTCTGCACTCATGTAGGACCCACTTGGAAAACTTTCCTATTACATTCAACTAGGCATTTCTACCTCCTCTCATCTGACAGAAATCACTTAGCTGTCTCTGATCCATGACAGGAAAGGAAAGCTTATATCATTGATGATGGAATTAGAAGCTGCCACCAACGTCCGTTCAACAAGTCACCTTTTAATTGACCTATTATGCAGGCAGTCAAGGCACACAGTTATTTTGATATCTTTTTTTCTTGAGACTAAAACATTTCCCTTTTAAAATTTTTTAAATTGAGGCTATCTTCCTACCATTACTTTCTAAACTTTGTTCCAGTACAAGAGGATTCTTGGCCAACTGAGCTTCCATATGCCTTTTAACTGGAACACTGAAATTTTATAAACATCATGTTTACATCTATTAAATATTATTATTATTATAAGGAAATAAGGCATGCATGAATTTGATATTCAGACAATAAAATGCAAACAGATAGTAGAAAGGTAGAATGAAATGGCAGTTCATACAGAAATGTAGCTTTAACAGAAAACTTAAATGGTTGCTTGATTTCAAAACGGGTTAATATTCGAAAAAGTGAAAATCAGCATTTATGCAAAATTAACTAGATTAGCTTTCTCAAAGCAGAAACCCAAGCCTCCAGATCACTTACAAGTGTTAGAAACTACATTTTTTGCCCCCCCCCAATATAAAGGCCATACCAGAGAATCTCAGGAAAGTAATAATCTGTTTTTAATTATCTTTTTTTAACCAAGAAACACCTCAAAGTTCAGGCATTACTACAGATGGGCAAATACCAGCTAGCCCTACCGGACAGATAGTAACAGGAAAAGTCAGATAGTTAGCACTTAAAAACAACAGCAATTAAGCAGCTGAATGTGCATTGGATCACTGCTCTATTTTGTTCCATTGGAACGAATCAAGTGAGAGACACAGCCTCCTGCAAAGGGGAGGCCGAGTCAAACTTGATGCTTCCTCCCTCTGACTGCCAGGGCTGCAGGGCTGGTCTACTCGTTTTATTCAGTTTAATTGCTTCGTGTACTTGAATTTTCACAAAGACTGTATTCTATCTTGCCCCCTCTGCCCCCGCAAAAAGAAATCTCTCTCCTACCTTCACTACCCACTTCTTTCCTCTGAGAACAGGCAGTCCTCTCCAGGAGGAGAAAGAAACCCTGTGCGTGCTTAGGATGGCAGGAGGGTGAAGATGAAAAAGAGACTGAGAGAGGGGCAGTGGAGGTGAGAGATTGAGATTGGGATGGGGGATGGAGGAGAGAGAATGAGATAAGGAAAGAGGGAGCAAGAAGATAGGGGATGCCCAACACCAACTCCACGCTCTAAGTCACGGGCGCTGTGTGAAGTGCTTTGCTAGGAGATACACATGTGGTCTCATTGTATTTCTCACAAGAGGACCCCAGGGCTCCCTCCCTAGGTCGCACTGTCCACCATCAACACCCAAAGGTACCAAGAACAAAATCTTGGAGGGGGGGGTTCAAGCAAATAGGCACGACCAAGGTGGCCGCACAGCCAGTCCCACTGCCCTACCTGCAGGGAAGATCAGAAGGTGGTGCCGGTTTCCGTCTGGAGTGCTCTCCCTGTGTGGACCCATTCGAAGGCTCAAACGTCCTCTCGCTGCCTCTGTTCTTGGAGGGGCAGCCTGCAACACAAAATGGGTGTGTGGGTGTCGGCGTGTGGGAGGTTTTCCAGGGCCACCAGCTGGTCCCAGCTGGCCGCGCCCACCCTACACACACCCCTTCGGGGAGCTGAGCCCCCTTCTCGGCTAAGCACCGCCCTGGGAGCCTTGCCGGGCTGCAGCCTCAAGTTGCCACTAAGTACTGCTGGCTGCAGCCGCTGCAGGAGAAGGATGTGGAAAGACACGAGGGGGGGGGGGGCGGTATGGTCGGTCTAGAGCATCCCCAACACTGCAGCTTCTCCAGGAATCCCTCCAGTGAGGAGGCGGCCGCCCATCATCTCCCAGCCCCAGCCACCTGATTGGTTCCACCTCGGGTACACTGTGCCAGGGAGCCAATCCGGGCGCACTAATAATAGGTGGATCCGCTCAGCCAACATCGCCCATCCCAGTTTTGTTAGTGTCTCTCCATCCCCTTAGCGGACGGGGACCTGAAGAGGCGGGTTGAGGAGGGTTGGGGGAGGGGCTACCTAGGAGGGGGACAGATCCCAAGGAGACGCAATCAAGGGCATCCCATAAGCCCTTTGGGTACGCGCAGGGATGCCCGCAACCTGTTCAGCAAGCCCTCTGCACGGGAGGAGACAACATAATACAAAGCTATTTTTTTTCTTTTTTTTCTTTACTTTCAATCAAAACCTGCCCTGAAACTGAGCATGCCCAGACTGCAACAGCGCCCTAGGAGTTCTGACGTGTGTCGGTTTTCAGACTGTGTTTCTGAAAAGGTGAGATTAGGGAAGAAGAGGCAGAAGTTTGTCTTTGGCCGTTTGACCCAACGTTGTTGTGAAAGCAGAGCAGGGCGGGATGTGAAAGGATTCCATACGAGTGTCCACAAATAAAGCCACAGGGAGTTGGCCCTCTGGGCTACTGGAGGTTAATAACATCATTCTGTCGGGGTTCGGGGCTGGGGGCGAGGGTAAATGAACCTGAGCCTTGCTAGATGCCTGGAGACTTTTCGTGAAGGGTGCTGTGGACCAGAGATGCAGAGGGGACTGCGTCCCATAGGTGGTGCCGGAGAGCACGACTCCTCCCAGCAGCGGAGGCTGCCAGGCAGCAGGGAGCTCGCTGGGAGTTTGCACTGCAGCGACTAATAAGTTTGTAGACGTGGGTCAAACGCCACGTTGTTTGGGATGCAGTTTCTGACAGCCTCCCCTTCTCCTCTCCCCCGACCTCAGCCCCTGCTCCATCTCCAAGCACTTGCCAGCACAGCGACAACTAAGCGTGGGGTCCCTCCTCCTTCCCCTCTTTCCCCAGAACGATTCTGCTGGGAAGAAGCTTTTCCCTTGTGAGAGCGGTGCTGACCTGATTGTCTCTAAGCTCTAGGGCAATTTATAGCTTGCTAATAGGGAGAGGTACCAAACTGCGAGGTTCAACGGGTGGGTGCAGGGACAGCAAGCTAGGCAGGGTGGAGCAGAACCTCGCTTCCGGAGAAGCAAGTCCATTCTCTGCTTCACAGGTGAAAGGTTGTCAAAATGCAAAGAAGTACAGTATTTCCCTTGATGCTGGAAATCAAGACTTCTGATTTGAGGTATGTTTACATGCCTCTCGGTCCAGGTGTTTAATGATCCGAGTAGAGAGCTGAACTCTCTGGTGCCCACAGTCTCTGACTGCTCAGGCCTCAGGATCTTAAAGACATCCTGTGACTTACAAAGAATCTTGCTGAGTACTCCATCTTCCCTGATATTGATAAGGAAGTCAAACAAGACTAAGCACAAATGGTGTTTAACCTTGATTGCTTTCTGAACAGTGGATCCGTTCCTTAGCCTTAAAAGGATAAGTGATTGGATTTCTGTTTTTCTGTCTATGAATGCTATATAGACTTGTTTGTCAGGAAGTGTTCTCTTCAGTTGACCTTTTGAACTTCCTCTGTTGTAAATTTCAAGTACACTGTTATCATTCCCAGGATGTGCCTGTGAGCTCATTCCTGGACCCTCCCTGTTAATTAGCATATCTGCAAAACCCAATAAAAGGAAGGTGCTTGCACTACTCAGTGCTGATCCTGCCTGAGCCAGCCGCAGCCCTCAGACCCTCTTTCATTCTATCTGCTGGAATTACTTCCGCGCCCTCCAACCCAAAGTACTACAACATTCCCTTTCTCACTCACTGGCCTTGATTAAAGGCCTTTGAACCTCTGATTTATTTTGCTTAGAAATCCCAGCAGTTTGTGTAAACTTGGCCAATAGCTACAAATGAGAACTCTCTTAATTGGGTTCTTTATTTTATTGAGATTATCATGGCATCTCAGGTAAGAAAATAAATAGCTATCTTAATTCCCCAAACCCATCCATTTTGAACTGGAGCTTCATTAACACTGGTTTGCATAGGTAACTGTGGCAAGAATTCAATTACCAGTAACACATTTCTTCAAGTTTTAGTTAAATCTCTATGTAATGTTTAAGATTAAGATCCTATTCTAAGTATAAGGGAAAAGACAACAACCTTAACTATAAATTAATCCTTTTAATGACAAATAATTGTGTATTCACCAAAACTGTAGCTTTATGTACATATTTCTTTCATTTCCTAAAATATTCCTCAAACTTTATTTTATAATAGTTTCATAGTTGAAGAAAGGAGATAATAGATGTTAGCTTAAAATTAGTTTTAAGTATTCGATGAAGAAAAAGGAAGAGAGGAGGTGAAGGAAGAGAATCAATTACTTCTCTAATATTGTCTTCCAATAAATGTTTTTGTGTGAGAGGAATATAATATCCACCTAACAGACATCTTTATTCTAAATATACTTCTAGAACACTAGAAGTACTAAATTCCAATACTTAAAAACTGCACGTTTTTAATAGCTACATCCAGTGGCTGCATGTAGAAAAAAGTAAACTTATTCTGGAAGAAATAAGTAGAATATGAATCCAGATTAGTTATCTTTGTTCCAGACTGTGATCCTATCGTTAATAGTTCAGCTAATTTCTTTTCCTGTCTACCTCACCTCCTACCAAACAAGCATTCTCTCTTCATGGTCAGAATCCTAGACAACATAAATGGTGTATATGTTCATATCCCAAAGTTACTTGAGAGAGACGTCTGGCTAACATAAGAAATGGGTTTTACATTTCAGTTCATGAATGTTAAGACTCTACGTATATACTGGATGTAGATATACTCTAGGTTTTGCAGGAATAAGACTGTTATTTTCTCTCCTATGTTGTGTGCTCCTCAGGTTCGAGGAATGGGCTGAATGTCTCCACCTAGTCCTACTGGGTTGATATATCACACTTTCAGGTTTTAGACAGTGTATATTACCTTGGTAGCAGACTCAACTGGATTAAAAGAAAGATCAGGTCAATTGTCCTTTTTCTCCCTTTATCTCATTTCCCAAACACTTTTAATCTAGCATCTCTATGTCTCATGCTACAAAGATTTAACTCATTCCTTGGTTGTGTGGTACCTTTAAAAGATGACTTGGCACCCATTGTCCTTTATAAGATTCTAAAGAGTCTTAAGCCTGAGAGGGGGGCATTGTTATTTTTCATTGTTATAAAAAGTTAATTTTTTTAAAAAGATTAATATGGGAATGGGTGAAGCCAGAGAATTTGTATGTACGACGAACGGGCATGAACTTGGGGGTTGGGATTGCTAGGGAAGGAGGGGCGTGCTGGGCAGAGGGGAGCAAAAGGGAAAAAATTGGAACTATTCTAACAATATAATCAGTAAAATATACTTTAAAAAAGATGACTTGGTATTTCAGAACTATTTTCATCTTTTTTTGTTTAATGTTTGGCTTCATTTTGTTTTTTGCTTCAAAAAACACATTTGTTATTTTTTCAGTCACATTTTTTTGCTCTGATTGAGACCACATTATCATAATTTCCTTTATTCCTTTCCCAATGGATTTATCTATTTACAATTTTAATGTTCCCTGTGCCATCTATTTTAGGCTACATGATCACAACAGAAACTAAATAGGATTGGGACACTGAGGAGTAAAGTGTGTCTTATGGCAAGAATGGGAATTAGAGACTTCGGAAACAAGAAATTCATTAAGTGCAAATTTAGCCATAATTTTCTGTGCACCACAGAAAGAATACATGAGCGAGGTACCAAGAAAATTCTCTGTCTTGGTGTAAAAGCATGCATATTCTGGTTGACCAATGTTAGTAAAGAGTGCCATTTAATCAAGACTCTCATACTTCATTAAATTTTACGTCTTTAATAACCTCTCTACTTGCCTGGTAATATCTCTTCATAATTAGCCTTGACATGGTAGTGGAAAAATAAAAACAACAATGAAATTTTCTAAAATTTGCTTACTGTTTGTATAGATTCATGTCTTTTTAAAAATGTATTTATTGTTTTTCTATTACAGTTGTTCCATTTTTCCCACATTGCTCTGCCCACAGCCCACCCTTTCTCCCATGTCAGTTCCCACCCTGTTGTCCATGTACATGGGTCATTTATACTAGTTTTTTGACTCTACCCTTCCCCGACTTACCCCCCCTTCACTCTCTCTGCCCCGGCCCCAGCCCCCCTAGTCATTGTTAGTCTACTCCTTGTTGATATGCCTCTGTTTTAATTTTTCTCATTTGTTTGTGTTGTTCATTAGTTTCCTGTGTTAGGTGATAGCATAAGCTATTTTTCTTTCATTGCCTGGCTTATTTCACTAAGCATAATTCTCTCTAGTTCCATCCATGTTGTCGCAAATGGCAGGAGTTCCTTCTTTCTTTCTGCTGCAAAACATTCCATTGTGAAAACGTACCACAGTTTTTTTTTTAGGTATATTTTATTGATTATGTTGTAACAGTTATCCCAATTTTTTTCCCTTTGCTCCCCTCTGCCCAGTATCCTTCTTCCCTCCAGCAATCCCACCCCCCCCTAAGTTCATGGCCATGGGTCATGCATATATGTCTTTTGGCTTCACCCGTTCCTATATTATTCTTAACAACCCCCTGTCTATTTTGTACCAACCAGTTATGCTTCTTAGTCCCTGCACCATTTCCCCATTTCTCTCCCTCCCCACTCCCAGCTGATAACATTCCAAATGATCCCAATACCTATGATTCTGTTCCAATTCTGATTTGCTTAGTTGGATTTTGTTTTTATTTTTTAGATTCAGTTGTTGATAGTTGTGAGTTTGTTGTCATTTTAGTGTTCATAGTTTTGATCTTCATTTTCTTAAGTCACTTTGACTTTTCATATAATAATGGCTTGGTGATGATGAGCTCCTTTAGCTTCACCTTGTCTGGGAAGCACTTCATCTCCCCTTGCATTTCAAATGATAGCTTTACTGGACAGGGTAATCCTGGTTGCAGGTTGCCTTTCAACACATCGAATACTGCTTACTAGTCCCTTCCTACCTGCAAAGTGTATTCTGAGAAATCAGCTGATAGTCCTATAGACAGCCCCCTGTAGGCAACTCTCCACCTCTCTCTTGCTGCCCCCAGGACTCTGTCTTTACCGTTCACCTTAGGCATCTCAGTTGTGATGTGTCCCGGTGTGGTCCCCTCTGGGTCCAGCTCGCCTGGTACCCTCTGTACTTCCCGAACCTGTATGTCCATCTCCTTCGCAAAATTTGGGAAGTTTTCCTCATTTTTTAAAAATTCTTGCTTCTTCATTAGGCACCGGTTGACAGTTTTTTTTCTTCCTTCTGTTCCAAGTCATTGATTTGAACCCCAGTTTTCTTCCTTTCACCATTGGTTTTGTGTGGATTTTCCTTCGTTTCACTTAGCATAGCCTTCATTTCTCTTATGCGTTTGCCGTACTCAAGCATATTTGTCAAACCTGTGAGCATCTTTATTACCAGTGTTTTGAATTCTACATCTGTTAGGTTGTCTATCTCCTCATCTGTTAGGTTGGCTATGTCCTTGTCGCTTAGTTCTCCCACTGGAACCTTGATCCGTTTCCCCTTTTGGGCCATACTTCTCTGTCTCCACATTCTGGCAGGCTCCTATGTTTGTTCGCCTCTGCATCTCAGCTGGAGCTGTTGCTCCTCTTATGCTGTAAGGGGCGGAGCCTTAGGGGTTCTTCAGTCCAGGTCAACCTGTTTCACCACGTTGTGGCGCTGTATGTGGGTGAGGGGTCCGAGAGGGAACAATGCTGCCAGCCCAGCACTTGCCCCTTTTCCAGGCACCTCTCCCATTTCTGCACCTCACTGGCGCCCCTCTCGCTACTGCCCTGGCTGTCATTCCCAGGGTGGGTGGGTCTGCGGATGTTCTAGGACTGTGGGGGCCCTTTAAACAAGTGGACACTGCTGAGAAACTGACAGTTTCTGCCTCCACCCCAACCCCCACTGGTCTGCACAGTCAGAAGCAATGAGGCTTGATTTCCCCCGGTGCTGGGACCATGAGCTTCGAGATCCAATGAGGAGCTGGGAACACTCCCCAGGTGTGCCTCCTGACTTTTTAAAAGGTGTGACTGCACTTTCTGCTGACCTGCTGATGCCACCGCTGCTGTTGCCACCACACTGTATCCTCTCTGTCCTGGCTCCACCCCTTCTACCTGTCTGGATAAGTATTTCTTCTCTATATCTTTGTTTGTTGGACTTCCATGGAGTTTGATTTTTTGGAACTTCTGGTTGTTTCTAGTTTTGAGGTAATTGTATTCCTTCTTAGTTGTGGAGGGAGATGCAGCGCATCTGTCTATGCCTCCATCTTGGCCGGAAGTCCCTGTACCACAGTTTCTTGACCCACTCATCTACAGATGGGCACTTAGCCTGTTTCCAACACTTGGCTATTGTAAATAGCATTGCTATGAACATAGGGATGCCTAGGGTTTTTTTGAATTGCTGTTTCAAGATTCTTTGGGTATAATCCTAGGATAGAATTAGTGGATCAAAAGGCAGTTCCATTTTTAGCTTTTCAGGAAATCCCATGCTGTTTTCCACAGCGACCACAGCAGTCTCCATTCCTACCAGAAGTGCACTTGGGTTCCCTTTTCTCTGCATCGTTGCCAGCACTTGTTGTTCATTGATTTGTTGGTGGCCATTCTGACTTGTGTAAAGTGGTATCTCATTGTGGTTTTCATTTCATCTCTCTTATGAGTGGTGATGTTGAAGATCCTTTCATATGCCTATGGAACCTCTGTATGTCCTCCTTGGAAAAGTGTTGGTTCAGGTCCTTTGCCCATTTTTTTAATTGGGTTGTCTGTCTTCTTGGTGTTGAGACATGTAAGTTCTTTATATATTTTGGAGATCAAGCCCTTGTCTGAGGTATCATTGGCAAATATGTTTTCCCATATGATTGGTTCCCTTGTCATCTTGCTAATGTTTTCTTTTGCTGAGCAAAAACATTTTAGTTTGATGTAATCCCATTTGTTTATTCTTTCCTTTATTTCCCTTGACTTAGGTGATATCAGCAAAAATATTGTACATGTGATATC
This sequence comes from Furipterus horrens, assembly GCF_987537825.1. Taxonomy (NCBI): domain Eukaryota; kingdom Metazoa; phylum Chordata; class Mammalia; order Chiroptera; family Furipteridae; genus Furipterus; species Furipterus horrens. The sequence continues at coordinate 74,782,113 of NW_028327174.1, read as the reverse complement.
TGAAATTGTCCTGCCTATGTTTTCTCGAGGTCTTTTATGGTGTCACGGCCTACATTTAAGCCTTTTATCCATCTTAAATTTATTATGGTGTATGGTGTAAGTTGGTGGTCATTTCATTTTTTGCATATCTCTCTCCAGTTCTCTCAGCACCATTTGTTGAACAGACTCTTTTCATTTCATGTTCCTTTCCCTTTTGTCAAATATTACTTCACCATATAGACCTGGGTTTATTTCTGGGCTCTCTCTTCTGTTCCATTGATCTATATGTCTGGTCTTATGCCAGTACCAGACTGTTTTGATTACAGTGGCTTTGTAGTATAGTTTGAAATCAGGTATTGTGATTCCTCTCACTGTGTTCTTCTGTCTCAAGATTGCTATGGCTATTTGGGTTTCTTGCTTGTTTATTTCCATTTAAATTTTTGAAGTATTTGTTCTAGGTCTGTGAAATATGTCACTGATATTTTAATAGGGATTGTGTGGAATCTATAAATTGCTATGGGTAGTATGGACATTTTAATGATGTTGATTCTTCCCATCCATTAACATGGTATATGCTTCCATTTATTTGTATCTTCCTTAATTTCTTTCTTCAGTGTCATATAGTTTTCCAAGTACAAGTCTGTTACCTCCTTGGTTTATTCCTAGATACTTAATTTTTCTTGTTGCTATAGTAAATGGAATTTTTTCTAGTTTCTATCTCTGAGATCTTATTGTTCGTGTACAGAAATGCCTCTGATCTATGAATATTGACTTTGTACTCTATTTTGCAGAACTCACTTATGTCAAGAAGTTTTTCTGTGGAGTCTATAGGGTTTTCTATGTACACTATCATGTCATCTACAAATAATGGCAGTTTTACTTCCTCTTTTCCAATTTGGATGCCTTTTATTTCTCTTTCTTGTCTAATTGCTGTGGTTAGAACTTCCAAGACTATGTTGAATAGGAGTGGAGAGAGTGGACATTCTTTTATTGTTCCTGATCTTAGGGGGAATGCTCAGTTTTTGCCCATTGAGTATGATGTTGACTTCAGGTTTTTTGTATATGGCCTTTATTATGTGGAGGTATGCTCCCTCTATTCCCATTTTGCTGAGTGTTTTCACCATAAATGTGTGCTGTACTTTATCAGATGCTTTTTCGGCATCTCTGGATATGATCATGTGATTTTTGTCTTTCATTCTGTTTATGTGGTGTATTACACTTATTGATTTGTGAATATTAAACCATCCTTGAATCCCTGGGATAAGTCCCACTTGATCGTGATATAGGACTTTGTAATGTGTTCAGTATTTTAGCATCTATGTTCATTAGCAATATTGGCCTGTAGTTTTCTTTCTTGTTGTCCCTTTACCTGGTTTCGGAATTAGGGCAATACTGGCTTCATAGAAAGAGTTTGGGAATCTTCCTTCTTCCTGGATTTTTTGGAATGTTTAAGGATAGGCATTAGTTCTTCCGTAAATGTTTTGTAAAATTTGCCTGTAGGAGATCCAAGATGGCGGAGGAGTAAGTGGAAGCGACAATAACCTCCTCCCAGGACCAGTCTGGATTTACAACTTAATTTTGGAGAAATCATCTGGAATAACCAACGGAACACTAGCTGGAAAGAAGTCTTATAACCACGGAGAGACAGAAAAGGCCGCTACATCACAACGTGACCGGTAGGGAGTGTGGAGACGCGGAAGGGCTGGCTGGGCTCACACGGGTGGCTGCTGAAGGGACTGAGAAACAGCTCAGCAGCCGGGGATTCCCCCTGAGAAGGGCAGGGTCTAAACCCCCAGCTGGGCTTCCCAGCCTACAGTGACAGAGTGGAAAGTAAAATAGTATCAGCTGTGAAAAGCGAAAAGCCACAGGCTTTCTTGCTAGCCGGAGAGAAACAGCAGGAGAAAAAGAGCTCTTAAGTGGATCACATACGAAAATATTTTGGCCACCACTTACCCTGGGCTCAAGCAGAGGGAAGGCAGAGAGGACTGGAGACACTTGGGGAGAATTTGGCACGGTGGCTTTGAGGGGAGAACTGGAGGAGCAGCTGACTGGGTCCCAGTGCTGACTCATCCCCAGTACTGCGGGTAGACCATTCCCCTCCAAGTGGCGTCAGCCTGAGGGGAAGCAAAAGCCCTGCCTACAGGAATTAAGCTGCCACACCCACAGTTCTTAAGCCTGACAGCTAATCACAGATTGAATAGATTAACAATCAAAGAAGACAGACAACAGCAGTAGATCCCTGGAAGTCTCCAACAGGCTGCCTAGGGCCAGACTGGTACATGATCTGACGCCACCAGAGGCAGATCCAGGAAGTGCAGATCATTCCAAGAAGCACCAACAAACAATAGGAGTCAAAAAAATGGGGAGACAGAGAAACAACCTCCCATCAAAAGGAAAGGTAGAATCCCCAGAAAGAGTGCTAAATGAAATAGAGGGGAGCGAACTATCAGATATGGAATTCAAAACATGGATTATGGAGAAGCTGAATGAGCTCAGCGGAAACTTCAAAGAACTCCAGAAAAACTACAAGGAACTCACAGAAAATTACGTGAGCATGAAAAAGGACATAGAAGCTATCAATAAGAGCCAGGAGGAAATGAAAAATACGATCTCTGAATTGAAGAACACAGTAGAAGGAATTAAAAGCAGGCTAGAGGAAGCAGAAGATCGGATCAGCGAGCTGGAGGACAACCTACACAAAAACTCCCAGACAATGCAACAAAATGAAAAAAGACTGAACAAGACTGAAGAGGTTCTAAGACAGCTGCAGGACAACATGAAACGTAATAATATCCGTATCATAGGAATTCCAGAAGGAGAAGAAGAAGAGCAAGGGATAGAAAACCTCTTTGAAAAACTAATGACAGAAAACTTTCCTAACATGACGAGAGAAAGAGTCATGCAAGTCCAGGAAGCACAGAGGGTCCCAATGAAGATGAACCCCAACAGGCCCACCTCAAGACACATCATAATTAAAATGGCAACATTCAAAGACAAAGAGAGGATCCTAAAAGCAGCAAGAGAAAAACAACTAATAACATACAAGGGTACTCCAATAAGGCTATCATCAGATTTCTCAGCAGAAACACTACAAGCCAGAAGGGAATGGCAAAAAGTATTCCAAGCAATGAAAAACAAAGGCCTACAACCTAGAATACTATACCCAGCAAAGCTCTCATTCAAAATGGAGGGTGAAATAAGGAGCTTCCAAGACAAAAGAAGGCTAAAAGAATACATCTCCACCAAACCAGCAATGCAAGAGATGCTAAAAGGTCTGCTCTAAGAAGATAAAGAAACAGAGAGAGACAGAGAAGAACACGAGTACAAAGGGGAAAAATGACAATGAATAAGAACTTATCGGTAATAACCTTAAATGTAAATGGATTAAATGCTCCAATTAAAAGACATAGGGTAGCTGAATGGATTAGAAAGAATGACCCACATATATGCTGTCTACAAGAGACCCACCTTAGAACAAAAGATCTACACAGACTGAAAGTAAAGGGATGGAAAAATGTATTCCAAGCAAATGGACATGAAAAAATTTGCCTGTAAAGCCATCCGGTCCAGGGCTTTTGTGTGCCAGGGGTTTTTTGATTACTGCTTCAATTTCATTAGTTGTTATTGGTCTATTCAGGCTTTCTGCTTCTTTCTGATTCAGCTTTGGAAGATTGTATGTTTCCAGAAATTGATCCATTTCATCAAGGTTGTCAAATTTCTTGCCATACAGTTGTTTCTAGTAATTTCTTACAATGCTTTGCAGTTCTATGGTTGTGATTTCTCCTCTTTCATTTCTGGTTTTGTTTATTTGGGTCCTCTTTTTTTCTGGATGAGCCTGGCTAAACGCTTGTCAATTTTATTTTTTCAAAGAACCAACTCCTGGTTTTATTGGTCTTTTGAATTGTTTGTTTGCGCTCTATGTCGTTTAATTCTGCTCTGATCTTGATTTCCTTCCTTCTACTCACTCTGAGCTTTGTTTGTTGTTTTATTCTAGTTCTTGTAGCTGTAGGGTTAGGTTTTTTATTTGAGATTCCTCTATCCTTTTTAGGTAGGTCTGTATTGCTATGAACTTTCCTCTCAGGACTGCTTTTGCTGTGTCCCATAGGTTCTGGGCTGTTGGTATTCATTATCATTTGTTTCCAGAAACTTTTTGACTCATTCCTTAAAGGCATTGTTAACCCATTTATTATTCAATAGCATGTTATTCATTCTCTATGAGTTTGAATGTGTTTGAGTTTTCTCCTTGATGTTGATTTCCATTTTCAAGTCATTGTGATCTAAGAAGATCCTTAATATAATTTCACTTTTCTTGAATTTGTTGAGGCTTTTTTTGTGTCCTGCCATGTGGTCTATCTTAAAAAATGTTCTATGTGCACTTGAACAGAATGTATATTTTGCTTCTTGGGGGAGAAAAGTTCTATATCTACCAATTAAGTCCATTTGATCTAGAGTGTTGTTCATTGCCTCAATATCCTTTGTGTCTTTGCTTTGAAGATCTGTCCATTGTTGACAATGGTATGTTAAAGTCCCCTAATATAAGTGTGTTGCTGTTGATATCCTTCTTGTAGCCTTTCAATATTTTCCTTATATATTTGGATGCACCTATGTTGCGTGCATATACGTTTACAAGAGTTGTATCTTCTTGATGGATTGTTCCCTTAAGTATTATGAAATGTCCTTGTTTGTCTCTTTTTATAGCTTTTGCTGTGAAATCTGTTTTGGCTGTTGTAAGTATTGCTACATCACCTTTTTTTCATATACATTTGCTTGGAATAGTTTTTTCCATCCCTTCCCTTTAAGTCTGTGTAGATTTTTTGTTTTGAGGTGGGTCTCTTGTAGACAGCATATACATGGATTATGTTTTCGTATCCATTCCACTACCCTATGGTCTTTTGATTGGAGCTTTTAATCCATTTATATTTAAGGTTATTACTGACAGAGATATTTATTCATTTCCCTTTGTAGCTGTGTTCCTCTCCCTTTCTCTTCTTCTTCTTTTTCTTAAAGCATTCTTTTTAGCTTCTCTTGCAGTGTTGGTTTGGTGATGATATATCCTTTTAGCCTTCCTTTGTCTTGGAAACTCCCTTTTCACCTTCCATTCTGAAAAAATAGTCTTGCTGGGTAGAGTAGTCTTGGTTGTAGGCCTTTGTTTATCATCGCTCAAATATTTTTTGCCATTCCTTTCTGGCTTGTAGTGTTTCTGTTGAGAAATCAGCTGATAGGCTTATCGGAGCTCCCTTGTACGTCATTTGCTGTTTTTCTCTTATCGCCTTTAGGATTCTCTCTTTGTCTTTCAATGTTTCCATTTTAATTATGATGTGCCTTAAAATGGGCCTCCTTGGCTTCATCTTCACTGGGACCCTCTGTGATTCCTGTACTTGTGAGACTTTTTCTCTCCTCATGTTCGGGAAGTTTTCTGTCATTACTTTTTCAATCAGGCTTTCTATCCCTTGCTCCTCTTCTTCTCCTTCTGGTATCCCTATGCTATGGATATTGTTATGTTTCATGTTGCTCTGCAGCTCTCTTAAACCCTCTTCATTCTTTTTCTGTCTTTTTTTATTTTGTTACACTATCTGGGAATTTTTTTCTACATTGTCCTCTAACTCACTGATCCCATGCTCTGCTTCATTTAGCCTGCTTTTGATTCCTTCTACTGTGTTCTTCAATTCAGAAATTATATTCTGCATTTCTTTCTGGCTCTTATGGATAGTTTCTATGTCCTTCTTCATGCTGGTGTAGTTCTCAGTAAGTTACTTGAAGCTTCCCAAGAGTTCTTTGTAGTTCTCCTGGAATTATTTACAGCTTTTGTGGAGTTCTTTGTAGCTCCCCAGGAGTTCTTTGTAAGTTTTCTCTGAGTTTGTTGAGTTCATTGAGGTTCCTTATTATCATTGTTTTGAATTCCATGTCTAATGATTTGCTTGTCTCTATTTCATCTATCCCTCCTTCTGCGAATTCCTCCTTTCCTTTGGATGGGCTGTTGTTTCTCCATTGGCCCATTTTAAGTGGCTCTTCTGTTTGTTTCTGCTTCTTAGATTGACCTGCTTTTATTTCCTGCCTTTGTGGTGTGACCTTCTCGTATACAGTTGTTGAGCTGCTGCTTCCAGCTGACACCACTTGCAGGGGAATAGTCTGCTTAAGAGATTTCTCCCATAGCACTGGGGATGATTCTGCACTGGGATATCGTCCGCTGCTCCCCCAGCTCTTTCTCCAGAGCCTGCGCACAAAACTTTTTCGAAGCACCTCTAGTTCACTTCACCCTCATTTGGCCACAGCCAGGGGCGAGTGTGCTCCGTCGCACAGGCTGGGGCAGGCGGGCATGCCATGGGTGGGCCGGTTGCTTGCCAGGGAAGGCAGACCTAGGTGCTCCCAAGTGTCACCCGGGTCTGGATGAGAGTTAGGGTGGGAAGTGGGCGAGTGCTCTCCTGTGCGTGCATTTCTCAAGAATCTTGCCTCGCTCCTAGCCTTTCCTCCCCGTCTGCAAAAAGCAATAAAAAGGGAAACAAAAGCATACACACTCACCCCCACAAAAAGTAATAATAATACACTGTTCCTTGCCTCTCAGAGCCAGACACCACCTGGCCCATACTGGGTCTGCCAGTGGGCAGAGCCTTGCAGTCCAGCCCTGACTCCTCTCAAGGAAAACCTAGAAGCACTAAAAAATCTTTGCGAACTGCCAGCCACAGCACGAAGAATGAAGCCAGCCAGAACTTGTCTCACCCCTTTCTCCTCCATGATCCTCACCAGACAGGTCTCTCCGAGATGGTCTCCTCTGCTGCAAGCAGTGCCAAGGTTCAACTCCTGCCAGTATCGAGATGTTAACTGAGATGCTCTGTCCACAATTAGCCTAAACTACAAACAGGTCTTGGGAGCAAGCAAACACAGCTTCCCCTCACTCCTCCGCCATCATTTTTTCTCTAGATTCATGCTTTTAAAAAATATCTATATATTTTCTGCCATTTATTTTCAAAGATACAGCCTTTGGACAGACAGAAGATTAAATGTTTGTTTTCTGGGGCAAGACTTTGGATGAAACTCCAGCTTCACTGCTAACTGTCTATGTGATCTTGAAAAGTACAGTACTCCTCTAGTTTTCTCCATCTGTACTAAATATATAAGGACATAACATATAGCCTTGGGTGTGTGTGTGTGTGTGTGTGTGTGTTTGGTGAGGATTCAGTAAAGCTATGCAGAGGTGCTAGTTCTAAGCACATAGCAAGGAATATTAACCATTATTATTTTGTCATTATAACTGCTGTGCTACTGCTAATACTTTTTTCAAATTTTCAGAAGATTGGATATTTTCCCTATCATCTAAACTAATATTGAGGTATACTCGGCGCGGCCAGCTTTCTAGGAGCGGGGCGTGGCAGGCCAGAGCTTAGTTCCCCGGACACCTTGGGCGCCCACCGGTGCTCGAGCCAAAAAAAACACCTTGAGGGCTTTCCTGGAGCACAGCGCGGCCAGCTTTCTCAGAGCGTGGCGCGGCCAGCTTTCTAGGAGCGCGGCGCAGCAGGTCGGAGCTTAGTTCCCTGGACCCTTTGGGTGCGCACCGGTGCTCGAGCCAAAAAAACACCTGCAGGGCTTTCCTGGAGCTTGGCGCGGCCTGCTTTCCTGGAGCGCGGCGTGGCAGACCTGAGGTGGGCTCTTGGCTGCCTTGCATTGCGCCCTGCCAGCCACCTTGCGCACACCACTGCTGCAAGGAATAGGAATCTCTGACCCATCAGATTAGACCAGCTGTGGACGCAGAAAAAGAAGACGACACAAGAAGGCTGAACTGAGTAAAAACATTCCTTTTTTTGTTTTTTCTTTTTCCCTTTTTCCTTTTTCTTTTCTTCCTGAAAGAGGAGGGGAGGAGGGAGGAGGGGAAGGAAAGAGGAAAAAACAAACTATATCTCTAATCTGTTCTATATAATCTTTCCTTCTTACCCCTGTTTTTCAATTGTTGTCTATTTGTTTGTGGGCCTAGTTTAGCCTCCCTTTCACTCTAAATAAATAGACTATCACTACTATATAAATCCAATATTATATAATTCCACTTTCCTACTATATTCTGCACTCTTCCCCCTTTTTTTTCTATAGTTTTTAACATACAACGTAAATATTACCTACTGTCTTGCACAGTCTCAACTATTATTAACCTATTATCCCCTCTCTCAAAAACCATATTTTTCCTTCACTAAAACAACTCTTATCTATTCTTCCTATAGTGCAAAAGCTCTAATCTCTCTACATCTATATTAATACTGGCTCGTTGGCTGATGATAGCAGGATAGAGGGTGGGGGATATTTTTGAGGGTGTGGGTCTTCTGCCGGGACTGTGTGTTTATGTTTTTAACAGCATCTCCACAAAAGAATTCGAGATAAAGTGGATAGAGGGACTCTCAATCAACAAGCCAGAAGGAATATCCTAACAAAAAATAAAATCTGAACTATAACCAGACAGCATAAACAAACGAAATAAAAGGTACCTCAAGAACATCAGGCTCAGGAGATCAAAGAGACTGCACCACTGAAACCCCCAGATCTACCATAAAAAATCTCATACCACAAAGGTGGGAAGGCAAAGCAGACAAATCCAAATAACAAAAACAAACAAGAAGAATCCAACATGGTAAGACGCAGAAACAACCTGTCAATGAAAAGAAAAGAGGAATCCCCAGAAAGAGAGGTAGATGGACTAGACATAGCCCAAATGTCAGACATGGAATTCAAAACTATGGTGGTGAAGAAGCTCAATATGCTCGAAAACCTCAAAAACAACTATGACAACCTCCAAGGAAGTTACCAACAGCTCCAAGAAAATTACAGGGAACTTGCAGAGAACTACACCAGCATAAACAAAGACATAGAAACGATCAACAAGAACCAGGAAGAAATGAAGAATGCAGTCTCTGAACTGAAAAACACAGTAGAATCAGTCAAAAGCAGACTAAACGAAGTAGAGGATCGGATTAGTGAGTTAGAGGATAATGTAGGTAATAATTCTCAAAGGATACAGCAAGAAGAAAAAAGATTGAAAAAATATGAACAAGATGTAAGGGAATTACAGGATAGCATCAGAAAAAATAATTTAAGGATCATCGGAATAAGAGAGGAAGAAGAAAAGGAGCATGGAATTGAAAATCTGATAAGAGAAATAGTGACAGAAAATTTTCCGAACCTGATGAGAGAAAAAGTTATGCAAGTCCAAGAAGCACTGAGAGTTCCAATCAAGAGGAACCCCCAAAAACCCACTCCAAGGCACATCATAGTTCAAATGGCAACATTTCAAGACAAAGAGAGAATCCTAAAAGCAGCAAGAGAAAAACAGCAAATAACTTACAAGGGAGCTCCAATAAGGCTATCGACCGATTTCTCAACAGAAACATTACAAGCCAGAAGGGAATGGTCAAAAATATTTCAAGCAATGAAAAACAAAGGCCTACAACCAAGAATACTCTACCCAGCAAGGCTCTCATTCAAAATAGAAGGTGAAATAAGGAGTTTCTCAGACAAAGGAAGACTAAAAGAATACATCTCCACAAAACCAGCATTGCAAGAGATGTTAAAGGGAATATTCTAAGAAAAAGGAAGAGAAAAAACAAAAAAAAATAATAGAGGAACAGAGATACAAAAGGGAAATGAATAAATACAAGTCAATAATAACGTTAAATGTAAATGGATTAAATGCTCCCATTAAAAGACATAGGGTAACGGAATGGATAAGAAAACAGGACCCACATATTTGCTGTCTACAAGAAACACACCTCAAAACAAAAGATTTACATAGACTGAAAGTAAAGGGATATAAAAAAATATTCCTAGCAAATGGACCTGAAAAAAAAGCTGGGGTAGCAGTCCTCATATCAGACAAAACGCATTTCAAAGCAAGGGCAATAAAAAGAGACAAAGAAGGACATTTCATAATACTTAAAGGAACAATTCATCAAGAAGATATAACACTGATAAACATATATGCACCCAACATAGGAGCACCCAAATACATAAAGCAAATACTAGAAGACAACAAGAAGGATATCAACAACAATACACTCATAGTAGGGGACTTCAACACTCCATTATCAACAATAGACAGATCATCCAAGCAAAGAATCACCAAGGATATACAGGCATTGAACAACACACTAAACCACATGAACTTAACTGATATATATAGAACTTTTTACCCCAAAGAAGCAAAATGTACATTCTTTTCAAAGGCACAAGGGACATTTTCAAAGATAGACCACATAATAGGACACAAAACAAGCCTCAACAAATTCAAGAAAATTGAAATCATATCAAGCATCTTTTCAGACCACAATGCCTTGAAAATAAAAATCAACCTCAGAGAAAAAAATCAAAGACACACAAACTCATGGAGAATGAATAACACGCTCTTAAATAACAAATGGGTTAACAATGACATCAAAGAGGAAATCAAGAAATTTCTAGAAACTAATGGCAATGAACACACAACAGCCCAAAACCTATGGGACACAGCAAAAGCAGTCCTAAGAGGGAAGTTCATAGCAATACAGGCATATCTGAAAAGGCTAGAAGAATCTCAAATAAAAAACTTAACCATAAAGCTACAAGAACTAGAACAGCAACAACAAACAAAGCCTAGGGCAAAAACAAGAAAGGAAATCATCAAGATCAAAGCAGAATTAAACGACATAGAAACCAAACAAACAATCCAAAAATATCAACAAAACTAGGAGCTGGTTCTTCGAAAAAATAAACAAAATTGACAAGCCTCTAGCCAGGCTCATTAAGAAAAAAAGAGAGAAGACCCAAACAAACAAAATCAGAAATGAAAGAGGAGAAATCACAACTGATACCACAGAAATACAAACAATTATAAGAAATTACTACAAACAACTATATGGCAAGAAATTTGACAACCTAGTAGAAATGGACAGATTTCTAGAAACATATAACCTTCCCAAACTGAATCAAGAAGAAGTAGAAAGTCTCAACAGACCAATAACAAAGAAGGAAATTGAAACAGTAATCCAAAATCTCCCTGCACACAAAAGCCCTGGCCCGGATGGCTTCACAGGCGAATTTTACAAAACATTTAGGGAAGAACTAACTCCTACCCTCCTCAAACTATTCCAGAAAATCCCAGAAGAGGGAAAAATCCCAAACTCTTTCTATGAAGCCAGTATTACCCTCATCCCAAAACCAGGTCAAGACACAGCAAAGAAAGAAAACTACAGGCCAATATCACTGATGAACATAGACGCTAAAATCCTCAATAAAATTTTGGCAAACAGGATCCAACAATACATCAAAAAGATCATACACCATGATCAAGTGGGATTCATCCCAGGGATGCAAGGATGGTTTAATATTCGCAAATCAATAAATATAATACATCACCTAAACAAAATGAAAGACAAAAATCACATGATCATATCTATAGATGCAGAAAAAGCATTTGAGAAAATACAACACCCATTTATGTTGAAAACACTCAGCAAAATGGGAATAGAGGGAGCATACCTTAACATCATTAAGGCTATATATGAGAAGCCTGAAGCCAACATCATACTCAATGGACAAAAACTGAAAGCATTCCCCCTGAAATCAGGAACTAGACAAGGTTGTCCACTCTCCCCACTTCTATTCAACATAGTGTTGGAAGTCCTAGCCACAGCAATCAGACAAGACAAAGAAATAAAAGGCATCCAAATTGGGAAAGAAGAAGTAAAATTATCTGCAGACGAAATGATAGTATACCTAGAAAACCCTATAAAATCCACTGAAAGACTACTCGATATAATAAGTGAATTTGGCAAAATAGCAGGGTACAAAATAAATATACAGAAATCTAAGGCATTTCTGTACACCAACAATAAAATCTCAGAGACAGAAGCAAAAAAGAAAATACCATTTACTATAGCAACAAGAAAAATAAAGTACCTAGGAATAAACTTAACCAAAGAGATAAAAGACCTGTACATTGAAAATTAGGCAACATTGAAGAAAGAAATTAAGGAAGATACAAATAAATGGAGGCAAATACCATGTTCTTGGATGGGAAGAATCAACATCATCAAAATGGCCATACTACCCAAAGCATTTTACAGATTCAATGCAATCCCTATTCAAATATCAATGACATATTTCACTGACCTAGAACAAATCCTCCAAAAATTCATATGGAACCAAAAAAGACCCCGAATAGCAAAAGCAATCTTGAAACAGAAGAACACAGCAGGGGGAATCATGATACCAGACATCAAACAATACTACAAAGCCACTGTGATCAAAACAGTCTGGTACTGGCATAAGAACAGACATACAGATCAGTGGAACAGAATTGAAAGCCCAGAAATAAAGCCGGGCCTCTATGGTCAACTAATCTTTGATAAAGGAGGAAGGAACATAAAATGGAGTGAGAGGAGCCTCTTTAACAAACCTTGCTGGGAGAACTGGACAGGGACGTGCACAAAAATGAAACTAGACCACGAACTTACACCACACACGAGAATAAACTCAAGATGGATTACAGACTTTAATGTAAGCCGTGATACCATAAAAGTCCTAGAGGAAAACATAGGCAAGAAAATTTCAGATATCACACGTAATAATATCTTCACGGATACATCTCCTAAGGCAAGAGAAATAAAGGAAAAAATAAACAAATGGGACTACATCAAACTAAAAAGTTTCTGCTCATCAAAAGAAAACATCAGCAAGATGAAAAGGAAACCAACCATATGGGAAAACATATTTGCCCATGATATCAGAGACATCTGATATCATGGCCAAAATATATAAAGAGCTTATACAACTCAACATCAAGAAAACAAACAACCCAATTAAAAAATGGGCAAACGACCTGAACAAACACTTCTCCGAAGAGGACATACAGAAGGTCCATAGGCACATGAAAAAATGCTCAACATCATTGGCCATCAGAGAGATGCAAGTAAAAACCACAATGAGATACCAACTTACGCCTGTCAGAATGGCCATCATCAACAAATCAACAAACAACAAGTGCTGGCGAGGATGTGGAGAAACGGGAACCCTACTGCACTGTTGGTGGGAATGCAGACTGGTGCAGCCACTATGGAAAACAGTATGGAATTACCTCAAAAAACTAAAAATGGAACTGCCTTTTGAACCAGTGATTCCACTGCTAGGATTATACCCGAAAAATCCCAAAACCCTAATTCAAAAGAATTTATGCACCCCTATGTTCCTAGCAGCCCTGTTTACAATAGCTAAGTGCTGGAAACAGCCTAAGTGCCCATCTGTAGATGAGTGGATCAGAAAACTGTGGTACAACTACACAATGGAATACTATGTAGCAGAAAGAAAGAAGGAACTCCTGCCATTTGCGACAACATGGATGGAACTAGAGAGAATTATGCTTAGTGAAATAAGCCAGGCAAAGAAAGCAAAATACCATATGATATCACCCAATACAGGAAACTAAAGAGCAACACAAACAAACGAACTAAATAGGCAAAGACTAGAATAGTTGTCAGTAGGGGGGAGGGGGGGTGGGAGAGAAGGGGGATAAGTAAGGGAAGGGACTAGTCAAGGAACGTATATGAATGACTCATGGACATGGACAACGGGGAGGGATATAATTGTGGGAGAAGGGATGGGTTGGGAGGGGGGAGCAATGGGGGAAAAATGGGACAACTGTAATTGAATAACCAAAAAAATAAAAATTAAAAACAAAAAAAAAGGAGGAATACAACTACCTCAGAACTAGAAACAACCAGAAGTTCCAAAAAATCAAACTACAGGAAAGTCCAGCAAACAAAGATATAAAGAAGAATTAAACACTCACCCAGACACGCAGGAGAAGCAGAGCCCGGGTGGAGAGGACTCGCTGTGGTGGTAGCAATGGTGGCAGCAGAGGCGGTTCGGCGGAAAAGGCACACTCACGTTTTAAAATGCAAGGAGGGACACCTGCGGAGCGTTCCCAGCTCCTCACCAGACCTCACAGATCAAAGGTCCCAGCACCATGGAAAATCAGGCCTCATTGTTTCTGACTGTGTAGAGCAGCGGGATTGGGGTGGAGGCAGAAACTGCCAGTCTCTCAGCAGAGTCTGCTTGTTTCAAGGGCCCGCGCGGTCCTAGAATGTCCTCAGATGCACCCGCTCTGGGAATGATGGCCAGGGCAGCAGCTAGAGGGGCGCCAGTCTGGTGCGGGTGTGGGAGAGGTGCCTGGAAAAGGGGCAAGTGCTGGGCTGGCAGCATTGTTCCCCCTCGGACCCCTCCCCCACATACAGCGCCACAACGTGGTGAAACAGGTTGACCTGGACTGAAGAACCCCTAAGGCTCCGCCCATTACAACATAACAGGAGCAACAGCTCTAGCCGGGATGTAGAGGCAAACAAACACAGGAGCCTGTCAGAATGAGGAGACAGAGAAGTATGGCCCAAAAAAGGAAACGGATCAAGGTTCCAGTGGGAGAACTAAGCGACGAGGACATAGCCAACCTAACAGATGAGGAGATAGACAACCTAACAGATGTAGAGTTCAAAACACTGATGATAAAGATGCTCACAGGCTTGACAGATATGCTTGGGTACAACAAACACATAACAAGTGAAGGCTATGCTCAGTGAAACGAAGGAAAATCCACACAGAACCAATGGTGAAGGGAAGGAAACCCGGGTTCTAATCAATGATTTGGAATATAAGGCAGAAAAAAGCAGTCAACCGGTGCAGAATGAGGAAGCAAGAATTGAAAAAAATGAGGAAAACTCATTTTGCGAAGGAGATGCACATCTGGGTCCGGGAAGCACAGAGGGTCCTGGGCGAGCTGGACCCCGACGGGACCCCACCAGGACGCATCATGATTGAGATGCCAAAGGTGGAAGATAAAGACAGAGTCCTGGGGGTAGCAAGAGAGAGACAGAGAGTTGCCTACAGGGGACTGCCTGTAAGACTATCAGCTGATTTCTCACAGGACACTTTGCAGGCAGGAAGGGACTGGCAAACGGTAATCGATGTGATGACAGGCAACCTGCAACCAGGATTACTCTATCAAGTAAAGCTATCATTTGAAATGCAAGGGAAGATGACGTGCTTCCCAGACAAGGTGAAGCTAAAGGAGCTCGTCATCACCAAGCCATTATTATATGAAATCTCAAAGGGATTTCTTAAGGAAAAGAAGATCAAAACTATGAACACTAAAATGACAACAAACTCACAACTATCAACAACTGAATCTAAAAAATAAAAACAAAATCCAAATGAGCAAACCAGAATAGGAACAGAATCATAGGTATGGGGATCATTTGGAGGGATATCAGCTGGGAGCGGCTAGCTGGAGAAATGGGGAAATGATTCAGGGACTAAGAAGCATAATCAAAATCGGTCAGTACAAAATAAGACAGGGGGGATGTTGAGAATAATATAGGAAAGGGTGAAGCCAAAGAACTTCTATGCACGACCCGTGGACATGAACTAAGAGGGCTGGGACGGCTGGGGGAAGCGGGGGACTGGGCAGAGGGGAGCAAAGGGGGAAAAATTGGAACTATTGTAACAACAAAATCAATAAAATGTACTTTAAAATAATAATTAGTAAATAAATTCACACACACCAGAACTATTGGGAAACAGATACTTCTCCAAGGAGGACATACAGAGGGACCATAGGCATATGAAAGGATGTGCAGCATCGCTAGCCATCAGATAAATGCAAATTAAAATCACAATGAGAAAGTGCCTCACACATGTCAGAATGGCCACCATTAATAAATCAACAAACAAGTGCTGGCGAGAATGTGGACAAAAGGGAACCCTAGTGCACGGTTGGCAGGAATGCAGACTGGTGCAACCACTGTCAAAAATAGCGTGGAATTTCCTCAAAAAACAAAAAATGGAACTGCCTTTTGACCCAGACATTCCACTACTGGGATTATACCCAAAGAATCCTGAAACACCAATTCAAAAGAACTTATGCACCCCTATGTCCAGAGCAGCATTATTGACAATAGCCAAATGCTGGAAACAGCCTGAGGGGCCATCAGTAAATGAGTGGATCAAAAAACTGTGGTACATTTACACAGTGGAACACTATGCAGCAGAAAGAAAGAACTCCTAACTTTTGCAACAGCATGTATGTGACTGGAGAGTATACGCTACGTGAAATAAGCGATTCAATGAAAGACAAATACCATCTCACCCATCAGAGGAACCTAATTAGCAAAAACAAACGAATGAGCACAGCAGAACCAGAGACATGAAAACGTGGAACAGTCAGAGGGGAGAGGGGAGGGGGATAATGGTGGAAAGAAGGGGAGGGGACTTGTCAAAGAACACATGTGAATGACGCACGGACAGGGACAACAGGGTGGGGATTGACTGTGGAGCAGAGGTGGGCTCCGCACAGGAGGGCAAAGGGGGGAAAATTGGGACAACTGTAATAGGATAACAGAACATTTTTTGAAAGGGAAAAAAAATCCCACTAAGAGGAATTCAGATAACATGTTAAAGGAGTAACAAAATAGAGAAAATGCAAAGAAAAGTACATCTTTGTTTACTCATAAACATTAAGCCAGCTCCTAAAGTTTAACTTCTAGGTAAACAACACTCCCCCGGTTTTATGATGCACTACTACTAAACAAAATCTTCATTGGAATAACAAGTTCTTCTCTATGAAATTTCCCATGTAAGTGAAACTAAATTTCTCCCTAGAGACAGTTCCTTTCCCAGAATGGCCTAAGCTCCATAACCTACTGCCTAGAATACAAAGAGACTAATCAAACCTTATCAGCTTACAATACTCAAAATTTGACTTTCATGAGAAAAGTTCATAAATTTATATTTGCAAATGTAATTAATATCACTAAAATCAGAGGTTATGGCTTATGTTCACTAAAACTTAGATTACTTAACGGTCTTATTGAAACTATTTTCTTATAGGACATTTGCCATAAAACTATATATTCCAAGAAAGATATCATCCAAAGAAGCAACACATTCCATTGTACAATTTTATGGGTTTTAAAAATGTTGTTGGTAGCAACTTGAAATGCTTTTGTCTAAAAAAATAAACAGACAAATAGGTATTCAAAGATGATTCTGTGTGACAGAACTTCTCAGTAATTGAATAAATAAAAGATCAAACTATCTCATCAATAATTTCTAAACCGAAAGCAGGACCCAGAGATTGAACTCATGACCAAAGCATCACGACCTTCCTCTAAACAAACTTTGGACAAATCAAAAGAATTAGAAGCTACTGATTATACCACAAATTATTACTCTATTGACTTTGTCATTTAAAAAAATCAGCCACCATGGCCAGGTGGGCCCCCGTTGTACTAATGCAAAGTGGGAAGAACACGCCCTCCCATCACGGGAGGGAAGTTGTAACCTGCCATAGCATCACCTAGATTCAGCACAGGTAGGTTCCAGGTTTGAAATACAGTGCAGCTACAAGTGTGTCTAAACACAGGGATGATGCTAAGACTTGCAACGATAATGGCTGTGACGCAGCCAGAAATGCCCCCAGTGGTCTGACAGAAGGTGGAAAGAGACATGTCTCATGACATACCTGTATTCTCCATGGTGGTGGCTGTTGCAAGTGTCGGAGATCTTGTACGCCAGGTGGACTGCAGGTGCACTGGTGGCAAGTGTGAACACTCGTGCCTGTGATCATGGGGAAGGTGTTATACTCTGCAATGAGGTTGTGGATGTTCCTCCTCCTGCAGCAGCCATGCTGTGGCCAGATGGATCCCCCAGTTAAGAAAAGAGGTGGTGACTTTAGCCAAGGGAATGTTGCCACTGGGTGGTATGTGGTCAGAATTAGGAAGGGCAAGGACAGGGGGCAGTGGTTTTCCTATGGAGCAGGAGTGGTGTCCATAGGCTCCTCGGGGTCCATGGCAGGGATTTGGTGAACTGCCATGGATCTTACACTGCCACCTGGAGATGATACGACTGTGGTGGCATAGTACGGAGGAGTCGTGTCCATTTCGGTGTCATCATCCTGTAAAGCGGGCCGAGAGGTCAAACGTGTAGATGCTCTGGCAGTGATGTTAACAGGGGCCTGCCCCATTTGAGTGGCCAGGGGAAGGGTTCCTGCAGGCACTGAGGCAGGTGGAGGCAGAGAAGCAGCAGGCTGAGTGACCTGGGTCTTGTCCCCCGCAGTCTTTTTCCTTGGACCCTCAGATCTTTCCATGGTGTGCAGCTTTGGGTCCATGGCAAGGCAAGGAAGTTTAGCAGGCGGGGGCAGCTCACCTCGATCCCACCGCAGTGGTGGCAGTGGAAGCAAGAGCGGCCCAGACTGCTTTCTTTTGCGGGGCCTCCTGCTGGCAGAGGCCGGGGGAGAATTGCTGCTGGATTGCTTCTCCTTCCCTACACATACTGAATCTGGAGTGCTGGGCAGATGCCCACTGCTGTGGGGGCTGTCCCCATGATCCTGCCCTTTTTCCTCTACCTGGCTGGTCTTGTGTGCCGTGTCTTTTGGGGACTCTTCCGGGACCTTCCCCACCACCTCCTTTGGGAAAGGAAGTGGGACGATTATAGAGGGTCCCGGCTCCTCAGCCTTGACTGCCTGCTCAGGTGGTGAGCGCAGGCCAGAAGATCTGCGACCTGAATGACGAATAGGGCCCGGTCTCAAGCTTCCAGACCTCCCGGATGTACAAGCAGGAAGCACAGGCTTCTGCGGGGGGTCCTTCCATTTCACCAACCGGTGCACTTCCCGAGGGAAGCGCACAGTCTGTGCGAGAGGACACCGCCCTCTCGGGACAAGGCCGAAGGGCGATGGACCGGGAGCATGACAGAAATGAAATAGTGGGTGGAAATGTCTGACAGCAGGGTGGTCCCAGCCAGGTGGGCCATAATCACGGGTGTCACGGTGATGGCCACCAGGCAAGGGATGGTGGCCGCGGCGGAGGCGGCAGAAGAACAAGCGAATCCGAGAAAGGAAATTGCCCATGTAGGGGCAGTTGTGCGCCAAACGAACTCAAATAAGAGTGGAAACAGGGAGAGTCTCTCCTTTGCTTCCTCCTCCTCTGGGGTTCTAGCAGGCACTGAACTGACTTCAGCCAGGACCTTCTGATGTCTCCATGGAAACATCAATGGACCTTGAGAGGTCACAGAGGAAGGGGCGGGGCCTCCCTGAATGGCCAATCCCATCATGACCTTCTAGCACCTGGGACCTGCATCTCTGTGTAGCAAGTGTTTGGCACCTGCCTTGCCCTCCATGAGGCCTTTGTCCCATACCACTGAGGCCCGACCTGCCTGACATCACCGTGTCTGGCCACTGGCTCTGTGGGAGCTTTGGCGCCTGCCCCACTGTTGTCCCAGGGGCCAGGTCCTGCTCAAAGTCAGTACGGGAGCCACCCGGCTCCTTCCTGGACATGGCCCACCTCCTCAGGGGACCTTTTCAGCTTCTCTTAGAAGCCCGAGGCAGGTGCACTTTCTCCATGTCTGCCCTGGCCACCAGCCTCACCAGTCAGCTGTGAAACACTGTGAGGTGGAGTGGACACAAAGCCCTAACCAACAGGCTGCTGCACCTGGAGACACCCCAGAAAAGAGCTGGCAGCTAGCAGGGGTGTAAACCCAATGTGCTGAATTACTAATGAATAAAAAGGGAAGGAACTAATGGAAATCAAAGCATACCGAATTGCTCAGAAGGAACATACATATATATTAACTTTAGAATTTGTTAAACATGTGAAATGTTTAAAAACGACTATTAAGATGAAAACAGAAGCCTGGCTGGTGTGTTTCAGAGGAATGGGCGCCACCCTGTGAAGCAAAAGGTCACCGGTTCAATTCCCAGTCCGGACACATGCCTGCGTTACAGGACAGGTCCCCGTTTGGGGGCATGCGAGAGGTAAAATCGGTCAAGGTATCTCTTACACACTGATGTTTCTCTCCATCTTTTTCTCCCTCCTTTTCCCTCTCTCTAAAAGGAAATAAATAAAATCTTTAAAGAAAGAAAACAATAGAATTAGCTATAACTTCCAAGTCAGTAGAGAAAACACAAAGTAAAAATATTTCAATCATTCCCAAATAAGTCACTCTAATATTAGAAAAGAAGAAAAAGCAGGATAAATTGAAAGCGAAAAGTAACTATTAGGAAAAAGTACAACTCCATGAGAAATATAAGTAATTGATCAGTTCAAGGCAGATATATTCAGATTGTGTTAAAATATCCTAGCTGTATTGTTTAAAGAGACTTGTAACACATAAGAACCCAGAAATATGTTTAAAAATCAGTTTGTTAAACATAGGTATAGCTATATTATTATCAAACAAAATATACTTAAAGGTTTAAAAAAAGAGAAAGACATTGCTAAAGTGGAGCCTGTAACATAATTTAATACTCTCATTCCCTAAGAATACATAACACGATAATTCTAAATTACTTTGTGCCTAAAAACAAGCCAAAATGGACATAAAGCAAAAAGGGAAATAATTACAAAAGAAATTGACAAAGTGAGTCAAGGCAATTGAATGTACTTGGATGCAGAATATATTAAAACAACTTTTTTAGGAACTGAGAAATAAGTAGGCAAAACAAGTATGTGAGCTTATAATAGATAAAAGCATTGAAAATTGGAGAACAGCATTGAAAAATTGGAGAATAGACACGTTTCAGGAACAAAGGGGACATTTATGATAACTGACCACATATTAGGCCATAATTAAGCCTTAATAATGGAAAGACTCCCAAATCAGCAAGTATGAGTTTGCCAGTCACCCCAAGTTTGTTTTTCAATCATGGTTTCCTTGAAAGCATTAACATAACTCGCAAACACAAGATGAAGGTGGGAGAAAAAAGAGTTCAGAGGGACATATGCAGTACCATACCATTCACACAAAAGACTCACAAAGTCAAAGATTGGCATTAGAAATTTCAAAATTCAAGAGATGCTAACTCTTACATTCAGTGCATGAGGAATAAAAGAAGACCAGGAACACTCAGATTTATTGTGCTATTTAATTTCTTAAAGCTAGTGCTTCCACAAGGATTCAGAATATCATCTTTAGACCTTCTTACATGCCTGGACATTTTATAATAAAAAAATAAACTAACAAATAAACAAATGCTCTGTACATCTCTTATTGGGAAAGAATAAAGATAACATATTGCTTGTAAAAGGGATATATTGTTTCGATCCCTCGAAAACAAAAAGAAAACAATGGAAGCTAATTTTATGTTGGAGGATATAAATTTCAAAAGGTGAACCAAAACAATGTAAAACAAAATGAGCAAAATCCAGCAGTTGCAGAGTATTATGTCCTTCAAAGAAATAGCAGAAACCTTCCATTATATGTTTTCCAAGACTGTATTATGCCACATGTTAATGGCAATTTTGGGTGAAAGATCAGGAAACATTTCACACTGTATCACACCTTGGAGAGACACAAGGCACATTACTACATGAAATGGTTCCGCGAAACCAGCTGTGAAATAAATGTTTACTTTCATTTAATTTCAAGTTTCCCAAACTCATTTGATCATAGACCCTTCTAAGAAATGACTACTAGCATACTTCCAGGAGATTAATGCGTCATTGAACAGAATTCAGGAAATATCCCCACAAAATTTTATTTCCTAGAGTCATAACTAAGTGAGGAGTAGTTTACTTTAGCTATTTCTAGTTCATGTATATGAAAAGTAACGTGTACTCAATAATTCTTCAGGTAAAAACACCCAAATAATATTTTTCCTCCCTATGCTTGTCTATTGTCATTTTTGTTGCTAAAATTAAAAGAGAGAGTGTTCTAAATACATAACAAGACGTGTTAACCATCAGGCCATTATTAACTATTTACTATCAGATATTTTTTTATTCAAAATATTTTTATTCCATTTTACTTTTCACTAACTGCAGAAGCAAACCATAGAACACTAATCAAATCCAAAACAAAAAGATATAGAGTAAACCTATTTGAAATTCAGCTATGACCAATATTATGGTCATAAAGGTCAGATAGACCTCATTAGATAGACTTTTTCTTAATATACATTTTCCAAAGGCCTTTGCTCAAGTGAAACATCCCCTCCCTCTTAGTAATCACCTGATTTCTATTCTTGAGATCATTTCATCTTCTCTGAAAGCCAGTTTCTGTGATTCAACATCTTAGATTCAATTAATTTAAGTTCATCATGTAAGTCGAGTGAGCTTTATATCAAAGCAGAGTCCAAGGAAAACATCTTAAGTCAGGCTTCCAGCATTAAGGTTACAATCCTCCCACAACCAAAAGAGCAACTCAGATCTCCTTGGTCAGTACTTTAGTCCTTTGGTTGACTGCCATCAAATGGTATCCAGCAATATATATGTCTGTCATTATTGGGTAACCTTCACCTCATTCGTGCATTTCATGCATTTATGCACCGATTGATTCATCCACTTAACTAAAAGTAAAGATATATGCTCACTCTTCAAACTAAACAGGATTATACAGGCTTGGATATAGCACGGCAAATATGTAGAAAAAAGAAAAGGAGGGCGAAAGGGAGGAAGAAAGAATTCACTATCTCATTTTGGTATTGGCTCTCAAGTCAAGCTTATAGCAACGAGAGCCAATGTGATTTCATTAATGCTCTGTTTAGTCCAGGGAACTGTTATTTTCTTCAAACAGAATATGGTTGAAAGTGATAGTAAATATCCAGAGTCCAGGAGCAGTCCTGTTTTCACAGGAACCTGGCAGGAGATATTCCCATCAGGGCCACTAGAGAACTGGAAATGGGCCTAGACTCTGCTCCAGTCTCACTCCCAGTCCCAGTTCTTGAACAGTCTTGCTCACCCAGGTCTTGCTGAGATGCATGCCTGCCAGTGCTCCAGGAGACCAGCGAGCCCACCCAAGGCCAACAGCAGATCCTACATGGACCTGTGTCATCTTCAGTCCCTCTCAACTCTATAGTTCACAAGCAGTTAGGCCCACCCAGAGACCCACCAGAAGACGTGCCCACCTACACCCTTAGAGGTTAGCCTGCCAACCTCGGTCTGACTGCATATCCTGGAATGGCCCTCTAAATCAGCTGCAACCCCTGCCAGCCTTGGTCAGGAAACACTCCTGTTCGTACAAATGGCCTGGCAAGAGACAAGTGCATCTTGCTTGCCTCAAGAGCAATGTGTGCAGAACTCAACCCTGACTGTGGACCCCAAAAGAGCCTGGGACTCAGCTTCTGCCCCTCTCAGCCATAGTATGGATCTAGTCCTGCCCACCCAGGGACACAGGCATGGACCTGACAAGGAACCACACATGTATATACACCTAGTAAAGGCTAGCTGTCTGAAGACCTAACTGCAGACCCTGAAGTGGAACCTTCTCCCCGCACCACCCTATTGAATAAGATCCTGGGAGTGGTCCCTTGTTCCTAGGACCAGGCATGATACATGAAAGCCTGAGAACTCTGGAACAAGCCTGCCAACTGCACACTCCACTGCAGACACAACAGAAGCTTCATTGAATGCAAATATTTACCAAAGGGAGAACCGAGGGAACAAATAAACACCAATACAATAATAATAGGGGATTTCATTATCCCACTTTTAACACTGGGTAGACTATCCAGACAGAAAATCAATAAGGAAACAGTCAACCTGAATAACACCATAGATCAAATCAACTAACAGACATATACATAACATTCCACTCAACAGCACCAGAATAAAAATTCCTCTTGGCACATGGAACATTCTGAGATAGAGCATATGTTGGGTCACAAAGAAAGTCTTAACTCATTTAAAATGACTTCATATCAAGTATCTTTTCTAAGCACAATTATATGAAAGTAGAATCCAGAACAGGAGGAGAACTGTAGAATTCACAATACATGGAAATTAAGCAATATACTCCTAAACAGTCAATGAGTCCGAAAAGAAATTAAAAATACAGTAATGCAACAGAACCCCTGGGCTGCCCCGATTGAAACAGAACCCACGGGCTGTTTAGTTAGGGGCCCGATGGCCCGCCGCCAGAATCATAACTCTCGATATCAGAGTTTGGTGAAAAGGAAAAAGAATTGTTTATTTACACATAGTCCTACCTCCCCCTCCCAGACCTGGCCAGTCTTAGGAAAGTCAGAAACACCGTTCCCCTACCTCCTAGGCACAGTTCAGCTTTACCAGTAGCTGCCAATCACTCAGTTCTGATTGGGGAGGTCCTTTCTGTGCTGTGGTGCCCTCCAGCTCTCAATGCAGGACCGCCTGGATTCTCAGCCTCCTTGCAAACTGCCTTCTTCCTGTAAACTGCATGAATCTCCTCAAAACTGCATGGCGAGAGCTTCTTCCTAAAGCAGCCTAGAGACCCCTTCTCCTCCAAGCCACATGGAGGGAGCCCACGAGAGCCAGAGCCAGCCTCTTAAAGCAGCCTGGAGACCCCTGCTCCTCCAAGTCACATGGAGGGAGCCCACGAGAGCCAGGGCCAGAGAGCCAGCGAGAGAGAGCCAGTTCCGGAGTGCTACAGAGCAAGAGAGCCAGCCAGCCAAATGTCCACAGCTGCTTTTCTCTTCCTGACTGCCTCCTCTCCCTCACTGCGTCCTCTCACGCAGTGGGTGTTGCAAACAGTTCTGACCATTCACAGAACCCCGTGTAGGCTCTGTAGGCTTCTTCCGTACCAGCCCACAGTCCAAGACCCCTTCCATCTTCCTGACCCTTGGAAGTAAAGCGGATCTTTGCAACAATGTTGCCAGCCACTAGCCACAGGCATGCAAGGCATCCTGAAAGCTGCTTCCTTTTCCCTATCTCCCAGCCGCCAACTCTGGGGTTTGTTTTTGGACTCCCCTGTTTCTATAACAGTAAGACATACAAAAATTAAATAAAAACATAGCAAAACTTATGGAATGCAGCAAAAGCAGTTTTAAAAAGGTAGGCTATAGTGTTTTTTAGAAGAGCTAAACAAAATGGACAAAAAGATAGGCTAGAATAACCAGGAAAGAGAGGACACAGATAAATAAAATTAAAAATGAAAAAAGAGACATTACATTTACACTACATAAATCTTTTCTAATCTTATATCTGATAAGGGGTTAATATTCAAAATATATAAACAAATCCTACAATTCAATAGGAAAAAAACTCAAATAATTTAATTAGAAAATGGGAAAAGGATATCAATAGATAGTTTTCCTAAGAAGACATACAAGTGACCAACAGGTACATGGAAAGAGGCTCAATGTCACTTATCATCTGGAAAATGCTTATCAAAACCACACTGACATATACGTCACACCTGTTGGAATGGCTATTAAAGACACAAGCTATAACAAACATTAGCAAGGATGTGGAGAAAAGAAAACAGTGTGTACTATAGATGGGAATTAAATTGATATAACCATAATGGAAAAAAGGTATTGACATTTCTCATAAAATTATAAACGCAACTACCATGTGACACAGCAACTCTACAGCTGGGATGTATCCAAAGGAAATGAAATCACTGACTGAAGAAATACCTGCACCCCCATGTTCCCTGCAGCATTCCTCACAACAGCCAGGAGATCAATAGATGAATGGATAAAGAAAATGTGGTATTCAGATATATCCATATATAAATATATATATATTTAGTTATTCAGTTATTTATTTACTATGTTATAACAAGGAAGAAAATCTTGCAGTTTGCAACCACATAGGAACAGACTAGACTGGTGGTTGCCAGGAGCTAAGGGGAAAGGAAAATGAGAAAATGTTGGTCACAGAGTATAGACTTGCAGTTATAGATGAATGAAACCTAAGGGTCTAGCATACGGCATGGTGACTATAGCTACCAACCTGTATTGTATAGTTGGATTTTGCTGACAGAATAAATCCAAAATATTCTTATCATACACACAAAAAGTAACTATGTGAAATGATACATATAGCTAAATTGCAGGGAGTTATATAAAGCAATTAGGATTTGGGGTAAGAGTTAAAATTGGCTTCATCTGCAGTTTAGAGGTTTTCTTACTACTAAAATATATATCATAAATCAATAATTCTAGCTTCTGAAGTATTATGCATGACCTTGTAAGATTGTTTTAAAAAGGTTAGAGTAGTTGAAAACTAATTATTGAGTTTTCCTTAAAGTTATAAATCTGACTTTATGCAAGTTATCATATCTTTAGAAAAAGAGATAGTAGATAAATGGACATAAGAACTCCAAGATTTTAACTGCTTTAATCTATTTCATATTCAGGAGGAAGCAGAAAAATAAATCACACAACTTCAAAAATAGTAAGAAAAAAAAAACACCTGAGGTCTGCTTCAAAAACCTATTCAATGTCTTGCTTCTCATTTTTTCGTCACTCATACATGTATATATTAAGACAAATAATTGGTAATAGGAAAAAATAGGACATCGTAGGTCTCAGTTTCCAGTTTAGTTATTATATTTTTTTTAATTTGCAGATGTCTTTCCTCTTAATTCAGTATTAATACCATCACAAAGTGCCTTTTCTATGTCACATTCTCTCCATAAACTTCATCTGTATGCATCTTTAAAGACAAAGCTAACTTACAAAACCAATTTGCTTCACTGGAGGGAATAATACAGTGCGTATTGATGTGGAAATTTTCCATCTCTAAGGGGTTAACAATTGCAAAGAAAGCAATAATAGAGTCTCTCTCTCTCTCTCTCTCTCTCTCTCTCTCTCTCTCTCTCTCGCTCTCGCTCTCTCTCGCATCTCTACCTCCATCTCTATCTTGCACCACCCCTACCATTCTCCCCTGGTCTCTCCTGCTCACCCTTTAGGGTTCCTGCTCCCCTGATTCAACATGAGATCTCAGCTGTTGGCGCTGTGCTGTGATGTGAAGGATGTCAAGGACATTCTCCTAAGCAGTGAACAGGACCATTGATCATTATTTTTTTTTCACTGTTTGCAGAGAATCTCTGGGCAAGAGAAGTGTCTTTCCCATGCAGAAAGAATTGACAGTGTTGTGAGATTTTGGCTTTTTGGAGCAACACATTAAGCTTATTAAGTTCATAATACTCAGCAGGTTAAAAGAGCCATTTGCTTTTCATCTTATTGCCTCAGCAAAAGAATATATATATATATATATATATATATATATATAAACTATTCTTATCCAAATATCCAAAAACCTCAATCCACAGTTTTTGTATATCAAATACAGGGAGAAAGATCTTTACCCCTACAGTTCTATATTGAATGGCAAAACAAAAATGCTAAGGCATAACCATTTTAGTCCGGTGATGCCTCACCTTGGAGACAAAAAGAACAAAAGTAAAGAGCACTCCAATTACCATTGGCAAAATAGCTGAGAATTTTTAGTATACACCGTGAACCATGAAAGCAATACAAATTCTGCTTTAAAAGCTTTGAATAAGCTTTTAAAGTTATAGATCTACAACACAAACACATTCAAACCTAAGAAGACATCCTGTTGCCATGACAATATGACACTCTAGCTCCCTGTCATGATGGATCGTGGGCTTTGGAACATGATCATACCGTCGAACTTCAGGGTTCTCTGACAACAACGTGCTACCTTCGAATCTTATTAATTTATTGCTCCGATGTTTGATTTTAGTCTTAAATAATATAAGGTCACAGGTAAATAACCTAGCGTAAATGAAAAAGTATTACATATACATTTTTAAAAATACGTTCTTATCTAATGTTGGTAACATCTATAAATTTACCCACAAGGTCTTAAATTAGAGATACAAAGGAAATCTATTGTTCAAAAGATAAGTATTGTTTATCAGAATCACTACTTTTTAATGCTCCCATAAAAAGAAAGCCATTTACTAATCTGAAACCTCAGAAAAACTTATGGTGATATATTTTTCATTACACAGTGATAGCTACATATATCCTTCAGAAAACAAAACAGAGAAACAGAGGGTGGGCCCTAACTTGTCCCAAACAACATGAAAAGAATCTCTTTTGAGACACAAAACAAACAGGGAAAGAGGTTTCTTTCTGATATAAGGTTGTTGGCAGCTTATCACTAATCCCTCGAAGTATTCCCATTTTCTGAGATTTTCCTTGTCTCCTCCTTTTCTTATTATTTCGAAGCTGATAAGAAACAAAAGACTAAACTGCATTATCATTAATTCATTCTCTCAGTAAACATTTAACAAGCATTTTTATTCTTCGGTAGAAAAAGAATAAGCTCACCTAGTGAGGAAGAAAAATATAAAACAAACGAAACAAATAAAACTTTAATAGGATCTTCTTAGAGGCTGCAGTCCTGGAATGTAAAGGGTTCTGTGAAACCACAAAGGATGCAGTTCTCACGGAGCCTGTTGGCGCAGGTGCAGGTCCAGAGAGGAAGCTGGGACTGAGCTGAGCGTCTTCTCCGACGACGAGGGCGAAGGAAGGACCGCTTCCGAGAACCAGCACATACAAAGGTACAGTGTTTGGGAATTCACACTCTATTCTGATAAATCCCAACAGGTCTGTCTGCCTGGAGGGAAGTGCATAGGCTGAAACAGTAGGAAGAAGGTTTGCCATCATATGAAGTTTGTACTTTGTACCGCAGAATACAGGATCCAGTCAAAAAATTAACCAGCCAAGGCAAAATGAAGTCCAAGAGGCATTTTAGAAATAAATAAAGTTATTGTTTAAACTGAAAAATGTGTCTTTCATTTTACGTAAAAATCTAAATGGACTTTTTGACCAACCCAGTACAAGAATTATTGTCATTACCATCATCACCAGTTTTAGATAGCTGATTAGATAGCAATATTGAGCATCAGGATCTTAAAGAGTTTCACTTGTGGTTAACTGACAAATATTTTATAATACACCAGGATGGACATTGGTTTAAAAATGAAATGTGCAAATTCCATATCAGATTATGGATTTCTAAAAAAGCCACCTCTTTGACACTATCTAGAATATTAGCCCAGAACAAATAGCACTGAATTTAATGTAATTAGATGGAAATTCATAAATACTGTCACTATTTGGCATTCCTATAAATGCTTGGAGGCCTCTCTGCTTTGTTGCACATGCTACTCATGCTCATGGGTTCTGAAAAGTGTTATGTGACATAATAGCATCATGGCTCCTGCTATATAGTACACATGGGCCAGTGTATGCCTAAATCCCCAGTATATATCATGCAAGTTTTACGGGATAGAATAATATTTTTGAGATAGTAAAGCATTTCTTCCTTATTAATGTCCTCCTTTGCCCTCTGCTCAGCTCCTGCTTTTGACTAACACACACTGCCTTCCCCGGACCTTCTATTCATGTGTTTGGGCTGCTCAGGGCTCAGTGAGGGAGTGGAAAGCAAAGCCAAAAAGGAGGCAGTTAGCTTCGGTTTGTAAAAGCTTAGTAGTCACATTGGGGAAAGGAAGAGCATCTGAAACATAAACAAAATAGTAGAGAAAGGTAGGCTGAAGAAAACAGGGATGTCCCAGAATTGGGAGTAACAAATCTCATTAGAAAACAGAGAACTGCAGGCCCAAACCCGCCATGGCCGGGCAGATAGGAGTAAACCATGTTTAACGCAGACCTCTGTGGGCCGGACGAGACGACGGCCAACTAAGCGGATGCCTGCACACTCAGGCCCTCTCTCTAAAGGGACCGTCTTCACTCCTTGGGGATGCTGTAACAAAAATACCACACACTGTGTGACCTAAAAGCGAAAGAAAATTCTTTCTTACATTTCCAGAGACTCGGAAATCCAAGACGAAGGTGCAGGCAGATTCAGTGTCTCGGGAGGGTCAGCTTTGTGGTTCCAGAACCGCCATCTGACTGTGTTCTCATATGGCGGAAAGCAAAACCGAGCTCTGCAGGTTCTCACTCCTTCTCCTTTCCTTTTTAAAAAATGTATGGACCCTGGCAACTTTGTGTGGACCCCATAGGCCCCTACCTTTGGCCATCCTGTTCTTGCACCACCCAGGCCTCTAAGGGACTCAGGCGCCTCAACGCCGAGGAAGCAGGATGGAGCATGCGCAGTTCACACCCACACACCTGCCCTCAGTAATCGGGCCCTCCTGGCGGGTTAGACTGGGTCTGCAATAGCCCACCAGGCCATATTCTTGGGGCCAGTGGTTTCCAGATCTGCGCCATTGATGAGGAGGTTTAGAATGGTGATCATCATCAGACCTCTCACAGCCCTTGGGGCC
Organism: Furipterus horrens; assembly: GCF_987537825.1. Classification (NCBI taxonomy): domain Eukaryota; kingdom Metazoa; phylum Chordata; class Mammalia; order Chiroptera; family Furipteridae; genus Furipterus; species Furipterus horrens. The sequence continues at coordinate 74,752,116 of NW_028327174.1, read as the reverse complement.
TTTCTGGCATTCATGATTCGCAGGTGTTTCCAATGGAGTCTCTGGTAAGTGCTCTGATTCTATTCATGAGAGCTCCGCCCTCGTGATCTAATCCCATCACCTCCAAATACCATCACATGGGAATGGTTTCAACATAGGAATTTTGGGAAGACACATCAAGTCTATAGTAGAGATAGTAGATAAACTTCCAGAATTTAGCCACAATCCTACTGAAGGGGAGTAGGGTCAAACTTACTACATTTCTGTCATGTGAGTACAATGAAGGTTCAGTTTGAACCTGAATTTTTATATAAAATACAATGTTGTTTTTTTTTCCAAACCCGTATTCATGGACCCAAGTTTATACCCACTCTATACATCCTAGTCTGTGTGATACTATAATATGTGTGTGTACTTAAACACATATAGACAATATCAATATGGCTATAAATTATGCATCTAATTCCTAGCAAAATCAATATAGTAAGTACTGCATAAAGTTTTTACCTAGGAAACTGTCGATGTCTCAAAGTCTGTTTTATTCATTTTCATATCAGCAGGTCCGGTCACCGAGTTGTGCTACCACATCATTAGTTAATTCTTAAACTTTGACCAAGCTTCTTGTATTCTCTCCAACATAATTCCTGGCAAAAGCAGGCTGAAATCCTGAAGAAGAGGTAGGAATTCCAGGGTGAGCTAAGTCTGCCGGCAGAAATCAGATAAGGAACCCAAAGACCATCACCACGAAACTGGTTTGCACCAGAAAATTCCACAATGGCACATGGAACCCCTTCCGAAGAGATCTTTTGATGAATTTTTCTTTATTAGCATACTACAATCAGAACCAGGGGTGGAGATTTAACATTAAAGTGAGACATGTGATATATGGCTAAGCATGTTCAAGCATGTTTGAGAACAACATATGCTTCCTTGGAAATCTGAAAACTCTCCCCTCTTCCTCGAGAATTCCCACCCCTGCAGCGACCTACCTCCCCCTTGAGATCCTTTAACAGTTTCTTAATTCCCCAGGATTGTGGAGAAGGAATCACTAGCACATTTGATTTTCCTTCTTCATTTCTTAACCAAGGAATAAAGCTCCTGACTAGCTTTACCCAATACTGTTTTGTCTTATTGCTTTGAGTGACATTAGGCAGAAGGACCATGATTTGTGGTCTCTGACTCACTGGGGTTGGTAACAGGCCCATCAAATTCCTGAACTTAGTAAGTACTTAAAATATCTGTAAGACTATTAGTAGTCACTGAATTAAATGAAGTGACTTGACTTACAGATTTCTACATGTGTAAGTAAGTGGCATGATCAGAAAATGTGCTTTGAAGAACATGAATTTGGAAGCCCTGAGTAAAACAGCTTGGAGAGTTCAGCTAGGCGGGTTCTGAAACGCCAAGGCTAAAGGGCACAGGACCTGAACGAGGGTGGAGGCATTGGAAATGGAGAGCAGGGCATGGATGAGACAGCCAAGTGGGAACAGATAAAACTTGGCGATAGTTTTCTATTTTAGGACTAGAGCTTTTGTGGGGTTGAACCCAGAAAGGTTTCTGTCCCTTGGCCAAGTGCTAGAGAATACAAAGTAAATATGAGCTGTCAGAGATAATAAGAAACGGCTAGAAAGAGCTTGAGGAAGAACACCATTTTAGGAAGAATAGGATCCAAGCAGCTCATCTATTTAAATTGTCTATCTATGTATTCTATCTAATTAAAACACAAAACACATCCATTAAGACTTTGAAAATACCCTATGTTTAATATGAGATAATTAATAGGGGTCCAAGTACTCAACTTTAAAATAACAATAAGAGAAATTACTATTTGTTTTCATTTAGAAAATCACCTGACCAAACTCATATGTGATGCAGCCTGCTTAATGAAATAGGTAAGTGCTGCAATGCCCGAGGTCTTTAGTATCTTTGAACTGTGGTGAAACAGAATATATCTTAAAGGACAAATGAAGAGATTCATGTCTCCATAGTCAGATCAATGTGAAAAGCAAAAATTTATCACCATAAAAAAAATTTTACCAGAATAACTTTAAATTTAAAAATATGGAAATACATCTTTAGCATTAGAATTTTAACTGTGAAAAATAAGAAAAGCTAGTCCAAAATACCTTGACTATATAGAGAATCTTACAGTATCACATTTTTATTTAAATTTTGTACATTAGTTTACAGAATATAATTTAGATGAAATTGGTAGAAACATGGTCTTTCTTTTGTGAGTTCCTTTTAAATTGCAGATTGATTTTGGTGTTCTTTGATATAAATTGTGAAGGAAACCATTCTCCATTACAGGGAACTTCTTCTCTAGAAGGCATATCTGTCCAACACAGTTTAATACAATCCCAGTATTTCCAATAGGTAACGATAGTGTGGAAATTGTTTTATTTTTGTATGTTTAATTAAAACATCAACAAAAATTCTAGTGCATGTCAGTGTTGCTCACAATGCAGAGAGAGGGACTCAAAGTCACACAGAAAGGTAGTCTAATAATTCTTGAAATTGAATGATAAAAATAAGCCACAGTGCTATGTTTAGAAGCCGTCATGACTTGCCAGGGAACTACCTCAAAGTTAAGGGAGACCTGGAACCAAATTACCAGTGACACAAAAAATGTGAATGAAAGATATGTGACTAAACAACAGGGGCGGGGAAATCCAAGTTAAAAAGAAGAGAGAAAAACTCTTACTGAGTACCTCTCCCAAGTTCTACCTTCCTCACATGCCCAGAGGACCCTTGGGCCACATTACTTAACATTTCCGAGAAATATGTGGTTACCAAGCTTCTGTGTACACCTAGCACGTAATCCTTCTGTAAGCATAGTTGGGTCTTCACTCTTAAACTTTATAAGTATTTCATTACTGTATTATTGAATTATTTCTAGTCTGGGCAGGAACGGCTAAGGGTAGGAGACAAAAAACCAACCAACCAACAAATGCCTGCTATGCCCACACGACATTTAGACATGAACGCCCATGGCTACTGCTGTCTTGTGCTGAGGGCAGTGGCCTAGATGAGTGACATCCAGGAATACAGAGGGCTGCGTGCTCCCCTTAACCAAAATTGACTGCCCCTAAAAGACTTCTTCATGTTCTGACCCACAGCGTATCTCTAAGTATTCCCTGAGGTGCTAGGAGTCAATCTGAAATTTCTTCATCTGAATTATTTTGCATGAAGAGCCCACACTGTCCAGTTTTGAGAATCATGCTGACTGTACTCATTGACTTTTCCAAATTATAAAATGGCCACTGGTCTGCTAGGCGAAAAGTCCTGCCCAGCAGCCAATCCTTGAACCAGATGGTGAAGTTCCGGATCAACCAGATTGTCCTTTCACTCTGAGGCATGCCAAGAAATTCTGCTGATAGTTGCAAAAGCTTTGAGAAAGCAGATGCTATGAAAAACATGGGGTAGAGTATTGAGTAGTGAAAAGTAATTATAGATCCCAGAACCTTAGAGGCAGGGAGATCAAGAGAAGGAAAAAGTCATCCAAGCCGAAGAGCACTAGAGCACCATGCCAAAATGCCCGCTTCTGAGTAGTCAAGGAGCTCCCTGAACAACCTTCCAGCTTCCAAATGTCAGTCCAGTCTCCGCAAGGCCTGCTTGGAAGGCAGTTGCTGGCTTTCACGAGTCTTAGCTGCCCTTTTCTCTTTTATATCCTCACAATAAGCCTCCATCGTGTATCCCTTTTTCTTCGCAACCTAAAAGAATCAAACACACAAGGGACACTGGGTCTCAGTGAAAGAGAGGAAACTCCATAAATTACATAAAACTTAAGCATCTATAATTCTTTCCCCAGCTGCCACCTACAAGCCAAGTGCAGCTGCCAACCTTGGAAGCAGGAGTGCTGGCTCAGCCCCGTGAGGCACTGGAGGCAGCTTGCCTGGAGCGCCCAGGGAGTCTGTGTCCTTGGGTGTACAGACGGCTTTGGGTAAGTGCTGGGTTCTTTCTATTTCACTCACTTTTATTATCAGGGTAATAAATACTTGCTGCCATTTAAACAATCAAGGACCCCCTTGAAATATTAATAAAAGACAATAAAGTATTATTTAATGTGTTCCATCAGAGAAGGAAAACTCTGACTCCAAAAAACCTCCGCTGCCTTGCGGCATACCTCTTCAGGGGAAAGGCTAAGGGTGTAAACCCCGACAGAAAATCCGGAGCCGGAGTCCCTAAGGCGGTTTGACGTTGTAGTCAACACCGGCAACTCCTGCGGCGCACCTGAAGCCAAGCTGTATTGACTCCGTCTTTCCCTTGGACCCTTCAGCTGCGAAGAGAGGGGGGGTCTGCTGCATGGGCAACAGCAGACCCTCCATATCACCCTGCCCAGGCTCTGTAGCTTCAGCTTCACTGGAGAGGACACTAGCGTCATCGCAAGATGTCGATTCAACACGGGAGGAGACAGATACCGTGTCACTCCCGAGTCGGACTGCACAGCCATTCTCGGCGGTGCAGATAGACTCTTAAGAAGCTACACCATCGTCTCTCGAGACGGACGGCTGCCGACGAATGTGTTCCAAATTTTTTATCCTGAAAGAAAATGTGAATTGTCTGGGAGGCTTTTTTTTTTTTTTTCTCCTGACCCACCAAGTGTCTCTAAGCATCCTTGGAGGGACAGAAATTAACCTTACAGTGTCTTTAGTTACATGACTTTAAGAAGAGGTACACCATATGGATCCAGAAATGACAACCAGCAGCCTCTGATGTTGATATGTCAACAGGTGAGGGTGGGCAGGGTTACCACTTCACAGGTAATTACTGCCGTTCCTGAACTGAAAACACATGCGTGAGCGCACACACACAAACACACATAGAGCTACGATGAAGTTTCTTTTTTTTTTTCTTTCTTTTTTTCACTCAAGGAGGTATGCAATTTACCAAAGCTCTAGAGACTGTTATCCTGGGGCCATTTGGATGTGTTTCTTTTTCTGTGTCTGCTCTTTACTTCTAAAAGTTATTTCCAACCCCCTCTTTTCTCCTTAGGTCTTATGCATTATTAGAGAAAAACATCAGGTTCCAATCACTATTGCCTTAAAATGTTCAATTGAGAAGTGTTTGGTAACTTCCATATATAATTTCTGCTGGCTCTGAAGATAGATACAGATGTTCACAGTCTTTCCTTGTTCTGCCATAGAAAGTAGTGAATTTCAGTCCAGCTCGTAGGGCTGAGAATGGGGGACCTGTACTACTAGGCTCACTAGTTTTCTTCTTAAGTTATGCCTCACCTTACCCCCCAAGGAATAATTTTGTTGTGAAGTACCCTATTAAACCTACATGAGGAAGATAAAACTTTTAATAATTTTTTATTTTAGCAGAGTTTTGGATTACAGAAAAATTGCAAAGATGGTACAGAATTCCACAGATACCTCACTCTCAGTTTCTATTATTAACACTATTGTGCTACATTTCTTAAAGCAAATGGATAATGGTACATTATTATTAACTAAGACTCTATTCACATTTCCTTCATTTTACCCTAATGGCTGTTTTCTGTTCCAGCATCCCCTCCAGGATGCTGCATTACAGGCCTGCCTCTGAGATACTGTGGGCTCACAACAAAGCCAGGAGTACTCCTTTTGCTGGAGCAGGGTCTTGCCATCAATTTGTAAAACAAGCAACATCTGGGCAGCACTGGAATACAAGGTGCAATAAAAAGAGGTCTGCCTGTAGTTAGCATGTCTCCTCAGGTTCTCCTTGATTGTGATAGTTTCCCAGAATTTCATTATTTTTGATGATCTTGATCATTTTGTAAAATGTCCCTCAAGTGGTATTTGTCTGACTACAGTTATTGATTTGGGGAAGAAGACCAGAAGGGTAAAGTTTTTGAAAAAGATTATTGTCATCACATTTTATCAAGAGTAGAGACTATCAACAGGACTCACTGTTGACGCTGACCTTGTTCACCTGGCTGAGGTAGTGTCTGCCAGGCTTCTCCACTGTAGTTACTCTTTTCCCCCTCTTTTCATACAAACTCTTTGGAAGGATGTGACTATGTAGAGTTTACACTTATGGAGTGGGGAGTTATACTCTAACTCCTTGAGGACAAATTATCTCCATAAATTATTTAGAATTGAAGTTTTTCTACATGGAAGATTTGTCTATTCTACCCCACTTTATTTATTTATTTAGTTAGTTAGTTATATAAAGTAAGGACTCATAGTCATTAATTAATACTTTGTGTACCAATCCAGTACTACTAGCTGATCAAATTGTTCCAGCTTTGGCTGCTGGGAGCTCTTTCAGTTGGCTCCTTTATCATAACCACTGTCCCATGTGTGTGGTAGTACTACCTTACTTTCTGGAACTACAAGATACTTCAGGTTCATACTGTATATACTGACCCAGCCCTAGAATGAGCATTTCTCCAAGGAGCCCTGGTAACCCAGATCTATGTTTGTGCTCCTCGATACTGAGATGATGCAATTTTTACCATAATTATCAAGAACTAACAAATCTGACCTTATCATGTAAAAAGACAGTTTACTACTCTTGCTACTCCACTGAAACCTAGTTCATCCATTAAACTTTAACCCATTACAACTAATTTATCCCGTAGAACTTACTTTATTCACTGTAAAGACTAAATATGTGTTGCAAAGCATTTCCTTGACTCAGAATAAAAGGCTGAAAATACTTCATAAAAATCTTCTGAGGAAAAAAAAGTACCATCCCCATTTACCAATGAAGAGAAAACACAGAGAATTCTAATAATTGTTCGAGTCACACAGATTAGACATACCTGGGTTGGTGTCCTCTTAATCACCACAGCAAACTGCCTTGTTTTCAACCTAAAATAAGAATTTTCACTACTTTAATCCTTAAGAATTTCTCTTATAACATAGCCAAACATGCCTGGTTTGGGTAACTTTCCAGAATGTAGCGTGTCAGTTGGCACCTTTAGCAGAGGACAAATGTAGGGTGTTTTTGCAGTTGGCAGATACCACTGATGGATTTTAGCACTCTGCCAATGAGCTGGTCCTCCAAGTCTATGTCATCACAGCCACCATTAATGTCAATGTCACCAACCCTATGTAGAAAATGCTGGCAACATCATGTTATTTAAAAAGATGATTGTATGTATATTTAAAATTCAATGGCTCTGATCAAAACAAGTAATGATTGCTGGTTCCCATTTAAAGCACACATAATGAGTGAAAACCTGTCCTCAAAACAAATCCTTTAGGCCAAGTCAAAATATGAAACAGGTGTCACTCCCTGGATTAGGAAGTGGCAATTTAGAGCACACATTTATTTCTCCTCAATGTTACCACGACTCTTCTAAACATAGAAATTAAAGAGCTTTACTGACCAGAGTCCTGAGGTTGGGAGCTCAGTTATGACTTCCCTAATTTTATTTACATTCCTGTCCTTTTCAGTCCCTGACATTGATATAGCGCCAATCTTTGGTGATATATTTTACCGTGCCAGTAAGAGAGTGTGTTCATTTACATCAAGAATGGCACAGCCTCTACCTTTCACAGTCTAAACACAATACATGAGAATTTGCAGGAGTTTCTGCTAAGCAGAAGTGTAGAACTTCTTTCCCAAACTCAAAGATTTCCAAAGGGAGAATAAAAGCTTCAGGAAATCTCAATTATTTGAATCAAGGCATTAAACAGATTTCCTTCTTTGCTCCATTTATTGCAGACAAAGCAAAATTGGCATTTTTATTGTGTAAATTAAGATCGGGCTTCAGAAAGTGGGAAAATGTATGCTCTTAGATGGAGTTTAGGAAGAATAAAGTAATTGCTTTTCTGTGAAAAAATTCAACCTGAGAACAAATAAGAATTAAACGCTGAATCAGAATTCTTCATAAAGGTTTTAGGACAGTTTTGTTGTGGTTTAAAAAAGAAGCTGCCTTTTTTATTTCATGTAGAGAATTCTGACAGAAACTAACCATAAGAAGGGACTATAATGTGGTCTATGGAATAACCAAGTTCAAATAAAAGAATGATACCAATATAAGCTTCTCAAATATCAAGCATATGCTATAACTTGATAGACTCCAAACAAAGCAATCTACATAACAGAATAATCTGACAAATGGAAGAAGGCAATGCACGCAAAAAGCCCTACATATCCAAATCATAAACATATGTTTCCAAATTTTCCTAACAATGCATTTCATTACAAGACTGTATGCTATTAAAATAATTGATCCCTTTAATAAAATATTTTAAATAAATGGTATTATTTTATAACTATAAAATACAACATGTTCTTCCTCTCTTAAATGGGATAATACACAAAGGGAGATGGGATTTTCCACAGGACTGTTATAGAGAACAAATGAGTTAAAACATGTTAAAGAACATTGAACAATACCTAGCACTTATTAAACCCTTGATAAATGTTAGCTCTTATAATGAAACCAAAGACGATGATGATGACACAGTTTTTGGCAATATTTTTCTTTGAACAAAAGCCTGTTGCTCCTTGAGTGAAATTCCATTATCTATAGATCTTGGAAAACACCAGCATATCTCATTGTATTCATGACCATCTTTTGCTACACTTCCTAAATCGTGCCAATAAACCTGCCTAGTAAAGTCTCAATCCCTTGACATGGTTACAACACTTAAGCTGGCTTGTGATTGTACCTCTAATGCTATTTTTACCAGCATGCTTTCTTTGTCATTTTATCTTTTATGGTATGACTTTTGAAATGACATCATTACATCTGTATTCTCCTGTTATTATTTGTTACATACCTTGATGGCAAAAACCATGCATTGCTTAACCATCAGCACCAGGTAGTATAACAAGAATTGTAATTTCAGTGTTCATTATATTACTTGGTACAGTGGTGATAAAGACTTGTTGAATTAATGAAAATCAGAAACTAAAGTTAATATATATGCTTACCATGCTCTCCCTCTGACTCATTCAGGCAAATTTTCACTTATCAGGGTGTATAATAATCTTTAACAAGCCACAATTAAAGGATCGCTACATTAAAGAATTACTAAAAGGAAGCAAAATTTACCCATAACTCAAAATCAGTCATTCTTAAACCCTTCACAAAACTAAAAACTTTGGTGTGTCATGTTTAAAAATTTGTGTATGCTATTATAATATGTGTATGTTTATTTTAAAACAAGGCCCTGGCTGGTGTCGCTCAGTAGATTGAGCACCAGCCTGTGAACCAAAGGGTCACCGGTTTGATTCCCAGTCAGGGTACATGCCTGGGTTGTGGGCCAGGTCCCTATTGGGGGAACAGGAGAGGCAACCCCATATTGATTTTTCTCTTCCTTTCCTCCCCTCTCTCTGAAAATAAATAAATTTAAAAAATAAAATGAGGACTTTATATTATTGTAAAATAAGTGTTTTAAATTCTTAGCTATGTTAATTATGTTTTATATTATATCTGTTAACTCCAAAATTATGGTTAATTGAGAAAAATCCACATTATGTATCAGATTTTTAAGATAGAAAATTTTTTCTTCATTTTTCAATATTTTGAAATTCCAAGTTTAATTTTAAAATTGTTCTTTTTTAAAAAGTATATTTTATTGATTATGTTGATACAGTACTCCCAGTTTTTATCCCTTTGCTCCCTTCTGCCCAGTAACCCCCTTCCTTCCAGCAATCCCACCCCCCTTAGTTCATGTCCATGGGTCATGCATATAAGTTCTTTGGCTTTACCCTTTCCTATATTATTCTTAACTTCCCCCTCTCTATTTTGTACCAAGCAATTATGCTTCTTAATCCCTGCACAATTTCCCCATTTCTCCCACTTCCCCCTCCCAGGTGATAACCGTGCAAATGACCCCCATACCTGTGATTCTTTTCCTATTCTGGTTTGCTTCGTTGGATTTCGTTCTTATTTTTTAGATTCAGTTGTTGATAGTTGTGAGTTTGTTGTCATTTTAATGTTCATAATTTCGATCTTCTTTTTCTTAAGTAAGTTCCTTTGACATTTCATATCATAATAGCTTGGTGATGATGAACTCCTTTAGCTTTACCTTGTCTTGTAATCATTTTATCTGCCTTCCATTCTAAATGATAGCTTTGCTGGATAGAGGAATCTTGGTAGTAAGTCCTTGCTTTTCACCACCTTGAACACTTCTTGCCAGTCCCTTTTTGCCTGCAAAGTGTCTTTTGAGAAATCAGCTGATAGTCTTATAGGCCCCCCTTTGTAGGCAACTCTCTGCTCCTCTCTTGCTGCTTTTAAGATTCTCTCTTTATCTTGAATTTTTTCGCATTTTAATTGTGATGTGTTTTGGTGTCGTCATTTTTGGGTATAGCTTGTTTGGGACACTTTGTGCTTCCTGGCCTTGTATGTCTATTTCCTTTGGCAGACTTGGAGAGTTTTCCTTATTTTTTCACATAAGTTTTCAATTTCTTGCCCTTCCTCTACTCCTTCTGGCACCCCTATGGTTTTCATGTCGGCATGTTTAAAGTTGTTCCAGAGGTTCCTAAGCTTCTCCTTATTTTTTTCAATTCTTGTTTCCTCGTTCTGTACTGGTTGACTGTTGTTTTCTTCCTTATGTTCCAAATCATTGATTTGAACCCGTTTCCTTCCCTTCACCATTGGTTTTGTGTGGATTTTCCTTCATTTCATTTAGCATAGCCCTCACTTCTTCCCTTATGTGTTTGCAATACTCAAGCATAACTACCAAGCCTATGAGCATCTTTATCACCAGTGTTTTGAACTCTGTGTCTGTTAGGTTGGCTATCTTCTCACCTGTTATGTTGGCTATCTCCTCATCGCTTAGTTCTCCCACTGAAATCTTGATCCATTCCCTCTTTTGGGCCATACTTCTCTGTCTCCTCATCTTGACAGGTTCCTGTGTTTGTTTGCCTCTGTGTCTTAGGTAGAGCTGTCACTGCGGTTACATTTTAAGGGGCGCAGCCTTAGGTATCCATCAGTAGAGGGCAACCCGTTTCACCATGTTGTGGCACTATTTGTGGGGGAAGCGTCTGAGATGCAACAATGTTACTTGCTCAGCACTCACCCCTTTTCCAGGTACTCCTCTCACTTTGTATGGGACTGGTGCCTCTCTGGCTGTTTCCCTGGCTGTCATTCCAGAGTGGGCGGGTCTGAGAATGTCCTAGGACTGTTGGGCCCCTTTAAACAAGTGGACTCTGCTGAGAGACTGGCAGTTTCTGCCTCCACCCCAACCCCACTGGTTTGCACAGTCAAAAGCAATGGGGCTTTATTTTCCCTGGTGCTGGGAGTGCTACCCAGTTGTCCCTCACAACTTTTTAAAACATTTGACTGTGCTTTCCACCAGCCTGCCATTGCCGCCACTCCTGCTGTCACCACACCGTGTCCTCTCTGCCTGGGGCTCCATCCCTCCTACCTGTCTGGATGAGTATTTCTTCTTTATATCTTTGTTTGCTGGACTTCTATGCAGCTCAATTTTTCTGGACCTTCTGGTTATCTTTAGTTTGGAGGTACTTGTATTCGTTCTTAGTTGTGGAGGGAGACGCAGCATGTCTATCTAGGCCTCCATCTTGGCCGGAATTCTGTAACTTTCTTTGGGCCTGACTGTAACTCATTAAAACTAGGGAGCTGTTGGTGGCCAAGTTCCACTGTGTGGTTCTTCTCCTCAGTCACCAGCACATCCGCTCTAACAGCAAGCACAGCATCCTGCACCAAATGCGGGAAAAACTAATTTTAAAAACTTCCTTTTTGTGTGAAACCATGCTTTATAATTCATAGAGTTATATTATTAACATAATGGCATTTTAAAAATAATAGCATATTTCTTTAAATTGTGATATATAACATTATTTCTTAAATCAATGTTATCTTTAACACAACCAAAAATAGCACATGAAAAGTTAACCATAAAATGGTTTTACCATTTGATGAGCCAGTTAATGTGATCACAATGAAAAAATACTTAGAGTACTATCAAAAATATTGTGTAACACAGAACATTTTATGTGCATCTTCTTGTTAGGGGATTACGTTGCTAAGAATGTTTAGGATCCATTGGTTAGTGATGTTGACAATTTCATAGGAACACTCTGAAGTTTTTGTTTGTTTGCTTTTCAAATAAAGGTGTAAGAGTGTCCCCTTTTAATTCTGGCAATAATGCATTAGCTGACATTAAACCAATCCTTTCACTTATAACAACATGAAAAGCTGGCTAACATATATTAAAAACATCAGTTTAAAGAGAGGGGGAGCTACCAAGGTATTTAAACTTGTAGACATGTTCCTGAGAGAAGTGCAAAGGGTCAGTCTGGCATTTAGTACATCTTTTGTCCTGGAAGCATTTAACAGTTTCTTAGTGATGGACAAGCTACTGAATAGTATTTAGCAGTTTCAAGAGTCTAGAAAGAAAAAAGAAATGTAGTCAGAGTCTATCAATTAGGAAAGATCTTGGCCAAATTCTTAAATTTTTAGTTGAGAAGGTTGAAAATCAAGAGCAAAGAATTAATGGAAAATTGGAAGCAGTCTTCACAATGACAGAAATTCAGTTTAACCTGTGATTGGTTTAAATGATCTCCTCCTAGTCAAACTCCTGCCAGAGGCGAAAGGATATCTTCAATGAAGACAAATAACATTTTCAAAGATTCAAATTATATTAATAATTTTTCATATACAATATTCAGCAGGCACAAAAATTATCTAACACAGCAATAGCCTACAGCACATTTGACACACTGGGTTACTACAATTAGGAGTAAAAGAGAACACTGAAAGAAATTCTAATATTAGAAATATCAGGTATGGACACTGAAGGAATTAAGATTACTATAGTAAAGAAAATTGGGGTTAATATAGGCATGTAATCAGGATCTATAGAGAAGAATTATTCTGAAAACCATGGAAATCTAGAACTAAAGAATACATTAAATATAATAAATAAGAAATTCACTGGATTTGACAGCAGATTAGACATAGCTAAAGACAGTACTAGTTGGAAAATAGGTAAGTTAATAGAATATATTTAGATCAAGAATGGAGAATAAAAAGAGAGGAAAATATAGAAAATAAGTCTACATACGAAACTACAAAATATTATTGAGAGATGGTAAAAAAATGTAAAAAGAATAGGAGGTATTTCCCTAGATTGGAAGGCTCAATAATGTAAAGATAGAAATTTCTCCTAAACTTATATATAATTTTAATGAAATATCACTTAAAAGTCCATTTTTCATGGCACTTAAAAATGATTTTTAAAATATGAAGATTCAGAAAGACAAGGATAGCCAGGTAATTTTGAAGAAAAATAAAGGTCTTGTTGTGGTTTACCATTCCAATCTTTTTTAAAGTCTGACTTCACTTTTTCTCATAAAATAAGCTTTTTAAAAAATCAGTATATCATCTTTATTTATTGTTTTTTTCACCAAGTAATTTGGCACCCATCATTCTTTAAATTTTCATGATTCACAAACATTATCACAGAAACACGGATATATTGAAGGCAAATAAAATGAATGACTAATTCATATTAATAGGTGATCCAACTATCAAATAAAGTTTCAGATTCACCATAGTCTCTCAACCATTTGAAACCACAGGCCTTTATCATATTTACATTGTAATTAGCCAGCCTTTTTTAATAAAAACTTTTTATTTCAGTTTTGCTGCCTATTTGTGACCCAAATATATTTTCTCATATCTACAACAGGTTAAATATAATTACAATAATTATTACCTAAGAAGATAAGCTTACATAGTAGTCTAGCATTTACCCTTGTTATGTAGTTCTAAAGCTGGTCTTGAAATCAGTTTTAAGCAATTTTTATGTTGTTTTAAGTTATTTTAGTTTGTCTTACAAAATACATACTTCTGTTTTTATCTATAAAATCTTCTGGTGATTTTTATTTAACCTGTCAATAATTATCAAGTAGGCACTACAAAAAGACATGAATTTATATAATTTTTGCTCAGGTGGACAACTTATTTTCTCTTTGGCATTCATATTGTAATCAAATACATAAACAGATCTTATTCTTTCTTGTCTGTATATTGCCACCTACCATCAAGTCGCAGGTTATGATTGGAATGTTGATAGCATCTTCTTTGCTATGTTCTTAATAATTTAATATTCCTTTGGACTTTTTGTATTGTTACATATTTTAGATTCACTTTCATACCCATAATGTTTCTTGATTTTTTAATTTCTGAAGTATTGTTTCAAGTTAACATACGCTCTTTAAATAATGTGTTTTAAAATGGTAAATTATGGGTGCAGCTAAATCACAAATCTTGAATTGTTTGGTAGTCTTACTAAGAGAGAGGAACTAAGCAATACAACATGTAGCCAAAAGATCTGATACAATAATATTGCAGGAAGATTAATGGATTTTTGAGCCATGTGTTTTTAGTAATTAAAGTAAAAACAAGAATTAAAATGTTTCATCGAGTGATAAATAAAATTTTCAAAAGATATCTTTAGTGTAATCTTGCATAACAAAAAATCATTACAGCTCATCCATGCTATAAATTGGTAAACTATGCTTACTCTAGATTAGGGCACCCTGTTCACCTCAATAAACTATAACGTGGAATTTCCTAGTATCACCAAAGATCTCACTTTCAAAAATATCTATTAGATTGGCTGAAACAATAAACTGGGATTCTACTGGTTTTACATATGATCATACATTAGCATACTTCTTCAAAGTACACATATTCAAATCCATTTTCTCCCAGATATTTAGGAAGAATTGGCATCTAGCTGAATTTTGATTATCGTACAACTGTAAAAACTTATTGGAAAATTTCCATGAGCTGTTATCTGGACAGTACTCTAATTTGAGAAGCATAACTCTAGGTGCTCTGAAATCTGCCCCTATACTAAGGGAGGCCACTGGAGAACTGGCTGCGTACAACACATTCATTCCCTTGGTCTGCTTTGGTCTTTTTAAAATTGTGCAGTGATATAATGCTTTCCCTCAATAGACAGGGAAGATGTGAGTATATTTTCTGAATGTGTTCTAACTGTTACTGCTATTAAATAGAAAACTCATACTACTTTAAGAAAGTTCATTGCAAAATATACCTGGAACATAAGAGATGAAATAGCAGGAAAATCTAAGAATAGTAACTGGGAGGTGTTTGGTGATCAATATAGTGTCTTCATTTCTGTAGCCTCACTCTCTACCTCACCTTACAACAACCTTGGTACATAGGATATTAAATAAATCAATCAGATGGTTACATATAAAATTAATACATAATAAATAATTTATGTGTCAGTAGCATGACTTCAAAAACTGTGATTATAATAAGACACATATATATCAATGAAAAATATTTAAAATTCAGGAAGATGTTTTATTATCTGTGGAAATTATGGTCATAACAGATATGAAAGAAAATGTAAACAGAATTCAGAGTTGAATTACTTAGGAAACACAATAGTTATATCTAGTCAATGACACAGTCACATCATTGAGGGTAACAGACTCTTATCTGACTTGTAAATCAGATAATGATACAGCTCAAGTCCTCTTTTTCTGCTACCTGACCAATGTTCTATTTAAATCTTGAAGCCTGTGATGAATGTCTATAAGAAGAAGTTTCATCAGAGCAGTCAGAAGAATGCAAAAAAAAAAAAAAAATCACCCTGGTTCTGATCATTTTCAGGGTGCATCTCTGAATTCAATCTCTGGTTGATAAGCAATATTAGTTTCCGAAGAAGGTAACCCTAAAAAATTCCCTGCGGAAACTCCTAACTTAATTGCAATGAGTTAGAAAAATGATGTCATAGGTAATTGGAAAACATAAATAAAAAATTTAATATTTTAGAGTTTACCTTTACAATTTAAAGGCATTTAAATTTCCAGATTTATGAAAAGGGCCACATATTAATCAAAAGTCCTCCTAAATGTTATTGTTCACACTTGTTTTACTTACAAACAAAATAACAGTATCTGTAAACTAAGCTTAAATTCCTACAGAACTCTAGCTTCATTAATAAATAAAATATAAATTTTAAGAACCAAAGGTGACCTCTGAAAAATATGTTGTGTCTGCAAAAGCCACTTTGAAGCCATAAATGTTCACTTACAAATACAAAACTTAACAGTTGCAGAAATTATTTTTTCATAATCATAACATAACAGATATTATCAATTATAGTATGGGTCTCGTCGTGCCTCTGTAGGGAAACAAGTTTTCACATGCAATTGATCAGTCAATAATCTTCACTGGATGCGGCATGACCTGTGAAATCTGTCATCATGACACTAACCATAAAAAAACACATATTCATTGAATTGAGTTAACCTATCTACCATACAACTGGAGATCAGATATTTTCAATGATATCTTTGGTACCCTAGTTAAATTTCAAATGTTATGTAACACTTATTAAAACCTTTAATTTTCCTTTTGCTGAGATTGAAATTTGAACCCACTGCTTAAGACCAAATGTCTGTGAGCATAAGCCCAGGGAATATTTTTTTCATATTACAGTTTATATAACAGTGTCATCTAAGAGAGGCAGCTTGGCCACTGACTGTCCGTACTCATAGTAACTTTTCCAAAAATGGTACATTTTTCAAGAAAAATTTCACAAATCTACTGAATTAGGTGTTCTTTACTTTGCATGGTTCATCTGTTCATTAGCCCACCTAGCACATTTTAAGATCCAAGCACAATATATTAATTTTGATCTCCCAATAGCATGTTGTTGTAACTAGGCAGACTTTCTTTCACAACAAAGTAAATTTAAGATTACCTAATATTGCTCAGTAATGTTATGGAAGGAATTACAGTAATGCACATTACTTCCACATCTTTCATTTCACTGTGCAGTCAGCCAAGTTATATATTTACTAATTTTGTAAAGCTGGCCTCACGCGTCCATAGATTCAATAGAGTCCCTGTTAATTAAGTTTGTTGATGAAATGACTAGAAGCTTGGAGAACAACTTTGGAATTAAAAAATGAGTTTAACCAGATTGGGGGGATTTATGTATTGGATAGGATTGGACCTGATGACCTCTGTGTTCTTTTTCAACTCTGGGAGTCTATAAAAGACTGAGAAATTAATATAACAAGAACTTGCATAAAATGAACTTAATATAACAAAATGTTAGATGGAATAAATTCATTAATATATATTAATATATAATCAAAATAAGAAATGAATGGTAAGCATAGACATTGTTTTGGATTCTAATAGGGACAATCTAAGCATTTATTACCAAGTTAGATTGACTGAATTAAGACACTGATGGGGGGGAGCAATGGGGGAAAAATGGGACAAATGTAAGAGAAAAACAATAAAAAATAAAGAAATAAAAGAAAAAGAAAAAAAAGACACTGAGGTGCCTTGCTTGCTAAAAGCTTTTCTGTAGAATACTTTTTATTATGTACAAGAGACTAAGCAAGTTCAAATAAATTTATAGTCTCTGCATCATGGCTAATGAATAGGATTACATGTATCTGTAGCCAAATTTAATGTTGACCAATAGAATCTGTGTAGAAGTGATGTACAACTCTTTAGGCCTCCCCCATAAATGCAACTTCACACAATCCTACATTCACTTTTCACTTCTCTTTTCTTCTTTTTCTTTAGATTGGCTCTAATGAAATAATCTCCAAGGCAAACTTGCACGCCCTGTAGCAAAGACAGACTCAGACCTAAAAAGTTACACAGGCACACTGCACATGCACATATATACATATGCAATTTTCTTAATTCAAAATTAAAACAGCAGAAGTCATGAATAGGTATTTTTAAAGGATATGAAAGGGTACTCAACATGATTAGACATCAAGAAAGTGCAAATTAGAACCTCAGCGTGATATCATTACACATTACCAGAATGATTACAATTTAACTGTCTTACAGTTCCAAGTAGTGCAAATATTATGAAAGAACAGAAACTGAGTATGAATTTGGTGATACTGACGAAGGCAATCATACACATACTCTATGATCTAGATTCATAGGTATTTCCCCAACATAAATGCATATATCCTTTTACCAAAATACCTATACAGGAATGCTCAAAAAGACTTTATTCATAATAGACAAAATGGGAAAGAAAACAAATATTCATGAACAGTGGATTGGATAAATTGTGCTATATTCATACAATGAAATATCATAGAACAACAAAAACCAAATTTCTTTATTCAAGGCTGAATTATATAATATTGAACAACAACAACAAAAAAAGCCAAGAAACAAAAACAAACATATATAATTACATATATATGCAGTTCAGAAACAGGAAAACTAATTAATAGGCATAGAAATAAGAACTGTAGTTAATCAGTGTGTCTGGGGAGGGATTGACTTTTAGGGGATTGCTGAGAACATATATTCAGATCTGAGATATAATCTCACTAGTACATTTATTTGTACAAATTCATGAAGCTTTAAACTTAAAATTTGTGCACTCCACTGCAATTTTTAAAAAGACAAAAAAAAAGTTTAGTCTTTTGAGTTTAGCTTAAGTCTTCCAAATGCATATATGAAATAGTAAAACAGTAGAACTCCTGTACCATTTCCTTTCTCAAAGGATATTCAGTAGTTCAAATGCAATCATGCTCAGAGGCAGGCTGGGAGATTAAATGACCTTTCTGGGTTCCTTTCAGCCCTATGAACCGGTGATATTTTCTATCATATGTTGTTTTACTCAAAACCCCCTTCAGTCTTTCTAGTTCTTTAGTATTGAGTTGGCCAGGACTGACTTTAATACTTTAGGGCTTTTCTCACAAGGGTGATCTAAGTAGAAAGTCTGTCATCTCCCTAGTAGGTAAGAGGATGGAGTTGCATCCAGTGGGAAATCTCAATGGCATTTTGTTCAGCCTTGCTACAAATGGATGGATAATTCAAGGTCACATACAATTTTCTCTCTGTTCTCACCTCTGGATATTTTAACGTTATTTCTTCACGTTTTCCTTCACATTGCATGCTTTTCACTGGATTTATTTCCCCCTCGGAGGTATTAAATTCACTTCCTTTTTGTCATCTTCAGAACAGTTTTTTAGGCACTCTCAGTCTGTGAATATATGCGATGGAGAACGCTGCTGATTTCCAGAACCTTTTTTTAAAAAAAATCGTGGATTCTTTATCATTATGTAAGCAAGGAGATTAGTTGATCAAATAAATGTTAGTGAAATGTGGATGCAACCAAAGAGAAACAGTCTTGAAAAAAGATGAATAAAAAACATAAAATATTTTATCATAACTACAGAGATTTGAGATTTTGCTTATTAAATATTCTTTTATGATAATTATAAATGCAACTATTAATCCTACTAGTAAAACCCTTGATTGACTCAGCTTCAAGAACTTTTTTTTTGGTGTGACTCTGAATTTTATCTTTTTAATTTAATCTTTATAGTATTTTTTCCCATTATCATTTAGTCCCCTTATACTCCCCTCTCCCCAGCAATCACCATACTGTTGTCCATGTCCCTGAATCCATTTTCCTTTTTGCTCCGTACCTCCAATCCCCTAACCTTCCCCCACGCTTAGTTGTCATCTGCTCTCCGTCTGAGTCTGTCCCCATTTTCCTTGTTAGTTCAGTTTGTTCATTAGATTCCACATGAGTGAAATTATTTGGTATTTGTCTTCCTCTGTCTGGCTTATTTCACTTAGCATAATATTATCCAGGTCCATCTGTACTGTCCCTAAGGGTAAAATTTTCATATTTTCTTTTATGGTCAAGTAGTATTCCATTGTGTAAATGTCCTATAGCTGTTTTACCCACTTATCTACTGATGGACACTTGGATTGCTTCCATATCTTGGTGATTGTAAATAATGCTGGAATGAACTTCAAGTAATTTTTAAATGAACTAATTCACACTAAAGAATATGGCTTTACAAATAAAATTATTAGTGCTAAAATATTACAACTTTCATATAAAAATTAATGCTAATTTAATTTTAGTTTATGAAATGTGATACATATACATTTTGCTTTGATATCGTCAAATATCCAGGAAACAATAAAGAATTACTTAGTTTCATCTCAACATAGACACACTTTGGGAACAATTATTTTTCTATTTTAAAGTGTATTTTACTGATGATGCTGTTACAGTTGTCCCAATTTTTCCCTTTGTCCCCCTCCACCTGGGACTCCCCTTCCCTCCAATAATACACTCACTTTACTTCATGTCCATGTGTTGTGCATGTAAGTTCTTTGGCTTCACACACTTTGGGAACATTTTAAGTTGGAAAATGCATTGAGTACTTGAAGCTTATTATTTCTGGAAGCTTCCCAAATAAAATATTTATTCTGGAGTAATAAGCTTGCAGATTTGAAGACATCTGCATTACTTGACACTACGACATTGTTCCCAGTTGGTTAAGCCTCTCCAAAGACTATAATTTTAGGACACACTCAAACTTTATGCCACTGAATGGTTTGTGGAAACTACAGAAAAACAACATTACACAGGTACTGTGCCCATGTTTCTATAATAGTCTCTAAATTGATTTTTCACTGGAAAGTAAAATTTTAACTTCACAATATCATCAATCACTGGGAAAACATAACTGGGGTCTAAATATAAAACTTACCCATTCATAATTCTTAGATATTCTTCATGCTGTTCAAATGCAACCAAAATCTCAATATCATTTGAAAGGGAACTTACAAGAATACAAATAGAGTATTAGTGTATATATTAGGAAAAAGAGTTTTCTAAATGCAAAGTCAATTACTAGATATTTCAATGCATGGAAAATATGTAAGAGAGTGCATAGCAACAGAATTTATTTTTATTCAAGAACCACCTCCTTTTTCAGATAACTAATGTCAGCTAAGAATCATAAATGATTCCCATCATATCAGCATGCACAACAGGCAAACAAGTAAGTTTCATTCACTTATTCATTCTTTTAACAAATAGTTTTAGATTAACATGTTTAAGAGGCCTACAAAAGAATAGATATTATAAACTATGATATTAGCTACATGTTTCTAAAAGCAGAGAATCCTGAAAATATTTCTTAACATCCAAGTATTTCATGGACCCCTGGTTGAAAAACACTAGTACAGTTGATTTAAGATCTATGATATCTTCATAAAGATCTTGTGAATGTGGATTCCACAACCAGCCCTTCTGAAACCTGTTAAACATACAGTTGTTATGTAAGTGGGAGAAAAATGTTCATTGATGCCTATTTCCTGTATTCACAGAACTGGTGTCTTAGGTATCTACAGCTTTAAGGTTATACCAAACCTGTGAGAGGCAGCCTCCAAGATGGCTGCCAACATCCTGCTGCCTGGTATCCATAACCACATGTCCCTTGAGTGAGGGCTAGACTTATTGACTTATTTCTAACAAACAGAATAAATACAGCAAAAGTAATGATACTGTCATTTCTAATATTAGATTGTAGAAAAGGCTATGGCCTCCACCTTGGATACTTGTTTTCTTTTTTTCTCTCACTCATTTGTTCTAAAGGAAGCCAATGGCCACACTGTGAGCTGTCTTATGGATAGGGCCGGATGGCAAGAAAATAAAGGTCTCTATTTTGTTCCTTAGGTTCCACATATAAGTGAATTTATATGGTACTTGTCTTTCTCTGTCTGACTTATTTCACTCAGCAAAAAATCTTCTAGGTTCACCCATGCTATTGTAAATGGTAAGAGTAAAATTTCTCCTCAAAAAAAAAAAAAAAAATATATATATATATATATATATCTGGCCCATAAACATTAAAGAACTAAATCCTGTCAACTGAAATGAGGAGTCTTCTGCTAACAAACCATCATGCTATTGAATCCTGTGAGAAACTGAATCCAACCAACAAGCAGTTCACTGAGGTTAGCAGTAAATCTTCCCCAACTTGAGCCTTCAGATGAGATCACAACTGACAGGCACCTGAAATTTTAGGAGAGACCTTAGACAGGGGTCACCCAGCTAAGCTGTGCTCAGATTTTAAGCACAGACAAATTGTGAGATAATAAATGTTTGGTGTTTTATGTCACAAAGGTTTGAAGCAATTTATTACATATCAATAGGTAACTAAATTCCTTTTTTATACAACTAAGTGGAATTAACTTGGCTTATCACATCTTGCTATTGGCGTCTAGATTTTAAAATATGTTGACCTGGCTGGTGTGGCTCAGTGGATTGAGTGCCAGCCTGTGAACCAAAGGGTCAACAGTTTGATTCCCAGTCAGGGCACATGCCTGTGTTGCTGACCAGGTCCCTAGTTGGGGGTGCACAAGAGGTAACCACACATTGATCTTTCTCTCCCTTTTTTTTCTACCTCCCTTCCCCTCTCTCTAAAAAATAAATAAATAAAATCCTTAAAAAAGGAAAAGGAAAATGCATTGAAAATATTGATAATTGTTAAAGTTGGGTTATGAGCATACTGGTGTTTATGATACTCTTCACCTTTAAATGTTTAAAAAAGATACATTTCTTTAAAGTTTTTTATATAATCAGAAAAAGATCTACATTTTTCTTTTCCTTCTTTCTCCCCAAATTAAACATTATTTCCTTTTACATTTTCTCATAGGAATTATTTCTTATCACTTAAAAACTTTTCAACGTATTTTAGACCTATTAATATAATTGCTTACTTTGGTCCAAAAGCAATCTGACATTTTTAAAAAGTCTTTAAATGTAGGATCTATAGAGGAAAAATAATTCTAACTCACAAGTCTGTTTCATATGTATAAATTTTATAAGTAAACTTGAGTTTAAAACGACTCAAGAATAGTTAATATAGACTTCTGGTCAAGATGGTAGCATAGGTAAACATGAGCAGCCCCTCCCTCAACCACATCAAAATTACAACTAAACTATAGAACAACCATCATTCAGAGCTGCCAGGAATAAGCTGAATGGAAGTTCTTCAAGAAAGGAATTAAAAAAGAAACTACATTGAGACCGGTAGGAGCAGTGGAGATGTGGAACAGGTTGGTCCCACATATACACGTGAGGGATAAAAATTGGGAGGGATATCTCTGGAGCAAAAGGTACCAGTCCCACACTAGGCCCTCAAGTCTAGGGTTCCAATGCCAGCAGGAGAAGTCTCCATAACTCCTAGTTGTAAAAAACAGCACAGATTGAGGCTGTGAAAGATAGAAACTGCTGGAATCCCTGGTAGTTCCTCTTAAAGGGCCCATGCACAGATTTACTTATACCCACTCACTCTGCAATCCAGCACAGGGGCTGTGGATTGAAAGGCATAAAGACATACAGGTAGGCACTGAATTTTCCACAGTCAGGGAGAGTTCAGAGGTGGTTTTCTCTCAGACAGAAGTGCTGGCAGAGGCCATTGTTCCTTTTCTGAGCCCTACCCCCCAAAATCCACAATGCCAGCAGGTGGGCCACCATATCTGAGACTCCTCCAACCTGCCTTATACTGTTTGCCCCACCCTGGTGATTCCATGAGGTCCAACCCCACCCAAGCTCATTCCAGTAACTTTTCCATATAAATGTCTTGTCTGGGCTCATGCTTCAGATTGCCCTAAATTCTCTCAAACATGTAGCATCTGGCTTCAGTGAGCCCATACCTCTTTTTAAGTTGCCTCATACCCAGTGCTAACAGCAGCACTGGTTCATATCTTGGCCTCTCCTGAACACCTCCAAGCCCAGCACAAGTAGCAGCCATCTGCAGAGTACTTGCTTATGCTGTGTGACCCTGAACAGAACACAGGTAGTGGCTGGCCTAGGATGTGCCAACAGCAATCAAGGCTCAACTACAGTAGGAGGGTGTACACAGCCCACACAGTGGGCACACCTTGAGTACCCAGCTTTGGTAATAGAGACGGATGTGCCACTGGAGCCTACAGCACAACCACTACGTTAGGACATGATACCAAGCCTGGGAGACATACCACCTCTACCTACTATATAGAAACAAACACAGGGAAGCTGCCAAAATGAGGAAACAAAGAAAGATGGCCCAAATCAAAGAACAGAACAAAACTTCAGAAAAAGAATTAAACAAGATGTAGACAAATAATCTTTCGGGTGCAGAGTTCAAAATACTGAATAAGGGTGCTGAATAAACTCAGGTGAAGAGCAGATGAACTCAGAGAGAACGTCAGCAGCATAAAAGGACACGGAAACCATAAAAAAGAACTAATCAGTAAAGAAGAATACATTAATTAAAGTGAAGAACAATTCACAGGTAATCAACAGTACAATGGATGAAGACGAGATCAAATCAGCAATTTTGAACATAAGGAAGCAAAAACAATGAATCAGAACAACACGAAGAAGAAAGAATCCAAAAAAATGAGGGTAGTGTAGGAGCCTCTAGCACAACTTCAATTGTTCTAACATTTGCATAATGTGGATGCCAAAAGGGGAAGAGAGAAAGCAAGAAATTGTAAACCTTTTTGAAAAGAAAATGACAGAAAAATTCTCTATCTTGGTGAAGGAAATAGACATACAAGCCCAGAAAGCTCAGAGTCCCAAACAAGATGAACCCAAAGAAGCCCTCTCCAAGACACCTGATAATGAAAATGCCAAGGTTAAACAGAGAGAGATTCTTAAAAGCAGCAAGAGAAAAACAAAAGCGGTTAGTTACCTACAAGGGAGCCCTCATAAGGTTATCAGCTGATTCCTCAAAACAAACTTTACAGGCAAGAAGGGGTTGGCAAGAAATATTCAAAGTGATGAAAAGCAAAGACCTACCACCAAGATTACTCTACCCAGCAAAGCTATCATTTAGAATGGAAGGACAGATAAAGAGCTTCTCAGACATGAAAGAACTAAAGGGGTACATTGCCACCAAATCAGCATTATATGAAATGTTAAAGAGTCTTCTTTAAGAAGAAGAAGAATATGAAAACTATGAACAATATAATGCATATAAGGCAACAAGTACATATCTATCAATAACTGAATCTTAAAAGCAAAATAAACAAGCAGAATAAGAACAGAATCACTACTACAGAGAACATTTTGACACTTGCCAGAAGGGAGGGAGGTGAGGGGGGTGAAAGGTTGAAGAGGTTAAGAAGCACAAATTGGTAGTTACAGAATAGTCTGGGAATGTAAAGTACAGCATAGGGAATAGAGTAGCCAAAGAACACATATGCATGACACATGAACATGGACAATGGGGTGGGGGTTGCCTGAGGGAGTAGGGTGCTGGGTGGTGGGGGAAAAGGGGAAAATTTGGGGCAACTGTAATAGCATTATCAATAACATATAATTAAAAATAAAATAAAACAAATGGGGAGAATAAAAACAGAATTGTTGCAGGAAGACAGATCTCTGGGTAGGGGTATTCTCATGCCCCTCTGCCCACGTAGCATCCCATGACTCAGGAGATGATGAGCAACTCTTGTCTCCGCCTTCAGCTTTAGGCTGTCGAGGCCACTGAGTCGTGGAATCCTGGGAAAAACAGGTTCTGTCGTGTACTCCATCTGCCTCCTTGTTAATAAAGTCTTAAAATGGAGCTGGCATTGAGGATTAGTGTGTCTACCTTGCTTCCTTGACAGGTGCTAGCTAAACCAGGAGTTACACTGGCTGTATTTTACATATTAATGACACTTTGTAAGAATTCTTTCACTTGTAAAATTCTCCTGTTGTTGGCTGGAATGTCACATCCCCTGTTCTAGTAGCTTTTAAAAT
This sequence comes from Furipterus horrens, assembly GCF_987537825.1. Classification (NCBI taxonomy): domain Eukaryota; kingdom Metazoa; phylum Chordata; class Mammalia; order Chiroptera; family Furipteridae; genus Furipterus; species Furipterus horrens. The sequence continues at coordinate 74,726,635 of NW_028327174.1, read as the reverse complement.
CCTAATAAAAAGAGGATGAGGCTTCCAGCTCTCCACTGTTGGTCTGAGCGAGCCACAGTGTCTGTTCGTTACTGGCCAATAATCCTGCTTGCCGGGTTTATTTCAGTGTCCGAGATCATAATTAACACTTCACAGAATAGTTAATATAATCCTGTCTTTTTTCATCTTCAAGTTTATATAATAAAACTTGCCTTATTGATCTATGATAAAGAATATTAATATAATTCTAGCTAATACCTGGTGAGTACTTATGTATCTGGCAATTCTTTTTTCTTGTTCTGCTTCTTTTAAATCTTATATATACTGTAAAAGAATCAACTAGATAGGGTGTTATTTTTTCCTATTTATGAACAGGGAAGCTAGGTACTGATATATTAAGTAACTTTCCCAAGAAAACACAGGTATTAAGTGATGAAGCTGGGAATTGAAGTGAGATTTGAATCGCTAAGCTATATTATAAACATAATTGTGTTACATATCTAAAGCAGCATGGAGTACTGAGAAAGCACATTATATTTCTTTTCTTTTTCTTTGTCATCCTCATGCAAAGACAGATTTGAGAGGCAGTGAAATAACTCTGTCTTTGTCATGTTTCTTTTGACATATGCTATATAACTACCACAAGAGTAATTCTTTAAATCTCCATGGCTTTAAACAACAAGCATTTATTTCATGCTTACAGGTCTATAGATTGGCTCAGAAAGCTCTGCTTCACACTGAAGAGTACCTTCAAAACTATGTTTCTCATTTTAGTCTATCAAATACCCAAGGCAAGTGCTTCTCATTTCAGAAGTAAAAGTCTCTAGGAAGAATGAGCAGAAGTATTTAATGACTCTTGAGATTTCATCTCAGAGCTGGTACATTCTCCTTGTATCCCCATTCCATTGCCAAACGAACTCACATGTCCAAGCCCAAAGTCAGTGGTGCAGGGAAGTATACTAGACCCCAAATGAATCATGATAGAGTAGGGGAAGAAAGAAGAATTACAGGTAAATAATACAGTCCACAACAACACTCATGGAAATACAAAATAAACTTTGACTAAATAGTTGCAATATTTTCTACTTAAGTTCTGTATACCCTAAAATCTGTATTTTCAGAATAATTTAAAAAGTCATTCTCAGGAAATTACTTTTTTCATAATGCCCCACAATTAATTCCTAATGGCTCTAAAGTAATATCTATAATTACTCTATTACCTTTAAAATTGTATCCTTAGTCACAGTGAATTTAAATTTACTGTATTTTCTGCATATCACTAAGTAAAAACTTTCACAATTATAGTCTGATTTCCACAGGTAGAGTACAAACTCATATTGTTTTAAACAGTTCTCCACATGTGACATCTTTTGCACTAGAGAACTGGAAGAACATCAAAAGACTTAGTGTTTCAATTAAACTCTAATTTGTTATCCCTCCTTGACTGTCAAGGGCACAGAATAGCCACTGTCACCTTCACCCAGGGATACCCCTCCTCAGTGCTTCTATTTGCTCATTGTTTTGTTTGGTTGTTTTTTAGATTGAATGGTTTACACGTATGTCTCCCTTGGTACACTGTAAAGGCCTTTAAAGATTGGACTGAATTTTATGTATCTTGGTATCATTTTTGTCTATTCCAGAGTCTAAACCTAAAAGACAAACTCAATACATGCATAAGAAAGGTTGACTGAATGATGTAATTTTTCACTATACACTGCCTGCCTCTCAAAGTTATACCATAATTAATTCATTTTCTATAGAAAGTGTAAAACTTAAATTAACACAAAGTAAGATGGAAAAAAGGCCATCATTCATAAATCTCTTACGCAAGCCGTATTAGGATCAATATGATAAAATTAAGGGAATCTACACAATTAGCCTGAGCCTCCACCAAGAAGCAGCTCTAATTTCAGAGAACAAAGACTATCACGCTATATGAATATCAAGCACCCCATTATACCCTGGAATTCACACTCTGGGCTCTGTCTAGATGAAAAATGAAATTTTACGAGGTATTACTGGGATAAAATTCTTATTGTATAAAAAGAGCAGCCAGTATCAAAGGCTACCAAAATTCCTACCCCAAGTTGACCTTCAGTACATCAGAACCCAGGTCTTATTGGCAACAAATATTAAACTCTACCTTAGAAAGGTGACAAAGGAAGGGTGAAAAATAACATTAATATCAAAATGTTTTCCAGGAATTTCACTGAATGCTTGGACACACATCATTTTTTATTCAAAGTATATTTATTGAGTGCCTACTTGTGCCAAGCATTATTTCATGTGTGGGGCAGAAATAGAGGAGAGTATAAAGTTTAGTACAGGAGATGTAGAATTCTAAAATATTAAAAAGACATTATAGGTACAGTTTGTTCTATGAGAACATAGACATAAAGGATAAGAGAAAGCTTCCAGTGGATGAAGCATATTCTAAGTGAGAACTGGAGGATGAATAAAAGTTAGCCAGAAGAACATTCCCAAAGAAAGTAAAACATGAGAAGCTTAGTATGTTTATTTTAGAAGCCAAGTTGTAGAATTTAAACTAGAGAGCTTGAGGACCACTGTCAACTTTTACTTGCCGTTTTGACAATGTATCACATGAACATCCTTTTCTCTGGTAAAGGATTCTCAAAAGGCAGGAAGACAGGTATTTACTATCAAAAACCCTGGAGAACGAGGGCCTTATGGCGGAGTCAAGTTCAGTCCCTTAGAATAAAGTATTCCAGTGACATAGTCCTGGCTGTACCTTTGTTTTGTTCTGCCCATCTGCTGGGCATTGATTGCGTGAACAATAACAAATGAGAAAATGCTATACAAAACAAACATTCACAGTAGCAATAAAAATTATATTTACCTTTAGTACCTATTAGGAATAAATCTAATAAAATTTGTTTGAGATGTTCAAAGAAAAAATTATAAGATATTTAAGATATAACATATAAAAGATATATGAGGAGATCATCAGATTCAAATTTATATAGAAAACAAAACATTTACCATGTTAATATTGACCAATTCTTCCCTGACCGGTGTGGCTCAGTGGATTGAGTGTCAGCCTATGAACCAAAGGGTTGCAGATTCAATTCCTAGTCAGAGCACATGCCTGGGTTTTGGGACAGGTTCCCCATTGTGGGTGTGCAAGAGGCAACTACACTTTGATGTTTCTCTCCCTCTCTTTCCCTCCCCCTTCCCTTCTCTCTAAAAATAAATAGATGAATTAAAAAATAGATATTGGCCAATTCTCTGTTGGACACACTAGTGCTTTTCATATTTATTGTAACTTGCTGTATTTTTTTAACTTTTCAAAACAAAAACAAAGCAGTAAAAGGAGTTTCATATTTTTTTCAGAGAAAAATATATTTTATACATGAATCAATGACACAAATTTCCTACTAGTGCCTTTTATATGTTTGATACAAATATTTTATTCCTTGAACCAAGGCAGAAGTATTTCATATAGTGTGCCTGCCTAAAAATATTTGCTGTGTGAAACTGGGAAATGAAGTCTACTTAAAAGTACATGGAGAAAATTGTACAGCACATAAAGAAAATCATAAATATAAACTACCAAAATGACTTCCTGCTTCTTTTTTTAATACAAATTATGATGTCTATATATATAAGTTTTTTCACTCATTCAGAAAGTAATCAAATAAGTTAGCATGAGTGAAAAGTGTTTCTGGAGCATAGTGAAGTGCTTTAAAGAAAAATGAATTTTTCAAATTTTTTCAATGCATTTTACTTAACACCTGTTTTATACATAAGTATTGCATTCATTTCTGCTAAGACTATAATACATAATCCTATATTTTCTGTCTGGAAGTTGTATTAACACCTTTCAGTGTACTCATAAAACAGGATACTTTTTTCCATGAGAACTAGTAAAGGCTTTTTTCTCACCCTATTTCCAAATATGATTAGATATTTGAAACATCTGGATGATTTAAATTATTTTCAATGAGCTCAAAATACAAATTTATCATATTGCTTTCTTAAGTCAAGAAGAGAGAAAATTGCATATTAGTTTTATTTTCTTGCCAAGACTAGAATAAACTAAAATGTGAATAACTTTTTTATCAAAGAAGGTGTCTTTTGGTGTGAAATACCAACAAGTATGGGAACCTTGAATTTAGTTATTATCCTCATAAAAGCTGGGAGCTTGGGAAATCCTTGGTGATTAAATACAGACTCCAGACATCTTTATGCCAATGAGTTGCAAACACTGAATAGATATTTTCCTGACTAAATATGTACTGCTATTACTTAAGCTCCCAAATTCCACCCATGATTAAAGTTCAGTTTAAAGTCTGTTGTCTCTAAATGTTTTCCCAATTGATTAAAATTAGATATGATGGTTGCTTGATAGGTGATTTGGGGATTTGTGTAAACCACACTACAAATCACACTGCTAGATTTGAGGAGGAACATTCAGATCATCTAGGTCAAGTTTCTTTCCAATGAATAAATGATTTCCTTACATCAATGCTGGCAAGTAGGCCAGCTTCTGCTAAAACACTGCTAAGTACTTAGAAACTTCAGCAGACACTCCACATGGCCTACCTAATATCCAGTACCAGTACTCCCCTTTCTTCCTTATTCCCCCAACCAGAAATCAAAGTGTCATAAACATGAGTCCAGGCATAGATAAGGAGAGGCTCCACTTAGAAGAAAGACTATTGCAATAGGGAGAATGCTCCAATCTCAGAAATATACATGTATCTAAAAAAAAAAAAAAAAAAAAAAAAAAGGCTTTTACATTTACAGGGAGGGGTAAGCAATAAATACGGAAGTTGACAAAAGGGGGGAGAGTAAGCAGAGGGTATATTTTGTGAGGTTTTACAGGGAATGTGTCTTGGATGGTCAGCTACCTCCCAGCCTAAGCTCATAGGGCCTGTTCTACATTTTAGTGCTTGCTTAGACTTGGAGGCAAGCTGATGCCCCGGGGCCCCCTGTAGAAGAGACACCCCTGACTAAAGTGTGGTAAGACATAGGAGAGGTTTAAAAATGGGAAACTGTAACAACACAGCACTCATTCCCTTACATAGTGTCCATGGCACTTTCACACTAACATGGAGTAGTTGTGACAAAAACAGTATGTGGCATCGTGATCTACAAAACCCCAAATATTGTCTACCAGGCCTTCTATACAGAAAATTTATTAACCTCTGATGACTAGAGAATGAGTTTCATCCAAACAAACAATGATGACATAAACTTTAGCCAAAGGACTGAAGGTAAGCCCTTTAAAATACAGGAATGTACATAGAAGACTAACACGTTGGAGCTGCGAATGGAAGACTAATGTGCAACTGTTGTAATTGTGATAAAGTAGAAAGACTGAAACTGAAGATGGGAAGATAAAAGAAGGAAAAAAAAATATATAAAGCTTTTTGGTGTAGACACAATGTATGGGTGCTATAGGGTTCTTACAAATTAAAACACAATTTGGTACACTAGGTAATAAAGAGTTAAATAAGGGGCATTCAAAAGGGCTAACTTCATGATTAGTACTAGACAAAGATACAGACCTTCCTATGTCCTCCCGCAACTTTTTAAAATAGAAGAGCAAACTACATGCAACTCATATAGAAAGAAAGACTCTCATAAAGCAACACATGTAATGAGCAAAATATATACATCTCAGAGACTTGAGTCTAAATATATGTCACAAAGATTATTGTGAATGAATATAATCTGCTGCATTAACTCGTTAGGGCTACCATAACAATATACCACAGACTAGGTGACTTAACAAACATTTTACTTTCTTACACTCCTGGAAGCTAGAAATCCAAGATCAAGTAGATGATTTTCATCATCTTTCCAAGTATATGAGTCAGAATTCTCTAGAAAAGCAGCACACAAAGAGGATATACAGACAACATGTATAAGGAGACATTGGATTTTTTTGAGTAAAACACAATGTTTAAGGTTGAGACAATTAGTGGAGGATGAATTTGGATTAGTTAGAAGCAATTAACTATAAAATGCTTTATCAGAACTTCATGCTAGATAATGGTGAGACATTGAAATATTGGGGACTGACAAAGTCTTATTTTCATTTGTAAATCATAAACTGCAATTTAGATTGTGTATCAGAGAGGGGGTAGGAAAAGAAGTTGGTTCTAAAATGATCTTGCCTACAGTAAGATAACATTCAGTGTTACTGTAACTTCTTAAGGAGAGAGACAAAAGACCGACAACATTATTAGATAGGAATCCATCTCTACATTAAATACAAACAAAAATTACTAGGAGAAATGTGGTGTGATTATAGATGCTGAAATAAGTCATTCTCAAGTAATAAATATTGGAACAATGATTTGGGTACATATGGGCACTGAAGAGTGAATTATTTCACCCTCTAAAGTGCCTACTGCTATTTATCAAGTTTGCAAGATAAATGCTTTAATTCATTACATTTGCATAAATCCCCTTGCTGCACCTTATCAGTGCCCTTACAGAATGAATTGCTTTTCTAACACTTCCTAACATTTTTTCAATTAGCATACTTTTATTGGCACTGCATTATTTCAGATTTTCTTCAGGTAATGTATCTTATAAACTTATCACCAAAAATAGTGTGACCTGCAAAATGAATCAAAATTTGAACATTTAATTTCCTTTCTAATGAATAGAGTCCACCTCTTCTCACCTTCTGTATAATACCTACTGCTTTCATTATATCAAAACTAGTGAGTTTTCCCTCAGTAAATTTAAGTGCCTTAAAAAAAGCTAACAATTAAATTACAAGTTGGTACAAAAGCTGGGTATATCATGGATAAGACAGCTGAATACTCCCCACCACCACCACAAATAAGTGCAGCAGGCATGAATTTTTCTTCATGTGAATTGTTTTCCTCTTCTTTAGAACACAGAAGTTAGTAATATTACATTTTGTAATATTACAATTTGTAATATTACATTACAATCAAGAAGCAAAATTCCACTTTTTTGAAACTCAATATGTCAGAATAATATGTATCAATATACATTTGTTTTAATTATCTTTTTAAAGTACTTTCTAGAAGATGAAATAATATCCGAGAGATGGTAGAAACAAAAGATGTAATTATTACTTTAAGCACATTAAAGAATATGAGGTCTATCTGGAAAAACTCCAGCCATTGGTAATGTGGGGAACTAAAAAGTTCCTCGGCTAAAGTCTTGCTGACCGGCATCCTAAAGTTCTGCTTGGCGTGGCCTCATTATCCCATAATAGTTGTCTGCTCCTAATTAAGGGCAACTTCCCTCTTTCTCTTCTTGGGAGTTGCTGTCCTTCATCTTAACTCTTATCCGTTAGATAACGCCTCAGCTGCGGCTGCGCTCCTCCCTAATGAAAACTTCCTCTTCTCCTGAGCTACAAAAATGCTGTTGTGACGAAGAATAAACGAGACTTGATCAGAGCACTGTCTTGTCTCCATTCTTTGTGCCTCTTGCCCCTTTCTCATCCTCACTCCCCCTCTAGGGTCCTCGTTGCTCGACCTGCGGGACGGGTCAAGTGGCGCCCAACGTGGGGCCCGAGAACGGGGGACTCAGTGAAGGACGTCGTTCGAGGAGCCGGCCAAGTAGAGAAGAGGAAAAGGCTACGCGGGAACCTGCCGCGCTGACCTCACCTCGGTAAGTGAACGGCGATCATGGGGCAAGAAATGAGCCGACATGAGCTTTTTGTTGAACAGCTCGGACAGGCATTAAAGGCACGAGGAGTAAAGGTTAAAGTAAAACAGTTGCTGAAATATTTTGATTATATCAAAGACTTATGTCCCTGGTTTCCCACTGAAGGGAACATTGATCCGCAACGGTGGAAAAGAGTAGGGGATGCCTTAAAAGACTTTTATGATACGTTTGGTCCGGAGAAGGTTCCTGTAAACCGCCTTCTCTTATTGGAATCTAATAGATGAACTCTTATCTCAAAGACATAGTGATCTGGTAGTAGCTAATGTAGTAAAAAAGGGTCAATATATCTTAAAGACAAATCATAAGGAGGAAAGTAGAAAAAATAAAGGAAATGACAGCCGAGAGGAGGATAATTTAATATCTCTTGAAAATGACGGTGAGGACGAAGTAGTTAAACCGAAAGAAAAACAGGACAGTCCGAAGTGTAAGCCGTCAGAGTTTCAGATTACAGAAGGGGGAGCTGCGGCACCTAAAGAAGTGTCGGTGAAATCAAAAAAAAGTTATATCCAGACCTATCAGAATATACTGCAAATCATTTTGACGAGGGAGAGGTTAATTGGGATCGCTTGGCAGAAGAGGCAGCCAAATACCATAACCCTGAACGGCCGCCTCTGAAAACAAGGCCACCGCCCTATATCTCACCCTCCGCTCCCCCTTCTGCATACCCTGTTATTAATCCTCGAGAAGAACTGAGGAATAAAATTGAATATTTAAAAGAACAAATACAATTAGAAAAGGAGCATCAGGAATTAATAAGACAATTAGAGGGGCTAAAAATAGGAAAGCAAAGAAAAGAACTTGAACCCTCTGTAGAGGGCCCCCAAAGCCAGAGGCCCCCAGTCAGAGGAGCGGCCCCCAAACTTCCCCTTCAGTCAGGACTAATACCAGGCTTGGAGGAAATAGAGGCATTTCCAGTGTCGGAAACAGTAGATGCCCAGGGACAGGCCTGGCAACACCACACTGGATTTGATTTCAAAGTCATAAAGGAATTAAAAACTGCAGTAGCTCAATACGGAGCCACGGCTCCTTACACTATGGCCATTTTAGAATCGGTCACAGATCAGTGGCTCACTCCAAGTGATTGGCAAGCATTGGCTCGAGCGACTCTAGCTGGAGGGGACTATCTCCTATGGAAATCAGAATATGTAGAAATCTGTAAGGATACTGCTAGACGCAATATGCAGGCAAATAATGGGTGGAATTTTGATATGTTAATTGGAGAAGGCAACTATGGAATTAGTGACAATCAAATGCAATATGATCCAGGACTTTTTGCTCAAATTCAAGCAGCAGGTACAAGAGCATGGAGGAAGCTCCCCACTAAGGGTGATATGAGCTCCTCTCTCACTAACATTAAACAAGGACCAGATGAGCCTTTTGCAGATTTTATCCATAGACTCATTACTGCAGCTGGTAGGATTTTTGGTAGCACCGATGCTGGCACAGACTTTGTTAAACAATTAGCTTTCGAAAATGCGAATGCTGCCTGCCAGGCAGCTATTAGGCCATACAAAAAGAAAACTGATTTAAGCGGATATATACGCTTGTGCTCTGACATCGGAGCAGCCTACCAACAAGGCCTCGCCATGGCTGCAGCAATGCAGGGTTTTACTGTTAAGCAGTTTCTAGCTCAACAAGGGAAGAAAAAATGCTTTAGTTGTGGAGAAACTGGTCATTTTGCAAGAAATTGCAAAGGGAAAAAGGAATCTAATAATAAAACTCCAGCTCCAGGGTTATGTCCCAGATGCAAAAGGGGAAATCATTGGGCAAATGAATGCAAATCTAAAATGGATGCCCAGGGCAACAGTTTGCCACCTATACAGGGAAACGGGAAAAGGGGCCAGCCCCAGGCCCCCAAACCCAAACAAATCTATGGGGCAGTAAGCTTTGTTCCGTCAACCAGCAATCCGTTTCAAGCCTCCTCAGAGCCACAGCAGGAAGCGCAGGATTGGACCTCAGTTCCTCCACCCATACAGTATTAACCCCAGAAATGGGGGTTCAGGCTCTTCCCACGGGAATATTTGGCCCTCTCCCCGATAATACCTTTGGTTTAATAATAGGCCGCAGTAGTTCGACCATGAACGGTCTGCAGGTCCTCCCAGGAGTCATAGATAATGATTTTGCCGGAGAAATCAAGGTCATGGTTTCCTCCCCTAAACATATTAACACCATTGCTTCAGGCCAAAGATTTGCACAATTACTGCTCCTGCCTTTACTCTCTACTGCCAATACTGCCGTCTCGCAGTACAGAGGTGGTATTGTGTAAATAAGCCTCCTGTCATACCCGCTACCAATGACAAACCAGGAGCATGTCCCAAGGAATGCACCACCATCTATAATCAGATGCATTCTACCTGTTATGAGTCAGTACAGGAATGTACCTCCTCTAATGTCATTTATTTTACTGCCATACTGCAAAAAGTGCAAAATGCTATTGACCAAGGAGATTGGGGGTCCAACCCTTCACCAATTGGGTCTACTAAGTATCTGCAGGCCTCTTGCCAAGGCACTGTTGGAAAGCCAGTATGCTGGCATAAGAAGGCCCCTGTACATGTTTCTGATGGTGGTGGTCCTCAAGATAGAATAAGAGAAATTGAAGTGCAAAAACAAATAGAACACCTCATAACAAACCTGCATCCAAAAATCAATTACCACCCTCTGGCATTACCTAAACCACGGGGAATAGATTTAGATACCCAAACCACTGACATCTTGACGGCCACCCACCGAGCCCTTATCATCTCCAACCCCCAACTAGCTGCAGACTGCTGGCTATGCATGACTTTAGGCACGCCTATGCCTCTAGCCATTCCTGCGGATATCATCACCTTTAATAAGTCTCATCAAAATTGTAGCCCCAGCTTGCCCTTTAGAGTACAGCCCATGTATTTTCTTGCTTCCCTCTGCCTCCAAGGTAAGTCTCAAAATAATAGCTTTGATATTCATGTTGGATTTGTTGAATTTGCTAACTGTAGTAGCATAGTGAACCATAGCAACTCCCTCTGCCCAGGCAAAGGGCAGGTGTTTGTTTGTGGAGGAAATTTAGCATTTTCATCCTTGCCCAACAATTGGACAGGAATATGTGTCCTAGCTACCTTATTGCCAGACATAGATATAGTTTCCGGAGATGACCCTGTTCCCATTCCCAGTTTTGACTACATTGCAGGTCGCCACAAAAGAGCCGTATCTTTCATCCCCCTATTAGTAGGGTTAGGTGTTTCAGGGGCATTGGCCACAGGGACAACGGGGTTAGGAATTGCAGTTCATTCCTACACAAAGCTCTCTAATCAGCTAATTGACGATGTTCAAGCTTTGTCCAGCACCATTAATGACATCCAAGATCAATTAGACTCCCTAGCTGAAGTAGTTCTCCAAAATAGGCGGGGACTAGACCTACTTACAGCAGAACAGGGAGGAATATGCTTGGCTTTGAAGGAACGTTGCTGCTTCTACGCCAACAAATCAGGCATCGTCCGAGACAAAATAAAGAAGCTACAGGAAGACCTAGTGAGAAGAAGAAAAGAACTCTTCGAAAATCCCCTGTGGAGCGGACTTAATGGAGTCCTTCCCTATCTCCTTCCACTGTTAGGACCTTTCATAGGGCTACTCCTGCTTCTATCCTTAGGACCTTTCCTTTTCAATAAGGTGATGGCCTTTATCAAGCAACAAATAGATGCCATAAAAATGCAGCCAATACAGGTCCATTATCATAAATTGGAACAGGCTGAGACTGCAACTTACTATGATGCTCATACACGTAACTAATGCCTTGGTGAGCTGGACTGGACAGTCAATGACGGGCAACCGGAGACCACACGCATTGCCAGCCGCCGCCTAAGACAGGTATCTGGCCAAAAAAGGAAGCTGCCCTAGATAACCAATGACGGGTAGGGCAAGGTTAGCTCCGTGTGGCGATCTCCCGACCTAAGACAGGCGCAGTCCCCGCAAGGCTCTCAGCTTAAATAAAATAAAAAAGGGGGACCTGTGGGGAACTAAAAAGTTCCTCGGCTAAAGTCTTGCTGACCGGCATCCTAAAGTTCTGCTTGGCGTGGCCTCATTATCCCATAATAGTTGTCTGCTCCTAATTAAGGGCAACTTCCCTCTTTCTCTTCTTGGGAGTTGCTGTCCTTCATCTTAACTCTTATCCGTTAGATAACGCCTCAGCTGCGGCTGCGCTCCTCCCTAATGAAAACTTCCTCTTCTCCTGAGCTACAAAAATGCTGTTGTGACGAAGAATAAACGAGACTTGATCAGAGCACTGTCTTGTCTCCATTCTTTGTGCCTCTTGCCCCTTTCTCATCCTCACTCCCCCTCTAGGGTCCTCGTTGCTCGACCTGCGGGACGGGTCAGGTAATATAAGGGGAATGGTTTTTACAACATCAATGTAACCTGGCAGCCAGGAAGAGTGGGCTGGAATGTGTATGCATGAACAATGATGACTTCACTAGTTAGCGGGAGCAGTAGAGGTCACGAGTGAGCATGTGTACTGTGTGGCCATTGCATTCAAAATGACTGAGTGAGTAGAGCAACAAATCTGCATCAACGTTTGTGTTAAGCTTGAACATTTCTCTTGGAAAGTGTTCAAATGACTCAGAAGGCCGCAGCTATGGGCAACTGGTGATTGGCAGCTTCATCACGACAGCACTCCCGCTCACACATTGTGTCTCATGCAGAGCTTTTTGGCAAAACATCAAATCACCCAGAGGACCCGGCCCCCCTACAGCCTAGATTTAGCTTTTCCCCAAACTAAAATCACCTTTGAAAGGGAAGAGATTTCAGACTGTCAGTGAGATTCAGGAAAATAGGATGAGGTAGCTAATGGCAATTGGGAGAACTGTGTGAGGTCCAGAGATTCCTACTTTGAAAGTGGCTGAGGCACCATTGTCCTATGTACAATGTTTCTTGTATATTCTTCAATAAATGTCTATTTTTAATAGTATGTGGCTGGATACTTCTGGACAGACCTTGTAAATTAAATCTAAGGTGAGCTGTTATAGAAATAGCTCTTAAGGAACTCTAAAGATTAGCCTTGACAAGAGAATAGCTGCCTCTTTCTCATTCTTCACCATTGGACACAGAGTGACTTAGATTTGATTAATTGAACTACTTTTTGAAATCTATTTCAATCTATGAGTCTTCTGGTGCAAAACTGACACCGCCCACCTGAGGTCTGACCTCTCTGCTCAACTAAGATTTAGACAGGTTTCTTTTTAACTATAGATTCCCAAAATCCCTTTTCTTAGAGCATTTACTTTACTCTTTCTCTGACCCCTTGAGACTTAATCTTCTATGCCCTAGCAGTGTCTTTCTCAGGGACCCATGAGCCATCCCTTTGAAGTGCAATCATTAAGAAAGATAGAGCCTCAATATCTCAGTCTCTGTGGGAGGGTAGGAGCCTAACTTCATGACAGGCACCAAGTAGGAAACTCAGATGGCCTAATCACATTGACCAACCTCATCCAATGTCCTCAGCACTTTTTCCTTAACTTGACCTAGCATTTAAAAACTCTCCAGTCTTCTGTTTCAGTAAGTTTTCATTTATTCTCTCCCCTATTACCACAGTCTTGACTACTGTTGAAATAATTTTGAATGAAGGCTTCTTTGCCTTTATAACTGCAACAGGTACACTTTTTTGACATGTCTCAGGCTGAGGTCCTCCACTGATGGAAACAGTCACAGCCTTGTTTGAGCACAGTTTTAATGGTTAAGCTGAAAGAGTATCAGGAATATAAAACTGGAGGTTTAAAATTGTGTGTGTATGTGTGTGTGTGTGTGTGTGTGTGTGTGTGTGTGTTGGTGGGGTGCATGAGGGGAACATCTTTTTCATGGTTTCATCTTCTCATCTATAGAAGTTCCAGTAGATAATTTCCTCATCCCACTGGTAACAATAGGCAGATAGTTAGTTATTAACAAATAAAGAGAGCAAATGGAATCAGACATTATGCCAGATTAACTAGGAAGAAGCAGCTTCACAGTCATTATGGCCATCTGAGTGGGCAGGAAAGACGGGCATTCCAATATCCCCAGGGAACGACCAGCCTTCCCACAGATTACCCAGGGGAGGGATGAACAGTGACAGGGAAATTCCTTTGCTAGGCACATGGGCAGTAGAAACCAAGGTGGTGAGCATAAAGGGGAGAAGTCTAGCCTGGGAAAATCTGGGGAAAGGACTGGACAGGATAAGGGCACAAAACCCCAGAAGATCCCAAAAAGGGGTTGGGTAGAGACAAGCACCAACAGAGCCCTGGGAAGACCCAGGAAAGAGATGAATAATTTGAAAGGAAGCTTACCCCTTCCCAAACCCAAGGAAATATAATCAAAGCTTAACAAAGGCCCAAGTCTGATGCTTTCTCTCTTCAGCAGGCAATAGGTTGAATGGGAACAGAAACGGTGCTGGACCATGGGAGCCTTGGATTTGTGGCTAATGGCCTGGGAGCTCTGGGTCCTGGCCTTTCTCCTGGGCTTGGTGAGGACAATTGCAGGCCTGCGGCCCTAGAAGCTGGGCTTCTTCGGCAGCGGAACAGAGCTGAGCCACTTGGTCATGGATGAGACATCGGGTATGGTGTACCTGGGGGCAGTCCTTTGTCTTCGCTCCAATTAATCGTGCCACTTTATCTCATATTCTCCTAAGCGTGTATCCCTGACATGCGTTTCCTGCAATATCGAAGAGGATCCTACTTCCTCTGGCAACACCATCTCCTCCTTTCCGGGGGAAGAGGAGAAAATTGTTTACCTCATAACCCTGGGAATAAGAGATCTGCTTGACTATGTAGCCAACTTAGCAGGGCAGTCTGAAAGCGAGTAAGCACTATACAAGTGTTTGTTAAATTAATTAACTGAAAAATTAGTATGTTTTAAACTCAGACCAGAAGCAGGTAGAACATTTTTGACATCTTGAAATGCTAAGAGTTTGTCTGGTTAGTGCTTAAAAACTGAATATACTAAACTTACAAATCCTGTTTAATTTACTAGTTGCTCAAGGAATTAAGAGAGTTTAACCATTAGACGAGCTAATCAAATGATAATTGTAGAATAAGTGAAACGAGTAAATGTTACTGTTCTTTCTCAAATAAAACTTATTAGATTTATAAATGACATGATAAACTTTTTGAAAAATGGCTGAAAGTCCTAAGGAAAAATTGGATTTTGAATTTTAACCCTAATAAATTGACTGTCAGGATAACTACAAAATGTAAAAGTACATTTATTGCCAAAGGACATTCTGAAAAATCACATTAATTATGAAATAAATAAACACAGCAACTATTAAAATACTTTACTGATATATTCAGTCTTTTAGAGATTCTTTTGAAAGTCATGACCACAGATGTGAATGCCACTAAAAGGTCAAAAAAGAACTTTGAACACTGACTAAGGGGAAATTATTTGTACAAATTCATTTGGATAGTTTTAAAGAAAAACCCAACCATCAAAAGATATGTCCCTTTAAAATAAATGTACTGTATTCTAAAATGTCAAGATAAATATTATTTGCTGTTTTTAATTGATGTTTATTTTAGAAAGCGTATTGTTAAAAACAAGACAACAGGGCCCAGAACGGAGCTGCTTTGCTAAGCCCTAGCCACCAAACCGAGACTTCATTACAGTTTCACCTTTTCCCAGGGATGGAATCTTAAACCACTCAGTCAGGAACTACCTGAATAGCACTGGTCAGGTCATCTGCCTGATAAGACTGTTGGTGGAAATCAAGTCTCTGGGTAGGGGCATTTCATGCCCCCCTGTCCAGGTGTCCTGTGACTCAGTTAAGCAAGCTGGACTTGCTAACGCCGGCAGCTGCAAGCTATTTCAGGCCACTGAGCTATGGTATCCTGAGGACAAAGAGACTTTGCTGAGTACTCCATTACTCCCTTGTCCTATCATCTTGTTTGGAACTTAGCCTTAAGGACTTACACTTCTGTTTTGTACCTAAGCAGTTAATGTTTGAACGCCAGTATCCTGTTCTCCCTGTAAGCAATAGGACGTGTATCCTGTAATTGCCCCCTGAGATTTCAATAAAAGGAAGGTGTTTGCTCTGCTCAGTGCTGATTCTGCCTGAGCGAGCGGCAGCCCTCCGACTGTCCCACATTCTGTCTGCTGGAATTACTTCCGCGTCCTCGACCACTAAATACTGCAACAGAAGACACCTACCGCTTCCGAAGGAAGCTGACTGCAATAACCAATCCACTTTGTTTGCCCAGTATAATGTCCTTGCTCCTGTTCCCTTCTGCCTTTAAGTCACTCGTTTTATACAGCTCCTTGCAGCTCCTTTCTATCTGCTAGACTGGATGTTACCCAATTTGTGAATCATTGAGTAAAACCAACCAGTTCTTTAAAATGTACTCAGTGGAATTTTGTTTAAAAGATGAAATCTCAATAGGACCTTTATTACCCAATGACCCAATTCTGTCAATACATATGAGTAGAATTTTATTTTTTAACATTGTAGAACCAAAATAAAGTCACTTAAGTCAGAGACAAAATGGAGTTGACCAATGTAGGCACTCAAAGAAAATGAAATGGAACCTTACCTAATGTAAGTTGCAGGAGTTTACTGCTCTTCTCAGAAATTAGCAGCAGACGACACCAGCCAAGCCCCAAATGCCAAATCTGTTTATACCATCTCTGGACACCCTGTTCCCCTCACTCAACACCTGGGATCCAAATAAGGGAGAAGACCACTGGACAACCAATCAGCTGAAACAGCCAAAAAATTCTGATTCCCGATTCACCCCATAAAACTCCTTAGTCTGTGAGCAACTTGGAACTCATTGCTCCCATAGGCTTGAGTTCCCCACCTTGCCAAGTTGAAACCTTTGAAATAAACATATATTTTTCCTTGTTTTACTCATGGTAGAGCTTGGTTTTTGACACCTTTTAAGGAATATAAGACACCTTTGTACCAGAAACAAGCATTATACCCGTTTAGCTCATTGTCACCTAATTTTATTATTTTAAATTATAGAGGTAGAAGGCATTATGCCATATACCTTAACTTAATCCATTGAGTGCTTCTATGCTTTCTATGCTGGTTCTGAGTATTGAGACACATGTACAAAACAATATAAACACAAAAATGAGGTAGCTAGTATATAAAGCACAATAAGATTTCATCCCTTACTAGGGTTCCCACAGAATCAGCTGTATTTCCCTACCTCTTATGGAATAGGTAAGAACTTGAAAGCGGATGTAACGTAACCCTACTTTATTTAACTAAATGTCCACTGTCACATATATGACTTTCCCAGTCTTGAAATTGTCCCTGTGGGAAATATGATACATTTTATAAGACCTAATTTATTCTGTGATCTTCAGGAAATAACTTAGTTAGAAAATGGGAACTTCCTCTCTTCAGGCTCATAAAGGCAGGCCCTACTTCCTTTGTGAATAAACATATCAACAAGATAACATTACCAGTTAAATACTGTCATCACTGGGAAGTCAGTAGCAGTTAATGCATTCAAGAGGAAAAACCTGGAGAGACATCTCTGAATTCCATATGAAAAGTAGTTTTAAGTGTAACTAAAGACAGAAAAAATTCAAGCCATGGTGAAGAATGCAGGAATGTGGGGAGGTGACAAGACAGAGGGAAAGAGGACAGAAGACTTTTGCATATGGATTTGAGGGAGAAGAGGACGAAAAGAGTAAGCAAAAGCAGTGAAATTCAGAATGGCATTGACTAAAGGCAGGTTGGTTGTTCCCATCAATAGCACAGAGAAGCATTTCTCAGGGCCAGTCCATGGCATAGGAAGAGAGGACACTGGAGAAAACAGCATGTCCCAAGGTCAACCTATTTACCTAGCAGGGAATGACCCAGAGCTTCGCAAGCTGTTGAAAAAAACAAAACAAACAAAGAAACAAAAAACTGCATGTGCATAGCTGAGGGAGGAATTCAGATGTCTCTATTTTTCATTCAGTTCAAATAAAAACTAGGACACAGTCAACAAAACAAAAGGTGTGTCAATCACTTAATATATTCTACTGCATTCACCAAGAGCCTTGTTCTCTTTAGAAGCCTGTTCTCCACAAGCAGTCAGGTGTCTCACAGAGCTAATGAAACACATCAAGAAGCACATAGACTCACACGCAGTGGCACAAGCGTAGGCAGGGCCACCTATTGGACATGTTGTGAAGTACAAGGAGAGGTTCCCCATTTAAAACGACCTTCTTTAAGGGCTTGTTACTGTGCAAAAAAATTAAAAATGAAATGTGATCCCCCAGCAGGCTGAGGCATTGTTTTCTTTGAAGGCCTGGGTTAAAATGTAAGTCTGTTAACTGTAAAGAAATCTAGGGTTCCTTTCTAGACAATAGCCTCACCTCTAATGGTTGATAACATGGCAGATGGCAACTTCGAGGTATTTCCCCAGGTTTCTTCTTTGTAAAGTGCCCCAGTTAATATGAGATGGCCAGAGAGAAATGTTTTATTAATGTGAACCTGCTATCAGGGTCATAGGACAAGTGGGGCCCATGATTCAAATTGAGCCAATCAGGATCTTTTGCAGAAGAACTTAAACTGAGATACACAGAAATGAGGGACTGCAAACTGAGATGACCAAAATAGCTCAGCCTTTCCCCCAAAAATCTTAATTGTGTAGGCGCCACTTTTAAAGAGGAAAATATCATGAAATTCTAAAATGATCTTGCTAATTTCAGACAATGTCACTTGGACATAGATAAGCATAACTCTGTATTTGCATTTGTAATCACTATCTATTTATAAGATCAAGGGCAATTATAAAATAAAAACATATATAATAAATAATAGTCAAATCAAGAGCATAAATCTCCTATGAAGAGAATGCTGCTTGCTTAAAGTAAATCACTGAATACTCACGAGGTTATGTGGAGGAACCAGCTTTCCCCTGACTGAACTCTCCACTCAGCATGTTTGACACCATGGGTTGATATCACAGAGCCCTGAAGAGCCCATAGTTTATGCAGTGGCTTTGACTCTATTCTTTTATCAACAACTCCCAACATTTAGAGCAGCGCTGCCTTGTTGGAACTCTGCGGTAAACATTCAAATTTAAAGCCTTCCATCAAGCACAGAAATCAATGAGCAGTATTTGGTTTTAAAAGGATTGGCCAAATAAACCAGAATGTGTTTATTAAAATAAAATCATTATGCCAAACATCTCAAATATTTAAATCTAAATAAAATTTACAAAATACATCCATGTTTTCTTAAGCTTCTGCGGCTTCCAATTTGAGCCTGATTGCTCCCGAGCAACACTAACAACTCTCTGCGATACTGAAATGTTCATATCTGCACTACCCAAAACAATACACACTAGTCACATGTGGCTATGGCATTACTTGAAGTGTAGATAATGTGACAGGTAAGTAGAATATTAAATTTTATTCAGTTTTAACTAACATAAATTTAAGTAGCCATATGTAGCTAGCAGCTACTGTCATGGCCAACACAGCTGTACTCTTATCTAAAATGCCACCAAATGCTGGCTTTCTAGGGAGGCTCCAAGGTGGAGGGAAGGAGAAAGGGAGGGAGGGAAGGGAAAAGAGGGGAGAGCAGAAATCAAAAGAGACCCAAAGAGATAAAGCCTGAGAGAGGCAATAATGAGAGATGGGAGGAAGGGAGGGAAGGAGACGGGGAGGGAGAGGAAAGGGACTATGAGGAAAGAGAGGGTTTTAAAATGGAGGGAAGCAAGTTTGTGTGCGTGTGTTTAGATGTGGGTGTGCATGAGGGGAGCAGGCATAGGTGGTCATGGGTGAGGCTCCATTCTCAGCTAGGGGACCCCAGCTGTAGGAGCATAAGCCAGCATGTTGAGACTCCTTGTTGATGTAGTTTTAAGATTTTTTTCTTTTATTAATTTCAGAGGGAGAGGAAAGGAGGGAGAAAGAGAGGGAGAAAAACACTGATATGAGAGAGGAACATGGATCAGTGTCTCCTGCACATGCCTCAACTGGGGACCACACCTGCAACTCAGGCGTGTGCCTTGACCAGGAATCAAACCCACAACCTTTTGGGCTAGCCTTTTTTTCCCCAACATCACAAACAAACATTTTGCTTATAAGTCATTATAATTTTATGGGACCACAGCTGTATATATGGCCCACCGTTGAATGAAATGCCCTCAGACTGCAGGCTCAGGGCTGTAGGAGTGTTTTCTCAGCCACCCAGGCACAGCCGACGGGGCCAGGAATTGATGTTCGACACAAAGGCAGCTGTCTACAGCTTGGACAAGGGCCTGAGAAGTGGCTTGGCAGAACTGCTCAGACTGAGAAATCCACACTTCATGGTGACTGGGAAAACCACTCACCTTCTTTTAGAAGATGTAAATATGTAACATTTAGCAAGAAAATAAGTTTAGAGAAGAGAGGCAAAGAGATGAAGAGCTATAAGGCAGTAAGCCTTGCATAAACATTTGACCTGAGGCAGAAGGACGGAAAATGGGTTTAAAATAACATCTAATTAACTGAGACAATTCAGGTGTCCCTCTTCCTTGTGACCCAAAGGAACCTAATAGACCTACTTTAAAGGAAAGAAGTTGTGTTTGCTACCTTGTAACAACTTTTATTTGGGGCTTATCATTTACGTAACAAAACACTCAATGTCTGCCCCAATATGCATTGTTAGAGTAATAGTGCTAACATCTACTAGATCATTACGATGTATAAGACATTTTTGTAAATACTGTATATATATCAACACATCTTATTATTCCTATTTTACATGAAGATATTAAGACACAGAGTATCAAAATGATTTTTCCCAAGTCATACAGCTAATAAGTGGCAGAGGTAGTATTTGAACCCATACCATCTGAGTCCACACACTGTGCTCCTAACTGCTATGTTCTGCTGCTCTAAATGAGACTTCCTGTGTGTCACAGGATAATTTTCAAACCCATTACCTTGCCACGTACGGCCTCTGCTATCTTGCCCACAAGAATCTTCAGTCAATTCCAGCCTTCCTAAGCAGGCAGCCTGCAGGCTTTGTGCCACCTTGCTCTGCCCCTTTCTGACTTCTGAAACTGGAAACCCTGACTGAACAAGGGTGTGACCACAGAGAAACCTGGGACATGAAAAGCAGAAGGCCTCCCAACTGCCAGGGTTTCATACATCTGCATTCTGAGGCTATAGAATCCAACTTTGATGAACAATGTGAGTTTTCAGTCCATGTTATACATGTTTATTTAGCCTCTCAGCTGAAGAAAAAGGAAAATGAAATTTAGTGCTGAGTTGTGTGAACATGGTATGACTCTTGGATAATTTACTTTTCATGACAGATTCTATTTTCTGCTGCTGGCATGATTACACGGGAATACATTTGTCCACCGGGAGTACATTTGTGTTTTTTGCATGGGCTAACTCAGTGGTAGCATTTAATTTGTGCCATATTATTCACTTATCAGTCCCAAAGACAGTACGTGCTCAGAATTACTAAGTTTATTGAAATGTGATTACAAGAATCAGTCTTGAGAGGCAGAAAGAACATCAGTGCTTAGCTTGAGATTGTCTCATTGAGATGATTAGTTTCCTGGATAAATTTAGGTTTGAAGAGGTGTGACCATGTGCTCTGTCAGAAGTGTTGCGTTGCAGTATTGTCTATTGTGTAGGGCTGTTGAAAGCAGAGATACGTGCTGAGTGAAACGGGGCAGATGTACATTCATAGGGAATGGCGCATTCCACTGGAGAGCGCTCTGAAAGGGCCTGCCACTTAGCAGGTCTAGCCAACTGTTGTAATGGTAGAATGTGGCCCACTGTTGCTGCAAATTCTGATTTTCAGAGGAATTGATTTCTGGGTATCTATATGAAGTACCCTGACGCTTAAATGTCGGTAGTGTGGTAGTCAGAATTATTAGAATGACTCCCAATGGCCTTCCTCTGTGTATAATCCTTTGCCTTTTGAATGTGAATGAAATCTATTAATATTATGAGACATTATACCCACGACTGTTGTGTTCAGTGGCAAAGAGTTGATCATCTAAAAAGGCCCAGTCGAGTCACATAGGATCATAAGGAGAAAGCGTGAGAAGGATACCTCAGACCTTTGTTGGCTGTGAAGTGACAGAAGGCCATGTCCAAGGACTGAACAGCCTGTAGGAGCTGAGAGTAGTCGCAGGCTGACAGGCAACAAGAAAACGGGGACTTCAGTCACACAACCACAAGGAACTGAATTCTGCCAACCAAGTGAATGAGCTGGGAAGTGAATTCTTCCCCAGAGCCCTCAAGCAAGAGTTCATCCTATGCAACACTTGTATTTTGGTCTTGCGAGAACCTGATTTATGACATATAGACTGAGATCGTTAATAGGTGCTATTTTCGGCCACTGTGTGGTAATTTGTTACCAAGCAACAGAAAACTAATACAGTGAGCAACTGCAATTATTTAAAAATCACTAGTAGGCCAATTAGCACCCATCAATTACTGAGCCTCAGTTTGCAACCTGTGGTATAACTAAGGGGATGTGAGTGAGTTCAGGTGAAAGGGAGTCAGAGAGGCATTTCATCTTCTAAGGTAACGAGCAGTACAATGTGCATCACGCGATTTCATGGTCATCACATGAAGGCACTCTTAAAGGAAATAACCTTTTCATGTAACTGAAACTAAAAATTATCCACAAGTGAAAATGGGTGGAAAGCATAAGAGAGTGAAATGCATAAGAGCGTTAATAGAGACAACATACTGGCTTCATGAGTGTTTGCAATCAGCAATTTGAGTCACTCAAGTAACTCAAGAAGAAGAACATTTTCTTTACATTTTTTCCTAAAAATGAAATAAGTGTTTCCTTAAAACTACTGATTGTATGCACCATAAATCCGCTTCCTTTACTCTTGATTGAGGATGTATCTTTAAAATGATGGCAAATATTTGCATTTCTAGAGGTTCCCTAGCTTGAAAGCATGCAGTTTACAACAGGCAAGTTAAGACACTTCAAAAGAGGTAGTTTCCATTTGGTAAACAAATGTTGGACTTTTATTCCAAGTGGTTCTGGGAATAAATTTATTCTCATTGCATTGCCCCAATAATGAAATTTATTGGCTAATGTGGTACTTAAATATAAAAATGATTAATCAGTATCTTCTCTGGTAGCCCTTACAAGTCTCCCTTTATTCAGCACCATTGAGTGAACACATAGTATGTTCCAGATAAAAATAAAGATGATAAAAAAATGATAGCTAGCTAGTTTCTAGTACCTTACTATGTCCTCCTGTAACAATTTTTTTCTATTAGAGTTAGAAGTGGGCATATACGGGCTCTATTAAAGACACTACCAGAATTCCTCATTATCCACATTCACACCACAAACACTGATTTGAAGACAAAAGACACCTGGAGGCACTCAGCTGCAGGCAGAGAAGCCAGGAAATCACAGGCTCCCCAGCATCTCCCACTGCTTGCAGAGCCCCTGCCCAGGTGCTCACTGCATAAAAATTGATAAACTG
The DNA here is from genome assembly GCF_987537825.1 of Furipterus horrens. NCBI lineage: Eukaryota > Metazoa > Chordata > Mammalia > Chiroptera > Furipteridae > Furipterus > Furipterus horrens. The sequence continues at coordinate 74,703,569 of NW_028327174.1, read as the reverse complement.
GATCTGAGTGCAGGAAGACCTAAGAGAACATCTTGACCTCTTAGGTGCATAAACGTGACCAGCTGCATGTCTTACCAGCCACTCAAGTCACTCCTGCGCTAGGAGAGTTAGAGTAAATGGTAGGAGTTTCAGGAGCAGAGTAGTGCCCAGGAAAATCCGGAGAAAGACTGGCTTATAATTTTCACGTGAGACTTTTACAAATATAACATATTTGACGCCCCGGATGCTGTGGCTCAGTGGATTGAGCGTTGGTCTGTGAGCCAAGTGTCACTGGTTCGATTCCCAGTCAGGGCACATGACTAGGTTGCATGTCAGGTCCCCAGTTGGGGGCACAAGTGAGAGGCAACCACACAGTGATGTTTCTCTCCCTCTCTTTCTCCTTTCCCCTCTCTCTAAGAAATAAATAAATAAACAAACAAATTAATAAATAATTTTAAAAATATATATAACATACTTGGACTCTGGCTTAACTCCCTCACTTCACCCCTCCTTTCTAGAATACCAGGTAGTTAATTATTTGTCCAAGCCCTTCCCCTACATGGCAGAGATGCCGAGATCTTTTCATAACTCTTGCTGGGTGAAATTTCTATTCCCTGTAGCCCAAGGCCAAAGTGTGAGGAGATGAGAAAATGTCCTTTCATTAGCATTTATTTGGTCTTTAAACTCAGACATTTGTTTACTCAATGAGGTAATAAAATAATGGGTGTTCAATAAATAAAATAAATGTCTTATGTTTAGAGGGCAAGATGACTCTTTTTTATTTATTTTTCCTTTTATCCTCATGCGAGGACTTTTTTTTTTTTTTCATTGCTTTTAGATAGAGAGGAAGGCAGAGAGGAAGGGAGAGAGAAACACCGACTGGTCGCCTCCTGCACACACCCTCACCAGAGATTGACTGTATGTGTCCAGACCAGGGACCTAACCTGGTTACAGGATAACTGCAGGTCCAACCAACTGAGCCACAACTGCCAAGGCCCAAGATGATTCTCAATATCTATTTGGAAATCTAGACCTTACATGAAACATAACTATCACACTACAACTGATGTTTCTTTTGGAACTTTCCAATTAGTGTCCCATACATATTAAATAAATCATGCATTTAACTAACTTGTTAACCTGCGGATAAACAGTAGTGTTTCTCTGGGATTCCTGCTTTTTCCCGATAAGGTGCAATGTTCTATATGAAGAGTAATATAGTTATTTCATAGATCTTTTTCATACCATCTAAAAATTGGTTACACTGCTTTTTAGATATATCTCTATGATAGTAACACATTATAACATACTAGAAGTTACAATTATTTAGCCACAAAGACTTTTTCTTTAACACTTGAAAATTTTTTTTCATTAAGAGGTAATGATGCCAATTGCTTTTAGCATTTTCCATAGTTTGTTCAAACCTATGCTATGTTCCATTTTTGCCTTATTGATGTTGAGGTCTGCAGCTTGACCTTACTTTGACATAAGTGATCACACAGGAACTATAAGTCAGATTCTAGCAGTTTCAATATTTGCTTGGCTAGAGAAATGTTTTCATCTGTTTGCACATGATCTATTTTCTAGTTCTCTGGAGGTCTTGTATATCTTTTGCAATTCATTCTGTGAGAAGGAAATTTCCAGAGCAGACTGCAAATCCATGGTGTCCGGCAGGACTATGCTGGAATCGCTCTCATGTAGTTATCACACCAGATGGCCACCCCCAAACACCCCTCTCTGATTGTACTATGCTAATTGCCTACATAAATTTTATTTTCAAATTGACAATTAAGATAACATCTGTATCAACTACATTTTTTAAATAAAATAATTCATTTTACTTAAACACTGGTGTGTGTTTCAGGTATTAATAATTTCAAATTTGAGTGTGGCCCCAGCATGACACATTTTTTTTCAAGCTAGTTAGTCAAACTCTTGGCTGATGCTGAAAATAGCAAACAGTTAAAAGCCACACTATAAGGTAAGGGTCCCCAACCTCCGGGCAGCAGACTGGTACCAGTTTGGGCCTGTTAGGAATCAGGTCGCACAGCAGGAGGTGAGCTGGAATGTAATGCACTTGAATAATTCCGAAACCATCCACTCCCCACTGACACACAGACACACACACACACACACACACACACACACGTCTGTGGAAAAACTCTTCCACGAAATGGGTTCCTGAGCCAAAAAGATTAGAGACCACTGCTATGGGTGGAAAGAGGGCTAATGACTGCATTACACTCACCAGGGGACTATTTACAGCCTGTTCTCCATACTCAGGCCTGTGGCTTCAGCAGGTGAACTAAATTTCATGTAACAGATCTTCAAAAACACTTATGTAGGCAAGGAAATATGGTGTTTCAGATCGTGAAATAATAATCACTTAACTTTAATATATAAAAAAAGGAAAGAAAAAACCATTTGATAAATACCTTTATAGGTTTTGTTGGTGGCAGCAAGACTGCCACAGGCGTTAGGCTGGTGCGGTCAGATGAGAGGTTGATTCAGCAACCTTGTCTCTTGAGCTCTGGCTAGGAAGGAATTCTGAGCCAACACTCAAACCATAAAAGAAAACTATTTAGAAAGTCACAGAGGTAGAAGAAATGAGCTGTAGAAGAAATGGGCTCAGTAAATAAGAGGCAAAAGACGGGCCTTTGGAGCTTAGCAGAGAGAGGGAGGCGAGGACAGGCACCTGGGGGAGGGGTGGGGACAGGCAGAGCGGGCTGGGTTCTCTGTGCTGAGGTCTTTCTGGGTGAAGATTTTAGGGGTCGTTCCAGGGGGAGGTTCCAATAAAACATCCACAAGCTTTTCAAGTGTGTCCTTTCAGGGTCATGGTCTCCCCTGATTGGACACCACCAGAGCAGGCGTCATTAGTCCATGCACCTGGCCCTGAGGTCAGCCATGGCCTTGCTTGTCTGGTTTTGCTGCTTTTCTGGTCCTGGAGCTGAAATCACACCAGAGGCCCAGTTGCATTTGGTGTGGGTCAGAACCTTATTGTCCTGGGGGTTTAATGCTTAAGGGCTTTTCTCCAGCCCCTCTGTTTGCTCCCCTTCAAAGGGACGGGTCTAACCCGTATGACTAGGAACATGCCAGGGGAGCAGAGGTCAGGGGAGAGCCTGAACCACAAGACCAGCAATATGAAGGGTCTGGGTCTAAACTGCAGGACCAGAGAGATGCTAGGGAGGAAACGTTACCCTGCGGGCGAGGTCCTTGTTTTCCCAGTTTTGCCCGTAGCGAGGCACCCTGGGCTTTCCACCCTGGTGACCTTCAGTGCCTGGCCCATTGTCCTTGCTCTGCTCCCGTCTGTCTAATGGCCTACCACACTAAGGGGTTTCCTGATACCCAAATTAACAGTCAGATTGTTGTTTGGTGAACAGTGAAAGTGGATAGTCCTGAGGGACATATAATTAGATCAGGAAACACTTCTTAATTCTCTTTCAAATGTAGTCTACATGACCATTTTTAATGTACTTGTAGATATTTCTTTTTTATTCTGCTGTCTCTAATCTATTAAAATCCTTTCTCTTTATATGTCGTCGTCGGCGGCGGCGGCGGCGGCAGCCGTCCGTCTCGAGAGACGATGGTGTAGCTTCTTAAGAGTCTATCTGCACCGCCGAGAATGGCTGTGCAGTCTGACTCGGGAGTGACACGGTATCTGTCTCCTCCCGTGTTGAATCGACATCTTGCGATGACGCTGGAGTGTCCTCTCCAGTGAAGCTGAAGCTACAGAGCCTGGGCAGGGTGATATGGAGGGTCTGCTGTTGCCCATGCAGCAGACCCCCCCTCTCTTCGCAGCTGAAGGGTCCAAGGGAAAGACGGAGTCAATACAGCTTGGCTTCAGGTGCGCCGCAGGAGTTGCCGGTGTTGACTACAACGTCAAACCACCTTAGGGACTCTGGCTCCGGATTTTCTGTCGGGGTTTACTCCCTTAGCCTTTCCCCTGAAGAGGTATGCCGCAAGGCAGCGGAGGTTTTTTGGAGTCAGAGTTTTCCTTCTCTGATGTGCCCTGACTGGAAGATCGAACCAGCGACACTTAGCTCGCAGGCCGACGCTCAATCCACTGAGCCAAACCAGCCAGGGCTGGTATGAAACTAAAGTCAATTACAAGAAAATAACTGAAAATCACACAAACATATGGAAGTTAAATAATATGCTACTAAACAATTAATGGTTTAACAATACCAAGGAGCAATTCAAAGATACCTAGAAACCAATAAAAATTAAAACCCAATGACAAAAAAAGTTATGGGACAGGGCTAAAGCAGTCCTAAAAGAGAAATTCATAGCAATACAGGCCTACCTCAAGAAACAAGAAAAATCTCAAATAAACAATCTAACCTTACACCTAGGGGAACTAGAAAAAGAAAAACAAGCAAAGCAAAAAGTGAGCAAAAGGAAGAATAATAAAAACCAGAGCAGAAGTAAACAAAATGTAGTCTATAAAGAGACTACAAGAGAACAATGAAACTAAGCTGGTTCTTTGAAAAGATAAACAAGATTGATAAACTTTTAACCAGACTCATCGAGAAAAATAAACGACCCAAGTAGATAAAATCAGAAATGTAAGAGAAGTAACAACTGACACCACAGAAATACAAAGGATTATAAAAAGTACTGCAAACAATTAAATGCCAATAGGTTGGACAATTTGGAAGAAATGGATAAATTCCTAGAAATAATCTTCTAAGACTAAAGCAAGAAAAACAGAAAATCTGAACAGACCCATTATTACCAATGAAGTCGAAGCAGTATTTTAAAATCCTCTAACATCAACAACAAAACAGTCCTGAACAGGAAGGCTTCACAGGTGAATTTTACCAAACATTGAAAGAAATTAACACAAATCCTTCTCAAACTATTTCCAAAAATTCAAGATGAAGAATGGCTCCCAAGTTCATTTTATGAGGTCCCATTACAGATTCCCAAACCAGACAAAAGACATTACAAAAAAAATTATAGGTCAGTATCATTTATGAGCAAAGATTCAAAAGTCCCCAACAAAACTTCTGCAACCTGAGTTCAGCGATACATTAAAATGACCATACACGACTTCCAGCCAAGATGAAGGCTTAGACTGACAAGCTCGGTCTCCCTCTACAACTAGAAAGGTATACAACTACCTCAAAACAAAAGATAACTAGAAATTCCAGAAAATAAAACTACACTGAAGCCCAACATACGAAGTTATAAACCAGCGGTGCTCATCTGACAGGCAGGAAGAGCTCTTTATATGTATATATGTTAATATTGTTGATAATTCTGCAGTGAAGTTTTAATCTTATGTGGAAGTTATTCTGCTATTTAAAATGTCTTTGGATGTTATACCTTTTATCTTGTTTTTCTTCTCCTTTTTTTTAAAATCTAGAGAAGCGAATTATTTCCTGTTAGGCAAAAGGACAATTTGAATAGAGGCCTTTAAAAAAAAAATTCGATGTATTTATTTTTAGAGAGAGGAGAAGGGAGGGAGGAAGAGACAGAGATAAACATCAATGTGAGAGGAACATCAACATTGATCAGTTGCCTCTCATATGCACCCTGACTGTGGACCAAACCCACAATGCAGACTTCTGACCTGGCTGGGAATCGGACCGGTGACAGTTTTTTGTGCTTTTTTTTGTTTGTTTTTTTTTTTGCAGAACAGCACCCAACTGAGCCACACAGTTCAGGCATAGTAGAGGTTGATTTTTATTCAAATGTAGCATGAGCAGGCAAACTCTTCCCTGGGATTACAGAGTAAAATATCTGTCTATCATCTCCCAATCTATTTACCTATGATCTATAGATATACATAGATAAGAGACTGAGATATATAGAAAGGGATATGTGTACAAATTGAGCTTCTCCAGGCAAAGAATGGGCACATTTATTAAAGAGTCCATGGTTTTTTGCTCAGTGGTTGACATTAAGGAACAATGTTTAAAAAGACAGACCAGGGTGATCTTTATTAAAGCTTGAGAACGAAGAAACTAACAGATTCACTGCACTAGTTATAATTAGCTACTGTAACCTAGCACTACCTGTGAAGGGTCTCTGAATCAAGTAAGTTGGGAAAGTTCCAAATCAAAGCCCCAGTTTGGTGTTTGCACCGGGAAGAATGTCCAGGTGTGACCTGAGAAAGCCGGCGGCCACAGAGCTGTGCTGTCTGACTCAGCACAGCCACTGCCAACCTGTGGCTGTTCAGCGCTTGATGGATACAGCAGTTGAGGAAGTCAATGTTTAATTTTAAAGGTAATTATCTATAATTTAAATTTAACACCAGTATTCATTTTGTATTAGCTATGTTTAGAACAACCTAGTGAACTACTTTTTTAACTGTAAATTTTTGAATTCTGAAAAATGAAGTTGATGAAAATTTAGTGTCTAAATTGAGATGTGTTGTAAGTTTAAAATACATGCTAGATTTCAAAGACTTTGTAAAAAAAAAAAGGAATATAAAGTATCTTATTAAAAAGTATTTTAGCTTGATTATATATTGAAATTATAATATTTTGATATGTTGGCCTAATAAAATACAGTATTATAATTAATTTCACCTGTTTCTTTTTTTTACTTTTATTAATACGGCTACTGAGAAATTTAAAATTGCACATATAGCTCGCACTGGAAGTGCGGCAATAGCCTAAAGGATGAGAAGCTTCACAAGTGAGATAGGCCAGATGCATTTCCATACCCTGTAAACTACTGATACCAGAGAAGAGTCTCCTCTAGCTTCTACGCAGTGGGCTCATGGGGGGATTGATCTCAAACCACCATCAGCCTGGCACTGCCTCTTCACTACGCTGGCTTTAATCTCAGATGTTCAATTAACATGAGATTTCTAGGCAGCACTGTCTAACTCTGTCGCACTAGCAACCAGCTGAAGAGCTGGCCTAATCTCTGCTAATGCTATAGTCCAGTCACCCAGGGAAGGGCTGGACAAGGGAATGTACCTGAAAAGCCATTTTCTTGGAGCGAGGCAGCCCACCTTCAGAGGGGCTAATGTTAAGCAAATAAACCTTCCACCACAACCAAAGGGTCTAGAGGGAATTTAATCCAGCATCTACATTTTGAATACTTTCCTCTAAAACCAGTTCATACTCAACAGTCACTATTCAGCACACCAAATTAGGACCAAACTGGGCTGGCAGCAACTACTGAAGATACTCAAAAGCTTTCAAATGTTCTTGGATGGGTTTTGACTGGACTTCTGGACTTGGTACTATTCCCTGGAAGTATGGATCTCTGGGAACTGATAGATACACATTATTTGTATCACAAATGATGTTTAGAACCACTTCAGTTACATTAGGTGCATTTTATTAAATATCACCATTTTTCAGACGATGGATTAGTTGATTCTTCCTGGAGAAATCACAAAATATTACTAGGATAGATATTCTGACTGAAGTCAATGGTTTTCCCTTACACCATGCTCCTTCTTTGTAAGCGTCATGTTAATGGGCACAAAACTTCTTTCCAGTTCCATTCTCAGTCCTCTCTAATTAATCAAGACCTTTCTTGTAGGGAAATATGCCAAAGTGAAAGTCACATCTCACTTCTTATTTCTATGCTAGGAACTCCTGTTCTGGTCTTTCACACACACTCCACCTCACTTCTAGACTCTAACGTTATATTTCTAACTGCGTGCTGTCTTTTATCTGTCCCCCCAAAACCCCACACATTGAAATTACACTGTATCTAACTAAGGCATTTCCAAAGGACTTGAAAAGCAGGAAGAAAAATTGGTAGGAAGTTATTACATCTAAAGGGGAAAGAAGTCCCAGCAGTGAGGTAGCACCTGTACCGGATGACACCGGCCCTGTGTGTGGCCGCCCCCTTTCCCTGGTAACGGACTGCATTCCAATCACTCACCTGGCTGCCCAGGGAGCTCAACCCTCTTCTCAAACGTAACATTTTTGTTTAGCAAAACCTAAAGTTGAGCTGCAGTCTCCATGTTCAGAACTATTTTCATTCCATACTTACTTCATTTTGCATTATATTTTAGGCCCTGAAACTGCAAAACTGCAACGCAATAAGTGGGGCATATTTTTTGGTGGGTGGTACGTGTGTGTATTTGCTCTAGAAAGTAAATAATTCGGATTTTTGACCTCTTCTAGAGATGAGAAAGGCTTGTTTAAGGTAGTGCCATTTGAGACTGTGTAAAGGCCTTAGGGTAAAAAGAAGTAAATTCCTGTAAAATAAATATTGTTACAAACCTGAACTGGGACAATCATTATTGTCAGATATAGTTATTTATCTCCTTTTTTTTTGTTGTGAGGAAATCAGAACTCTGATAAAATGTTTAGGAATTTTCAATAACTGGTGAATTCTTTATGGGATTTATTTTGCTTTGGAAAACCAATTACTTATGCCAGAGGCTGGGGAATCTAAATAAAAAAATTTTTTGTGTGTGTGTCTGTAATCTACATTTCCTATAAATGTCTTTCCTAGGTGAGAAAACTTTACATGGACATAACAGAGGTTTTTCCACACAGTAAGATTGTAATAAAACTTTGTCACATGCTTGTAACTAAATTGTCTGGGAAGTTATAATTGTTTCAACAATTAATTCTAGGTTCTAAAATTAGCCTAACATCAAAGAAAATGGAATTAAATAAGAGCAGTGGACATGATGGAAAGGATGCCAAGGGATATAAGCAAGATCCAGACTGAACAAGGCATTTTTGTCCTTCACTATTTGACTCTTATTCTTAGAAACAAAATAGAAAAAGGCGGGCATGACTGCATTTACACTTTATGAAGCTCAGTCTTTCCACAGCAGTGCTGTCTGACAGGAACAGAACTATCAAGAGTCATAAATATGAGCAACAAATTTAATTGTAAATATTCTAGTAGCCACATTAAAAAAAGTGAAAAGAATCAGGTAATTTAATTTTAATACTATAGTTAATACAACTCAATATATTGAGAATCTTTTATTTTAACATGTAATCAATGTAAATAATTATTTATTCAATTGATTGTTCATCAACTTCAACTCTACCACACCAATCCAGCAAATTAAGGTGAAATATTAAAAACTACAATGCAAAATAAAAAGTTTAATTTTTTTTTACAATTTTATGAAAAACAAACAACTTGAGAAGTTTTATTTTCTTCTAAAAGGTTTCTGATTCTAAACATTTTAAATTTCTATTAATATATTTTCTTACTGATGAACTCCTGGATAACTAGGAGATAATGTATACTTCATGTGGAGAAGAGAGTCTAATCATTACTTATCAAATCATCTTCACTGAACAACAACAAAAACAACTGAATTCAATAATATAATATTTTACCTATTAGTTCGTATCCTCCCCACAAAAAGCAAAGCACAATGGAACCTTCTTTTTAAACACCTTAACTGATCAAAGCTAGAACTAGACTTTATTTAAGGTGGCTTATTTCTTATAAAAGTGTTTTTTTTAATGTGAACGGCCAAAAGTCTGAAATAGTTGAATTCCTTCAAATTCAAACACAATTCCCTGATACTGTTGATTCAACCAGTGTCTGAAAACATATCCTGTAGCTACTACTCAGTGGACTTCTCCCTGGTCACCCTTACAGTGGAGAACTTAGATATCCAAGAAGAAGCAAAGGACAGAGAAGCAATTGTATTAAAAGGACCTTCCTTACGGCCGTGGCCTGTGTCTCAATGCTTCTGATGCCTCAGAAAGTGGCCTGGCACCTGTTAGGTGCCAAATAAATTTTTATTGACAATAATCATAGCTAACATGTATATATCACTTAAGATGTAACAATTTTCTGAGTGCTATACATATTTTAAAACATTCCATCTTAAAGCCAATCTTATGAGTACATACTATAATTAGCCCATTTTAGAGAGGAGGGAACTGGATGAAAGATATACTTTTAGTAAGACTCTAATATTATCTTGAATATAGAGTTAACCCTTGAACAACACAAGTTTGAATAGCACAGGTCCACTTATATGTGAATTTTTTTCCCAATAAATATACAGCCCACGCTCCTTACACCTGGGTTTCCCATGCATGGATTCAACAAACAGTAGTTCTGACCCACAGGAGAGAAACTGAGGGTGTGGAAAGCCAACTGTGCACACTGTCTGTGCTGTATCACATAAGGGACTTGAGCATCAGCAGATTTCAGAAGGGGGCCCTGGAACCAATCCCCAGCAGATACAAAGGGCGACTTCAGGTTTTGGTGAGTCAAAAGCTATATGCAGAATTTTGACTGCATGGGATCAGTGCCCTTAACTCCCCAGATGTTTCAAGGTCAACTGTACTTACAAACTGAATCCTTATAAAAGCTATGAGATCCCCTCTATGAGGTACACAAAATAAAAATTCACACACATCCCTCTTGCTGACATATTAAGAGTGCCCACATTTTAAAGCTTGACACTTCATGCACAGTCATTCAACTTTTCTTCATGTATAGACACCACGCCTTGTTGTCAATAAATAATTACACTTTAATGGCAAAGTAATAATTTAGACAGGTACAGGGTGCACATTAGCAAAAAAATATATGCAAGCTGGTTTATGAGCTAAAGGAACAATAAACCAATAGAAAATACATCATCCAGTTAAGTCCATTGACACCAGTACTTATTGCTGGGGCTTTACAAAGACTACAAAACTTTTCAGATGATTTATTTCACTGTTTCTGCCTATTTACATGATATGTTACATCAAAAATGTACAAAATATAAAATATATACAGACAAATGTTTCACAAACTAGTTTAAGTTGTAAACTAGGTGGACCTACTGGGATGTATTGCAGGAAGTTGTTTATGATCATGTCTGCACTGTTTCTCAAAATGGCAGGGAAAGATTAGCAGTTTTCTCAGGTCACATATTATACAAGGGTAACTAGTCACTCATCCAGCTACATACATTGATGTTTCACAACAGATTTGATCCATGTCTGAGGCTTCAAAGTCACGGTGACAATTCTATGAGCATAAATTCAGTTCAGATTTCCCTTAGGGCAATAGCACCGTGTGGAACCTAGAGACCTAGTGATGCTCTGAAAACTGCACGGATGTTATGCGTTGTTATTGTTCTAGAGCAACTGATCCACGGTGGTCGCAGAGAGTAGCACCAATTACGCGTCATGAAAGCAATGCATTTTCACATGCATAGAACAAATCCACAACATGGCCTAGCCCTTGGGTTTCATAAACTTAAAACTTGTCCTCTATGTGTGGTGGTAACTTCTCTGATGACTCCTATCCGTTTTCATGCACTCTCTTTAAAGCCTGCTATGACAGATGCACTTTGGGACATTTTTAATTTTCCAAAAATGTACTGGCTTCATGTACAGTTTTGAAGCATGCTCACTCTAGCACTGACAGCTCCTGCATCGTCATAACAACTGGAAATACAGGACAAACACACCAGGTAATAACAGCTTTGACGGTTTGCATTCTGTATTTGTTTGCAACGTACAGGAAATCTCAGCAAGTGAAACACTTCTTAACACCAACAGGATAACATACAACTTTTTTGTGTTTGTTTTGATTTGTGCAAGTTTTTTAAATTATTATTTACAATACCTACCCAGTAGACTGTGCAAATCTAACCTTCTTTTACAGTATCAATGCTTCCTCTTCCACAGCGGCGTCACTGCTTCCGTGTTCGATAATGCTGAATTTGTCATGTACAGCAATAGCAATCAAAACAACATGCTCAAAACTAATTAAAAAAAAAAAAAAGAATAGGGGAGGAAAGCCAAATCGTTGTGCTCATGCTGCATCTAGTGCTTCCAGCTATGCTGGATAAGAATTAAAAATCTCCCGCCTTCTGAAACTCTTTCACCTGGACCTGAGTGGAATTTAGTCACATGTCTTAGCTTTTTAAGTGACGGTCAAAGAGGGTTTCTGGGTCACATGGATATTTTGGAGGATAGGCAAAGCAAACTATTCACAAGGCAAAAATACTGATCTTTCTCCTATCCATTTCCTAAAAAAAAAAAAAAAATCTAGAGAGATGAGGCTGCTGTGTTAACTGGTGTTGCGTGGTTGTAATGGAAAAGGCAGTGGAAATTACCAATGGTTTAGGACTTCAACTGACTATTAAACTGTTGTAGAAATTTAAGGCAGTGAGACAGCACCATAGGAAATGCTCCTTCTTTCACTAAAAAGGCTCAAACAAATAAAGCCCTGAAAGAGCCTTTTGTCAGTATTGACTAATAACTGGTATAAAACTCTTGTTAAGGGAGTGGGCAAGCCTCTTAAAAAGACCATGGTGGTAAAAACAACCTTATAAAACCTGTGATTCAGATACTAGACAGTTGGTGGAGCACATCATGTGAACATGGCAGTTGAGAACTACGTTGGCACTTCTCCAGCTCGCCACAGTAGCGTGTTCTGGCGGTTGCACAATTCCACTCGTGCTTATGGAGGGCTGGCCGCTTGGCTGCATTTTGGAATGGGGGGAACGCACAACACAAACACTACTGGAGCCCTGTGACCAGCACCATGTGGCACAACGGAGGTTGGACGGATCAGAAGAATGGACCCTGCCCTGGGAGAACAGCTTGTCAGAGGAAACGAAATGAAGGGACAAAAAAGGGTCTCTATTGTAAACTTTTAAAGAGGAAAAAAATAAAGTCCAGTTTGGCTATCCCATGTGCAATCTCTTCAGTTGCCTATCGTTAGGGTCATTTCCAGTGGAGGAATGGGGCCTTCTATCACTCCACAGATATAAAAATGCCTAGAAGTAAAATAAAGGTAAGCTTCTATTTCAATGTAGCATTTGGCGGTTCAGACTTAGTTCTGCTGCCTCCTTGGAGACCACGACTCTGGGTCTGGACCCTTGATAGGTGCTTTCATACTGGCAGTGGTTTAGTGAAAATACCTTACATTTAAACATTTTTTTTAATTTTATTTTTTGTTATTCAATTACAGTTGTCCCATTTTCCCCCATTGCTCCCCCCTCCCAGCCCATCCCTTCTCCCACAATCATATCCCTCCCCGTTGTCCATGTCCATGAGTCATTCATATAGGTTCCTTGACCTGACCCTTCCCTTACTTATCCCCCTTCTCTCCCTCCCCGCCTCCCCCCTACTGACAACTATTCTAGTCTTTGCCTATTTAGTTCGTTTGTTTGTGTTGCTCTTTAGTTTCCTGTATTGGGTGATATCATATGGTATTTTGCTTTCTTTGCCTGGCTTATTTCACTAAGCATAATTCTCTCTAATTCCATCCATGTTACAGTCGCAAATGGCAGGAGTTCCTTCTTTCTTTCTGCTACATAGTATTCCATTGTGTAGATGTACCACCGTTTTCTGATCCACTCATCCACAGATGGGCACCTAGGCTGTTTCTAGCACTTAGCTATTGAAAACAGTGCTGCAATGAACATAGGGGTGCATAAGTTCTCTTGAATTAGGGTTTCAGGATTTTTTGGGTATAATCCTAGCAGTGGAATCACTGGTTCAAATGGCAGTTCCATTTTTAGTTTTTTGAGGTAATTCCATACTGTTTTCCATAGTGGCTGCACCAGTCTGCATTCCCACCAACAGTGCAGTAGGGTTCCCGTTTCTCCACATCCTCGCCAGCACTTGTTGTTTGTTGATTTGTTGATGATGGCCATTGTGACAGGTGTAAGGTGGTATCTCATTGTGGTTTTTAGTTGCATCTCTCTGATGGCCAATGATGTTGAGCATTTTTTCATGTGCCTATGGACCTTCTGTATGCCCTCTTCAGAGAAGTGTTTGTTCAGGTCCTTCGCCCATTTTTCAATTGGGTTGTTTGTTTTCTTGATGTTGAGTCGTACAAGCTCTATATATTTTGGAGATCAGTCCCCTGTGTGTGATATCATGGGCAAATATGTTTTCCCATATGGTTGGTTTCCTTTTCATCTTGCTGATGTTTTCTTTTGCTGAGCAGAAACTTTTTAGTTTGATGTAGTCCCATTTGTTTATTTTTTCCTTTACTTCTCTTGCCTTGGGAGATGTATCCGTGAAGATATTGTTATGTGTGATATCTGAAATTTTCCTGCCTATGTTTTCCTCTAGGACTTTCATGGTATCACGGCTTACATTTAAGTCTTTAATCCATCTTGAGTTTATTCTCGTGTGTGGTGTGAGCTGGTGGTCTAGTTTCATTTTTGTGCACGTCCCTGTCCAGTTCTCCCAGCACCATTTGTTAAAGAGGCTCTTCTCACTCCATTTTATGTTCTTTCCTCCTTTATCAAAGATTAGTTGACCATAGAGGCCCGGGTTTATTTCTGGGCTTTCAATTCTGTTCCACTGATCTATATGTCTGTTCTTATGCCAGTACCAGACTGTTTTGATCACAGTGGCTTTGTAGTCTTGTTTGATGTCTGGTATCGTGATTCCTCCTGCTGTGTTCTTCTATTTCAAGATTGCTTTTGCTATTCGAGGTCTTTTTTGGTTCCATATGAATTTTTGGAGGATTTGTTCTAGGTCAGTGAAATATGTCATTGGTATTGTAATAGGGATTGCATTGAATTTGTAAAATGCTTTGGGTAGTATGGCCATTTTGATGATGTTGATTCTTCCCATCCAAGAACATGGTATTTGCCTCCATTTATTTGTATCTTCCTTAATTTCTTTCTTCAATGTTGCCTAATTTTCAGTGTACAGGTCTTTTATCTCTTTGGTTAAGTTTATTCCTAGGTACTTTATTTTTCTTGTTGCTATAGTAAATGGTATTTTCTTTTTTGCTTCTGTCTCTGAGATTTTATTGTTGGTGTACAGAAATGCCTTAGATTTCTGTATATTTATTTTGTACTCTGCTATTTTGCCAAATTCACTTATTACATCAAGTAGTCTTTTAGTGGATTTTATAGGGTTTTCTAGGTATACTATCATGTCGTCTGCGAATAGTGATAGTTTTACTTCTTCGTTCCCAATTTGGATGCCTTTTATTTCTTTGTCTTGTCTGATTGCTGTGGCTAGGACTTCCAACACTATGTTGAATAGAAGCGGGGAGAGTGGACAGCCTTGTCTAGTTCCTGATTTCAGGGGGAATGCTTTCCGTTTTTGTCCATTGAGTATGATGTTGGCTTCAGGCTTCTCATATATAGCCTTAATGATGTTAAGGTATGCTCCCTCTATTCCCATTTTGCTGAGTGTTTTCAACATAAATGGGTGTTGTACTTTATCAAATGCTTTTTCTGCATCTATAGATATGATCATGTGATTTTTGTCTTTCATTTTGTTTAGGTGATGTATTATATTTATTGATTTGCGAATATTAAACCATCCTTGCATCCCTGGGATGAATCCCACTTGATCATGGTGTATGATCTTTTTGATGTATTGTTGGATCCTGTTTGCCAAAATTTTATTGAGGATTTTAGCGTCTATGTTCATCAGTGATATTGACCTGTAGTTTTCTTTCTTTGCTGTGTCTTGACCTGGTTTTGGGATGAGGGTAATACTGGCTTCATAGAAAGAGTTTGGGATTTTTCCCTCTTCTGGGATTTTCTGGAATAGTTTGAGGAGGGTAGGAGTTAGTTCTTCCCTAAATGTTTTGTAAAATTTGGCTGTGAAGCCATCCGGTCCAGGGCTTTTGTGTGCCGGGAGATTTTGGATTACTGTTTCAACTTCCTTCTTTGTTATTGGTCTGTTGAGACTTTCTACTTCTTGATTCAGTTTGGGAAGGTTATATGTTTCTAGAAATCTGTCCATTTCTACTAGGTTGTCAAATTTCTTGCCATATTGTTGTTTGTAGTAATTTCTTATAATTGTTTGTATTTCTGAGGTATCAGTCGTGATTTCTCCTCTTTCATTTCTGATTTTGTTTATTTGGGTCTTCTCTCTTTTTTTCTTAATGAGCCTGGCTAGAGGTTTGTCAATTTTGTTTATTTTTTCAAAGAACCAGCTCCTAGTTTTGTTGATTTTCTGGATTGTTCGTTTGGTTTCTATGTCGTTTAATTCTGCTTTGATCTTGATGATTTCCTTTCTTGTTTTTGCCCTAGGCTTTGTTTGTTGTTGCTGTTCTAGTTCTTGTAGCTTTATGGTTAGGTTTTTTATTTGAGATTCTTCTACCCTTTTCAGATATGCCTGTATTGCTATGAACTTCCCTCTTAGGACTGCTTTTGCTGTGTCCCATAGGTTTTGGGCTGTTGTGTGTTCATTGTCATTAGTTTCTACAAATTTCTTGATTTCCTCTTTGATGTCATTGTTAACCCATTCGTTAATTTAAGAGCATGTTATTCATTCTCCATGAGTTTGGGTGTCTTTGGTTTTCTTCCCTGAGGTTGATTTTTAGTTTCAAGGCACTGTGGTCTGAAAAGATGCTTGATATGATTTCAATTTTCTTGAATTTGTTGAGGCTTGTTTTGTGTCCTATCATGTGGTCTATCTTTGAAAATGCCCCATGTGCCTTTGAAAAGAATGTATATTTTGCTTCTTTGGGGTGAAAAGTTCTATATATATCAGTTAAGTCCATGTGGTTTAGTGTGTTGTTCAATGCCTGTATATCCTTGGTGTTTCTTTGCTTGGATGATCTGTCTGTCGTTGATAATGGAGTGCTGAAGTCCCCTACTATGAGTGTGTTATTGTTAATATCCTTCTTGTGGTCTTCTAGTATTTGCTTTATGTATTTGGGTGCTCCTATGTTGGGTGCATATATGTTTATCAGTGTTATATCTTCTTGATGAATGGTTCCTTTAAGTATTATGAAATGTCCTTCTTTGTCTCTTTTTATTGCCCTTGCTTTGAAATCCGTTTTGTCTGATATGAGGACTGCTACCCCAGCTTTTTTTTCAGGTCCATTTGCTTGGAATATTTTTTTATATCCCTTTACTTTCAGTCTATGTAAATCTTTTGTTTTGAGGTGTGTTTCTTGTAGACAGCAAATATGTGGGTCCTGTTTTCTTATCCATTCCGTTACCCTATGTCTTTTAATGGGAGCATTTAACCCATTTACATTTAACTTTATTATTGACATGTATTTATTCATTTCCCTTTTGTGTCTCTGTTCCTCTACTCTTTTTTTGTTTTTTCTCTTCCTTTTTTCTTAGAATATTCCCTTTAGCATCTCTTGCAATGCTGGTTTTGTGGAGATGTATTCTTTTAGTCTTCCTTTGTCTGAGAAACTCCTTATTTCACCTTCTATTTTGAATGAGAGCCTTGCTGGGTAGAGTATTCTTGGTTGTAGGCCTTTGTTTTTCATTGCTTGAAATATTTTTGACCATTCCCTTCTGGCTTGTAATGTTTCTGTTGAGAAATCGGTCGATAGCCTTATTGGAGCTCCCTTGTTAAGTTATTTGCTGTTTTTCTCTTGCTGCTTTTAGGATTCTCTCTTTGTCTTGAAATGTTGCCATTTGAACTATGATGTGCCTTGGAGTGGGTTTTTGGGGGTTCCTCTTGATTGGAACTCTCAGTGCTTCTTGGACTTGCATAGCTTTTTCTCTCATCAGGTTTGGAAAATTTTCTGTCACTATTTCTCCTATCAGATTTTCAATTCCATGCTCCTTTTCTTCTCCCTCTCGTATTCCGATGATCCTTAAATTATTTTTCCTAATGCTATCCTGTAATTCCCTTACATCTTGTTCATATTTTTTTCAATCTTTTTTCTTCTTGCTGTATCATTTGAGAATTATTACCTACATTATCCTCTAACTCACTAATCCGATCCTTTGCTTTGTTTAGTCTGCTTTTGACTGATTGTACTGCGTTTTTCAGTTCAGAGATTGCATTCTTCATTTCTTCCTGGTTCTTGTTGATCGTTTCTATGTCTTTGTTTATGCTGGCGTAGTTCTCTGCAAGTTCCCTGTAATTTTCTTGGAGCTGTTGGTAACTTCCTTGGAGGTTGTCATAGTTGTTTTTGAGGTTTTCGAGCATATTGAGCTTCTTCACCACCATAGTTCTGAATTCCATGTCTGACATTTGGGCTATGTCTAGTCCATCTACCTCTCTTTCTGGGGATTCCTCTTTTCTTTTCATTGAGAGGTTGTTTCTGCATCTTACCATGTTGGATTCTTCTTGTTTGTTTTTGTTATTTGGATTTGTCTGCTTTGCCTTCCCACCTTTGTGGTATGAGATTTTTTATGGTAGATCTGGGGGGATTCAGTGGTGCAGTCTCTTTGATCTCCTGAGCCTGATGTTCTTGGGGTACCTTTTATATCGCTTGTTTATGCTGTCTGGTTATATTTCAGATTATTTTTTTTTTGTTAGGATATTCCTTCTGGCTTGTTGATTGGGAGTCACTCTATCCACTTTATCTCGAATTCTTTTGTGGAGATGTCAGTTCAGCCTTCTTGTGTCGTCTTCTTTTTCTGCGTCCACAGCTGGTCTAATGTGATGGGTCAGAGATTCCTATTCCTTGCAGCAGTGGTGTGCGCGAGGTGGCCGGCAAGGTGCAATGCAAGGCAGCCAAGATCCACCTCAGGTCTGCCACGCCGCGCTCCAGGAAAGCAGGTCACGCCGCACTTTGCGGAAGCTGGCAAGGTGGTTTTTTTTGTTTTTTTTTTCACTCAAGCATCAGTGCGTGCCCAAGGTGTCTGGGGATCTAAGCTCGGGCCTGCCGCGCCGCACTCTCAGAAAGCAGGCCGCGCCAAGCTCCAGGAAAGCCCTCTAGGTGTTTTTTTGGCTCGAGCACCGGTTTGGCACCCAAGGCAACTGGGGAACTAAGCTCCGTCCTGCCCCGCCGCGCTCCTAGAAAGCCGGCTGCGGCCGCGCTCCGAGAAAGCCGGCCGCGCTGCGCTCCGGGAAAACCCTTGAGGTGTTTTTTGGCTCAAGTGCAGGTGTGCACCCAAGCGGCTGGGGAGCTAGCCTCAGGCCTGCAGCGCCGTGTTCTGGGCGTTGGTCTTTCACCTCTTAGGGCAGGGTTGCAGACACTTGTGCTCAGTAGAAGTGAGTGTCTGTGAGTCCTGCTGCCCACTGTTCCCGCACCTCCTGAGCGGGCACGCGCAGAGCCTGGGCAAGTGCTCTGCGCTCCGGATTACAGCCTGGTACGTCCGCCTGGCGCCCACTGGGCTTGCCAGGGGCGATTGCGCACAGTCTTCTGCGTGTCCAGGGGGCCCTCCCTGCGCCCGTTGGGTCACTGATTTTATGTCTGTTGGCGTGTGTCCGAGGGGTACCTGGATGCACAGCCCTGCGCACCTGGGCCAGTGAATGAGGGCACTTCCCTATGCGCGCCCCCGTGACCCAAGGGGAGGGTTGGGGGGTGGATGAGCGCACCACTGCGCCTGCGCTCCTCAAGAATGGCCTACCACCCCCAAACTTTCCTCCCCTCTCCACCATCCACTAGAGAAAAATATAAAGGAGAATTATGTTCTCTCTTGCCCGGCAGCACGCTGTCTCCTGTCCTTCAGCGCCAATGCCACTTGGTCGAGTCCGGTCTCTGCCAGCGGGCAGAGATCCACTCTCCTCCCAGCTCCTCTCCCGGGGCAGCCTGTGGTCCCCAAAAATCCTTTGTGTCCTTCCAGCCGCAGCTCCGGCAGCCGCCCCAGTCAGGAATCCCGTTTCGTCCCCTTTTTCTCCGCTATCCTCCCTAAACGGGTTGTTCCCAGATGGATTTTCTCTAATCCAGCAGTGCCTTGGCTCGCCTCCTGCCAGTGTCCAGCTGCTCACTGAGATGTTCTGTCTGCAGTTAGCCCAAACTGCAGAAGGGTTCTAAACATTTTTAAAAAGCATAGTCTTTCCCCCAAACTGTTTTTCACCCTCTAGAGGGTAGATTCAAGAGATGAATCCAAAATGTCTTCATGGTGACTGGTGCTATCACTGTCGCAGCTCTGTGTGCCCGAGTAATTGGCTGCTTCTTGGAGCTTCATTAGCATATTCATCTGAAGAAAGAAAGAGAGACATCGGATGCAGGCAGTGATGCACGGAGGACACCAGCCCATCAATTAGGAGGCCCTGAGCCATCCTGAGGAACCGTCTCCCTCCAGCCAAGTGAAATGGGAGAACAATTTCAGATTTGTACTAGTTGCCCCTGGTTCCTACATTATTTCTCCCAAATATGACTACAACACCACACCATAAGGACAAAATAAAGCCTCTAGGTCATGCTTTTATTGGGGGCCATAAATGAATACTGCTCCGGCAGGGAGATGAGAAGGTAACTGGATCACGGCTGGACATCTGGGCTCGTGGCTGCAGAGGATGCCAAGCTTTCCAGCTTTCTGGCTGGAGAAGCAGAAAGCACTGAATGGCAACTGAGAGTCGTGAGCGTTCACACACCCAGGCGCACACCCAGGCTCCCACACACAGTCCCGGGGGGAAGAGGGAGGAGGGAGTGTAACGGAGCCAGCTGCTGCACACAAGCACACCATCTGCTGCTTAGGGCCCGACCTCCAGGGGAGGTGACTGAAGGAAGCAGACCCTGAGTGTTTGAAGAGGGAGAAAGAAACAATCGCTGTCAAGTTTCTGTTGAATTTCTGGAGAAAATATGATTGATATATCACTGACAATAAAAACCACCACCTGGAACAACAGTGGCTGTGTCAGCTTTCCCAGCATTATAGGACAATTGGCAGTATTTGTTTCAGTGAAAGGACATATGCATGAAAGCGCCTGGGGAGAGGGACAGCTAGCATTTCCATGTATTACAGAATAAAAGACAGCCGCCTTGCTTGGATTTCAATAGAACTGCAGATCCTCCGTAGGAGAGGGAAGTAAAAACAAAGATTGTTTAAAAGCGAATTGTAGACAAGTGGTTCAACAAAGCGCAGGATAATCAGCATATTTTTTCATGAGATAGTGGACCTGTTTTCTTATCAAGAGTGTCAATAAACTGTACTAATCTTTATATTTTTCAGTGCTTACTAATGTTATCAATTTATAAAATAATCAAAGTTTTTTTTTTATTTTTACATAGAGAAATAGGTAATCTGATCCCATAGAAAGGTGAAATCTGAAAAGGAATTTTTTAGTTATACATCAGGTTGCGCGTGTCTGTGTATTCAGTGTAAAATGTGTGTTCAAACAATGCTTGTGACATAATTGATAAAACGGTTGTCATCAATTTCAGGAACAATGCCTTTCTGACAAAGAGGCTACAATTAGAGCATATTTTAATATTCTTCAGGAAAATAGTTTTCAATACAATATTTGGTCTCACTCTCTGAATATTTTTAAATCAGCTACATAAGAATGTGAAATAAAAGTAGTTGATGATAACCTCTTCAACTCAGTAAGCCACAAAGCCAAAACGTCTCCATCAACAAAGTTTTCCACTCTTCCTCTCTCTCTGTCTCCTTCTCTGTCTCTTGCTCACACTCACCGTGACCTTCATGTGCAATCATACTCCCTCCCTGATTTCTTTTGTCAATGCCTCCCTCCTTAGTTGTTGGCCTCCTACATGGTCAAGCATCTGGGTGAAGATCATTTATAAAACAGATGTCTGTTTCAAAGACCCACCCAATTTACTAAGAACAGAAATGGTGAATGGAGTCTGTTTAAAGGGTTATGATTCTATCTTAGTCACAAATGTTTGAAATTACTCGAATGCTGAATGTTGTAAAAGTTTTATGTTGTAATAACTGTGTTGTTAAAGTCTTAATTTTTGAAAATGGTGCCATATTGTAAATATGTTCCATTAGAATAAGTTCCAAGTTTCAGATTCATTGTAAATGTATAGAAGAGATTCACTTTGCCTTCTCATAGTGCTGCTCTGTGCATTGAAGTCAAAGGGATTATAAGACAAAAGTACGGTTACATATGATTCAATACTCACTGGAATAAATAATTATACTCTACAAAAGTATTTTCCTTCTCCTCCCCTTCTTCTTCCCCATTCCAAGAGTCATAAATATAATGCCTATCATTTGTAGTATCTTGGTCATGTCCTTATCATCCATGGTATTTGAAAATCTGCTAGTCTCCCAGCATCCATCTCCTTTCCTTTAACATTTCCTCTATTCTATCACCAAAGCGATCCTTATAAACTGCAAAAATCTAGGTATGCCCCCTGCTCAGAAACTTTTGGTGTCTCCCCATTCCCTGTATGATCAAGTTTGAACTTTCTACAAAGCTAAACATCTAGCAGTTGTGGACCTCTATAACTTTACTTCCTTCTGCCCCCTTTGTTCTAATCCCAATAATCTGTATATATATATATAGTTCTCTAAACTCATCATTTTTATTATAGCGTCCAAAAATGTTTCACCTGCTATGTCCTTCATTTTGAGTGTCCTTTGTCCACCACATGAAGAACATCTATTCATTAGACCTAGCTCAAGCATCTCCTCTGTGAAACCTACAACTTCCTCAGTGGACTTCATTTAGCATGCACCTCTATCATTATTTTACTGTAATTTAGATAGGTAGATGTCTCTGTCCACTACGGGACTGTCAGCTTTTTGAGATAAAAAATTATATCTAATTCATTTCCTGATCACCGAGCCTTAGCCCTGAGTACATACTTATCCCATATTAACAATTGTAGAATGAATTACTGAGTTTGTTGATCATAAATACACATTATATTTTAAAAATACTGTGAGATATACTGAAAACCTGCGTCTTTGCTTGTGTTAAAAAACATATGTCTGACATTAAATAGTGGATTTTCCCTATTAGTTTACTTAGATTGGACTATAAGTATATTTTTACTGTACATTAGTAATTGCAGAAACATAGAGAAATAAAAATATAGAGAATATTTACTTTCCTACCAGAATGTGACTGATCCAGAGTTATTTTTAGATGACAAGTCTTTTAGCATATCATATACCATAACCCCTTGTTTCTTCAGATGTTTAGCAGATTAGGAATTAGGGACTTTTAAAGAAGATTTTATTTACTTATTTTTAGAGAGAGGGGATGGGAGGGAGAAAGAAAGGGAGAGAAATATCAATGTGTGGTTGCTGCCCACTCGCCTCAACTGGGGACTTGGTCTGCAACCCAGGCATGTGCCCTGACTGGGAATTGAACAAGCAGCCCTTTGGTTCTCAGGCTGGCACTCAATCCGCTGAGCCACACCAGCCAGGGCTCAGAATTAGAGATTTTTTTTATCCCAATTTTCACTCAGAATGGGAGACTCTGATCTTTTTTCCATGCTAGAAGATAAGAGCATTCAGAGCCAGCGAGAGGAGTATTTACTGGGGTTAGCCAACCAAGACTGTGGAAACTGGGGAAGCTGAGGGCACTCTAGTATCTGAGTGGTGAGAACATCCTCATAGTATCTGTCATGTTTGTTAAGTTTCAGGGCTGGGGGGTGGGTGGTCAGTGGAGGTAGAGAAGGCCAGCAGGCAAATGCTGAACCAGATGGTTTACTGAGTATGTGACGTGGCAGGCTGGGGTCTTGGACTCAGATGCCAGCCACTAGGGTCCGGACGAGTGACTTTTTAAGAAGTTCTGAGGCTTGGAATATGTAAGCAGTGCAAGAAATGCTAAGCTGCGCCTTTTACAGCCAGCAGGTTGGAGATTGGACAGTTGCTATCTCCTGATAAGGGTGGGGGGGGAGGCGTGCTGCCTCGTGGTGGGCTTTTAGTTTGGAATGGCGGGCTGTTGGATGGCTTTTGTTTGGAATGGCTGGCTTCTACCTCACAATGTTCATCATGGCCACCATGAGAGTTGTAAATACAGCCCTGCCATGCTTGTTTGGGGAGCAGAACATGGTGATAAAAAGGAAGTAAAAGGGAAGAAAAACAGATAACCAAATCTTTGGATAGTAAAATAAAGACAACACGGTATTGGCGATGACAAAATACGAAAAGCTAAGTCATAATTCTAGTAGCAGTTGTAATTACAAGAAATAATCATTCCTACACAAAAACTGCCTAAACCCTGGCTGAGTTATTGAAAAGACTGGATTCTTCTATAAGTCAGGTAATTATATGACACAAACTTTAACGTTTCAACCTTGAGTTTTATAATTTACAATTTTATGAAATTTCTACTCCAATAAAAAAGGGATAATATGTTTTGTTGAAGAAACATGTTTTTCTTATTAGTAACATGTTTTGACTTTTTAGTTAAGAGTAAAGAGAAGCGCTAATTGTAGAGCTTTGGGAAAAAGATAGCAGAGATGCTGCTAAACCAACTTGTCATAGAATAGCCTACGACTTGAGAGCAGTCTCTCAAAAATAGTAAAAAACCTTGCAAGTGATGTTAAAGGTCTTCAAACAGTAAAACATACTGAAAATAAGGAACCAATAAACAAAAACTACTTGTTGCCATGATTGAAGAAATGATCAAAGCTCATGTAAACACTCTTGTCTTACAAGATGTGGAGCTCTGCTTTTAATGGGTTATTTAATAAGAACAGTCTGTGTAAACATCCATGGCAATGAATTTGGCCATAAATGTGTAGTTATTGAAATAACCAGCCTTTCTCTTTTTCCTAAATATTTATTCTCAAAACAGGAAAAAGTGTTGAATACTAACTGTTCTTTAAAAGTTTGCCATTATATTTACATAGCTCATACCTTCAGTTTTCTGCATCAATACCCAGAGAAATGAATGTTTTTGCTTTTAAGTTAATTATGTTTTTAAAACAGTAAATAAAATTGAGTACTATACCTGAAGACCTTCTCTTACTGCCTCCAGAATGTATGGGACCAAAGAACAGTTCCAGAGATCCATGAACCACACTCTAGAAACTTCTACATCCATGAGGCAAGAAAGGAAAAGTTGGGGACCTGAGAAGAAACAAATAACAAAACATTATTGAGAACAGTTATATTTAACAATCTAACACTTTGAGACATGATATGGGGGAAAGTAATGTATTTCTTGCAAAATTCTTAGAAAACTCCTTTGGGTCTCCTTTCTTTTCACAATGAAATCTTAATAAAAAACATAACGTATTAGAGTTAGGAGAAACCATAAAGGTCATAATCTAGTCAACCTGTCCCATTTTACAAATGTTGAAATTTGTGTTGAAATGAATTGCCAAATATAAAATATGTCATTTATCTTTCTAACCTACAATGTGTCCTTAGCAAGTATGCCTTTATGATTCATACAATGGGAAAAAGACTTTTATACATTCAACTTAAGAAGTATTTTTTAAAAACCTCTTTTGTGCCAAGTAAAGAGAAATAATTTAATTCTGTCTTCATGACAAATATAAAATGTATTAATCGCCTATAAAGCACCTAAATTATCTCTAAAATCTTCCTTCATAACTATATTTGATATGAGCCATTAGCTAAAACTTGTTTTCAGCACAAAAAGTTAGTCTAAACAGATACAATTTATTTCCAATAATTATCTGATTTTTAGATAACTGTCTATATTAAACCCGTTTGATCTCAGTAATCTCAGTAAGCCATAATTGTCAGACAAATTGGAGCTCGAAAGCTTAGAAGAAGGCAAGATCTCGGAAGGGAAAATCAAAAGAAGAAAGAAAACAAATCTTTGGAAGCTTGAGAAACATAAGCTTCACTTGTTCTTTTCTACCATCCAATCTGGCCATCTTTACCATGTACTCTTAGTTCCTGCAAAATGGCATACTGCAATTTTGGAACTCATCAATGGTCACATCAGAAGAACTGTGTGTTTTCAAAAAACTGTTGAAGATACCTGCCTAAAAAACTTTTCACTGGTTCTGTGTGGTTTGCACATAGTACTCTCCCACAAAAAGAAAAGAAAAAAATCAGAAGTCTTTACATAATTAAATTTTAAGTCCATAATAATTCTCTTTCCAATATGAAGTTCCTATTCAATTTGTGGCCACATTTTAATGATCAAAGGGGTGAAGAGGTCTACTAGCATTAGAGCTATTATGTAACTAACTTATCTTTTTGAGTGAAAGAGAAGCACGTGTGCATCAGAAGTGAGTGGGAGTATACACGCTGAGCACTCCTCTGCAGGAGAATCACAAATCCTGAAATAGGAACGCTCATCACATGCCTCACACTTAGAAGAAAAGTGCTCTACTTTAGCTAGTGACATAGTGAGCAGGAAAAAATTTCTTTTCCTAAAGAAACACTTCTGATTACAGGTTGAGGATCACAAAATATCTATTTGCTTGAGAAAGTGTCCTAAGAAGTGAGAATTATTTTCCCACCACAGGTCACTACAGGAGAGATTTGTCAATGGACAAAATGGAAAACAATCAAAAGCAAACAGAAAAAGACAATGCACACAAATCCTCCAAAAAACAAAAAACAAAGCATCTGCTTTATCTTTACCTGAAATTGTGATGCAGCTCTAGATTTGGTAATGAAGAAACCCCCTGATTCATTGTTCTAATAATATATGGACTGGAAAAAAAAACATTAACATATTAAACTCTCTTAGAAAACAATTTAGATAAATATGATATTCCATTTTATAATTAGGCTTTAAAAGGGTAATTTGGTAATGTAAGTTTGCAAAGTGACAAATATCATTGAACTAGAAACTAGGATTTGGTGTTTTAATTTCAGCTTTCAAATTCTAGGGGAATCATTTTCCCTCTAGGAGCCTATGTTTACTCATCCATAAAATAAAAAGATTAGACAGAATAATCACAGTGGTCTCATTCCACTGTAACATCTTATGATCCTCATGCTTATAATCAAATTCATTAATTTTTCATTTTTATTATTTCACAGTTATTTTAAAGATTCCTAATAGCATAAAAGAATGTGTGTTCTTATTTCAATGTTTACTTTATGCTGATCTATATTAAAAGCATTTAAAAATCTCCAGCAGTGACTAATTAATTGGAATACTTGCACCATTAAAACTAATGTTTATGTTATTGCACTTATATGTCTTTTTTAGAGGCCATGCTACAGTGAGTCTGTAAGTGGGCTTTCAGGTTTTTTATACCCTATTTTAACCTTTTAAACAAAACCTTAATAGTTAAACATTTAGAGTCACTAATGGAGAGAGGTATATCTGAATCTATTAAATTTGTCTCTATAGGAAGGTTAAATTTAAACTTTGATATGGGCTAAGAATGAAACCAAAGCTCTAAAGTCTCATTCTAGTTTTTAATTTTCCTGATTCAAACATTCTATCATCAATATGGGCCAGACCTCCTGCAGCATCTATTGAAGTTAAGTCACCCAGTAAATCATGTTTCCATAAACATGCCTGGGACATAGTTGTTGAAGAAATGAATAGAGTTTCTAAGAAATATATAGAGATTCTTTGGAAATAATGATATCTGTCACAGGCCTTAGAAGTTATAAAGGCATAAGAAGGCACGTTTGATCAAAATTTTTTTGTTTCATCACTCAAAATATTTTATAAGCATACCATTTGTTGTATTTACAGTTGAGGAGACCATTAAAGATATCACTCAAAGAGCCCACATGATGAAGATTGTCAGGAATTATGACAGCCGGGAGCTCGGCACCATTATTGTCCGCACTGCACTGTTCAGCCAGGCTAGCTAGACACTGTTGCAATTCCTTTACAAAAGTACAGAAAACAAACACATCAATGATAAGTTTATATCATTGGCGAGAAATTTGTATTTCAAGAGTAGCATACATTGTCTTCCATCCAGCATTTTTGATTCAAAGTCATAGATTCTTCTACTGATTTCAAACCTTATTCTACAAAGCCAGAGCAGAACACCCACAACAAATACACAACTGTGAACACCAAGGCATATTCCTCCGTTGTCTTCTCCCCTGATGCAAAGCAAAAACGAGAGCTCCAGATATGAGTATGATAAACTACAAATACTGAGACTTCCTTCTTGTTTTTGAAATTTCAGTGATAAAAGTGGATGTTAGCAAACCTTATGATTTTACAAGTATAGAGTTAATCCAAAATGGCACCCTTAAATTCCCACGTATATTTTAAACATTTTAATTCCAATTCATTTCAATGGGGTGCATCTGAAAGTGCAGCTCTGAGACTCAGATAAAAATGTGGTTATTCATTCATTCATTCATTCATTTCTAATCCGCATGCAACTACTATAATTTTAAATAAAGAAAAACTTGTTATATTTTACTGGGTCAATGGACATTAGCATTTAGCATTTCTTGAGTTTCTCGGTTCTTTTACATGCATTATTCTTTTCTAATAGCTTATAATCTAAGTAGGATAACACGTTCATTTATTGACTTCTCTCACAGCTGGGTAGGCCAAGAACATAATTAGGTTTCTTAGAATTATCCTAATCAGTAAGAACATTTCCATAATATTTGCATACTCACAATGATATTTGCAATTTGCCAGTCTTGTCCAGGGTTAAAAACAATTCCATGATCCCTATTTCTGGCAGCCAGGTAAATATGTGAACTGCTCGACCTAGGTGAACCTTCCTTTCTCTGTAATACCAATTTTAAAACTAAAAGTAGCAAAGGATAAAAGACAATGACCATAGCTTTGAGGTATTTAGTAATACACTAAAGTTCAAATACACAATTTATTAAAGAACTAATACACTAATTATCTTACATTGAGCCAATCACATAGAATAAATACTGGCTAAATCGGAGATTACAGAAAAAGACATTTAAACTGGTGAAGAGTCTGAAGAATTTCATATACTTTATTTATATCAATAATTAGCTATATTGAGTCATTCACTCAATTATAAAATATTCATTGTCTATTATGTTCAAACCTTGGGGTGTACAAAAATAATGAAGCATTGTGCAAGGAAGTTTAACATTTATTATGAACTGAATGAAGTACTGTTCTAGACCCAGGGGTTAAAAAAAGTAATCAGGCGCTCTTCTCACATAGACTTTAAGGATTGTCACATTAGGGACTGAAATTTAAATATAAATCTCTTGATGTCACAGTGTATTAGGAGCTATGAGAGATCGGGGGAGGAGATTTTGCCTAGTTGGTGGGTGTCAAGAAAAGCTTTCCGGAGGAGGTAATGCCAGAGGTTGGGAGAGTGGTAGAAACAAATTAACTAATGAGCTTGCAAATGCAACATGAGACATTCCGTGTAGAGGTTAAAGAAGAATTAATTTCAACTAAGTGGTCTTGATGGACTTCACTGAGAGGTGAACTTTTACATGGATCTTGAGTAATCAGTAGAATTCCCAATGACAAGTATGCAGCTATTCATCCCTTCAACACACCTTTAGCAAGTATTTACTATGTACCAAGTACTCTGGCACCAAGGATTCAGAGGATGTTTCTCTATTTGATTAACTTAAGAGTTGATAAACAGAAAGGCAGGCCCACAAATAAATCATGATACAGTGGGATAAGTGAATTGTACAGAATGCTATAGGGAAACTTAATAGGAGCATCTAACTCAATAGGCTTAAGGTTTAGAGAACAACAGGGTAAAGCGGGAAAAACTGTTAAAGTTTAAAGAATAAAAAGAGTGAACGCTGGTAGGTATGAGTATGTTGATATGTTTGGGGCAATAAGTGCTGTGTTGTTGCAAAAGAAATGATACAGGGTAGTGGCGGTCACTTGAAAGAGAAAACAGAAAAGGCTTTGAATTCATTCAGAGAACTTCGGGTTTTACTATATAAACAACTGTAAACTTGATTTGTTTCAATAGGAAAAAGCAATTTATTTATCAAACGAAACATAAATGTGAATAATCTGATGATTGCGTATAAATGGAAAGGCAGTCAAGAAGAATATTGCCCAGAAAAGTAGGATAGGCTTGTGTATATGTATATAACTATAACTCACAGTAAAATGTAATACATTACCTCTAAAAAGTATAAACCAAAGATTTTGTTCAGAGCAGGTAAAGATCACATGTAGCTGTTGAGAAAGACTTCCTGGTGGCAATTAACCCTTTACTTTTAAGATTGGACTATGTTTTGGTGCTTAAAAATAAAAGAGCTTTCCAAATAGAGGGAGAACAATCAAAGACAGAAACACAGAACTATGATACCCATATTGGAAAGAACTAGTTGCATATGTATTATGAATATAAATAGTAGTAATTAACTGGAAAGAAAAGCGGGCAACCTTGAATGATTAGTAAGGTTACTGGAAGTTTCCTATTGGCAAGGACAAGACATTGAATGCTGTGGGAACCTGGGTAATGGAGTCAAAGTCATAATTTGAAAGTCAAAAGAATACTGAATTTGTTGAAGCCAAAACACACTACGGGGCTCAATACAGATAAAAGCATGGGAAGATTTTTGATCTAGTGCAGAAAGCAATAGGGAAAATGCAGAATTTTAATGTGGCTAGATTTTAATTATGAAAAGATACTCTGTTTCCCATGAGGTGAAAAGACAAACACATAAGTTTCAATCAAATAGTTAGAAAACAGTTACAGTAATCCAAATGATAAAGAGTATTAACTTGTGTGGGACATGGATGGAAGATGAATTTATGATATTTTTTCAGCTGAGATTGGCATTTCTAAATATGTATATTGAGTATGCAAATATAAACCTATTTGTAAGTGAATAGAAAGGCCTACTATTTGGGAGAGAGAGGATGGCTGAGAGTGGAGTCAACGCAACTGAAACCAAGGCAGTCATCCAGATGAGAACAGATGTGGGAGAGAACAGGATGTGTAGGAATAGTTCTACTCACTGGTAGGTGAAAGAAGAGTAATCAGTAAAAGAGACTAAGAAGGAGATTTCTATACAGTAGGAAAGAAACAAGAAAAAAATGAAAATCAGAAGAATTTCTAGAAAGGAGAGGTGAACTAGAGCAATTTGCTATACCTAAACAGAGAGAGATAGGAAGAAGAAAGAGGAGGAGGAGGAGGAGAAAAGAGGAGGAAGAGGAAGAGGAGAAGGAGAAGGAGCAGCAGCAAAGGGCATTGCATTTGGTAATTAAGAAATCACTGGGTGACTTTTGGAAAAGTGGGATCATTAGATTCTGTTACAATTCTCTCTCATTTGGACAAGGGTAGTAGATTAGTAGATACCCCTGGGGAGCTAATAAAAGCTATGGATCAGTTGAAAGTAGAAATCAGCATACACAAAAAACTTTGTCATATAACTTGAGTTTTTCAGACCTTTCAGAAATCACTTCATGATTTCCACCCTAGCTTAATTGGGGGCAAAATCTTAGATTGAAGTATTGATGCCTTAGCATTAAATGTCTCTTGTCCAAGAGCAAATCAGGCAGCATAAAATGCATATCTCTACCAGATGGACATCAATATGAGATTAACTGAATCCCAGGCTTTGAAAATATACACAGAAATCAGCAGTTACATGAAAACTGTTTGTCATTGTTTTTCTGGTTTTGGTTCTAGGCACACTAAAAATCAACCTGCCAAGTCCAGTTTTCTGATCTTTCTCTACCTAACTTTCCAAGTGGCTTCCGATGGCCACATATTCTTTATTAAATCCATCTCTAGTCTTCTGGGCCCACTATCAAATGTCACTAAGTATAATTATTTACGTGTACCATTCTCAATCAAAATATCCCAGCTGGAAGGCTGAAGGAGGGCGTGAAGAGTGGGAAGAGGGACAGAATATGTAAACTGCAGACATAACAAAAGCATGAAAAGATTGTTCTTTTCTTTTGATGGTCTACTGTTCCACATTTTTGAATAATTGTGTTTTGGTTTCATCTCTTCAGTGCTAGCTACTGCACAGTGTAAAGCACATCAATTACAAAGCTCCATTTTTCAAGGGAAGGATTTATTGTTTTATGTCTTACTCACACTTGACTTAATAAATCTACCCTGTTAGCAGCTCTCTCTCACAATGCCATTTTGTCATCTCTATTCCTTTATTACTACTCTTACTTACCACCCCCAGAAAAACAAAACAAAACAAAAAACAAAACACCAGTGTAGATTCTCTAACAATTTGTCAACAATTGTCCAAATTCTCTGGCAACAATTCTGTATCCAGCATACTGATAGCTCATTCATGTCTTACAAACACAGAGGAAAAATAAACATTCATTAGTTGTATTTTGAGCTTTCTTGGTGCTGAATGCCACAGGATTTGTCCACATATTTTTTCCTATTACTGCTTCCCAGCATTGTTAGTCATATTCAAACATTCTTTGAAAAGCATTATTTTTCACGATTGATAGAGCAAAAATTAAACTGACTTAATAATGGTACAAATTATTCTATTATGAAATAGTAGAAAATAAGTGTTGGAAATACTAAATTAAAAAATATTAAAGGACACAGATAATACCAATAAGAACAGCCCAAACACTAAACGTTTTTTAAACTGAAATTAAAAGAATTTACATATAACAGTGAATTTGACTGTAAGGCAAATTTTATACTTAATGTAAATTAACCTGCTTTGTTTTAGCATAATAGAACTACATGCAAATGAAGCCCAAATATATCTGATTTAAAACTTGATTTTAAGTGATATCCAACTTTATCAAAATGCTTTGGTTTCTTGTAATAAATGTATTTTTCTACTTCCTAACCATTTGTTTTCTCGTAAAGGAACTTTTACAGAGTTCTATCACATCAACATTCAGGGAATAACAAAAATCACAATGAGGTTGACTAAGAAATGTCGATCTCTTTATCATTTTGGCTGAAAAGAACAAAAATCTTTTAAAAGACTTTTAAATAGAGATACAAGGAGACCCAGGATTCACAGTTGACATTAAACAATGTTGGCTGAAGCCAAAAAACAATTTTACTCTTTCTAGTCCTTAGTAAAGACTCAGCTATTCTGCCTCAGGTTCATTCCTTTCCTTAGTTGTAATGAGTATGGGTGATTCAACCACAATTTGAACAGTGCTGATCCCCAAGGAAATATTTGGAACACATGTCGTATATTTATTCAACTTTAAGAGATCCCATCGTGCTTTGCGACATCATTGTTCTTCTTGAGAAATACATATCCGACAATTTTGAACAAAAGGCTGTGTACGTGTTGTGGGGGGTGGTGTCTGTATGGATCTGTGCGTATTTACAAAAACCTTCATTGGGAGGCAAGGGCAATAACTAATAACTACAGGCAATACTTACACTGCACTTGGTACTTGCACTGTTCTCTCTCTCTCACACACACACCATATATATATGTAAAACAACTTCTTGATCCCTTCATCTATCAATGGACACAGGTTATTGCCATGTCTTGGCTACTGTAAATAATGCTGCTATGAACACAGGGGTGCAGATATCTTTTGGAGTGTTTTTCTTTCCTTTGAATATATTCTCAGAAATGAAATTTCTGGAACAGATGGTAGTTCTTTTTTGAATTTTTTGAGGATCCTCTCTACTGTCTTCCATATCAGTTGTACCAATTTACAGTCCCACCAGCACTGCACAAAAGGGTTCCCTTTTCTCCACCTCCAAGCCTGCATTTGCTATCTCTTATCTTTTTGACGATGGCCAGTCTAACAGTCATGAGGTGACAGTGCACTGTGGCTCTGATTTGCATTTCCCTAATGGCTAGCTACGTTGAGCATCTTCATGTACCTGTTGGCCTTTCTTATATCTTCTTTGGAGAAATGCCCATTCAAAGCCTTTGCCTATTTTATAAATTTATTTGTTTTTTTGCTATTGAGTTCTATGAGTTCTTGATATATTTTGAATATTAACCCCTCATCAAATATATAGTTTGCAAACTTTCTTTTCCAATCCATAGGTTGTTTATTCATTTTTTTTGTTGTTGGGTTGTTTTTTTTTTTTTTGCTGTTCACAACGCAGAAGCTTTTTAATTTGATGTAGTCAAACTTGTTTATTTTTTATTTCATTGCTTGTGCTTTAAGTACCACATCCAAAAAAATCATTGCCAAGACCCATGGCAAGAACCTTTAGTCCTGTGTTTCTTCTAAGAGTTTCATGGTTTTGGGTCTTACATTTAAGTCTTTAATCCATTTCAAGTTAATTTTTGTCAGTACTATAGGATATGGGTCCAGTTTCATTTTATGACATGTGACTATCCAGTTATCCCAGTACCATTTATTGAAGGGGCTATCTTTAATATATTCAATATTAGCTAACAGTATTTTCTTGGGTTTATTTAGCTTTGTAGTATAACTTGAAATCAGGAAGTGCGATGCCTCTTGCTTTATTCTTCTTTCTCAGAATTTCTTTGGCTATTTGAGATCTTTCAAGGTTCCATATAAATTTTAGGTATGTTTCTTATACTTCTATAAAAAATACCTTTGGAATCTTGGCAGGGATTGCATTGACTCATGATGGCTTTTGGTAATATTGACACTTTAACAATATTAATTCTTCCAGTCCATAAACACTTACTTGTATCTTCTTTGATTTCTTTTATCATTGTCTTGTAGTTTGCAGAGTAGAAATCCTTCATCTTCTTATGTGAATGTATTTCTAAGTATATTATTGGTTTCCTTTTCTTTTCTTTTTTCTGGGGGTGGTGGTGGTGGTAGTGGTTATAACAACAGAAATGTATTGGTTCATAGTTCTGGAAGCTACCATGCTCCCTCTGAAACATGTAAAAGAGTCTTTCTTGACCCCTTTCTAACCTCTGAAAATACTTCCTAGTGTTTTGCCCAGAATCTTCAGCATTGCTTGGCTTGCAGCTGGATAACTCCAGTCTTGGCCCCGATCTTCACATTGCATTCTTCCTTTGCATCTCTGTTCTTTAAATGGCCACATTCTTTTTAAATTAAAAAAAAATTTAATTACAATTTCCTTTAAATATTGTTTTATATTGATTGCAGGTGTACAGAATAGAGTATTTTATTGTTTTTGATGCTGTTATAAATGGGATTGATGTCTTTATTTCCTTTTTAGAAAACCTCATTGTTAGTGTATCACAGTGCTACAATTTTCTGCATGATAATTTTGTATCCTGCAAATTACTAAATTTATTGATTAGATCCAACAGTATTTTTGGTTGCGTCTTTAAGATTCTCTCTTTAAAATATCATCATCTGTAAATAGAGGAAAGTTTACTACTTCATTTATAATACTAATACATTTTATTTCTTTTTCTTGCCTGATTTCTCTAGCTACCATGTCCAGTACCATGTTGAATAGCAGTGGTGAGAGTGGACGCCCTTGTCTTAGTCTTGATTTTAGAGGGAAAACTCAACCTTTCATCACTACGTATGACGTTAGCTGTGGCCTTTACTTTGTTGAGGTATGTTCCTTAGATGCCTGATATATGAAAAACTTTTATCATGTCTATGTATTTTCTGCTTCTACTGAAATGATCATATATTTTTTTTGTTTTATTCTGTTAGTGTGTTGTACCACATGATTTATTTTCATATGTTGAACTATTCTTGAATCCCAGGGATAAATAAACTCCACTTCATCATGTATAAGATCTGGTTAATGTGCTGCCGAATTCAGTTTGTTTCCTAGTAGTGTCTTTTTCTGGTTTTGGTTTCAGGATAATGTTGGGTTCATAAAATGATTTGGGGGATGTTTCTTCTTTTTGATTTTTAAAGAGTTTGAGAAGGATTGTTGTTAATATGTCTTTAAATGTTTGGTATAACTCACCAGTAAAGTCATCTGAAGATCCTAGGCTTTTCTTCATTTGGAGACTTTTGATTACTTATTCAACCTTACTAGTAGTTGATCTACTCAGATTTTATAACTTGTCCTGATTGATTCTTGGTAAGTTGTATGTTTCTAAGAATTTTGCCATTTCTTCTAGGTTGTCGGATTTTTTAGCATATAAGCTGTCCATACAATTAAGAACTTTCGGTCCACTAAGCTACATGTACGGTTTTTTTCAAAAATCCAATGGGTTCTAGATGCCTTGGAGATCATGTTTATTTCTGAAAATGTTCAGGCCTGAGGTTTCTGAGAAATTGAATCAGTTTAGATCAGCTAACCAGGTTACCTTTAGAAAAATAACATGACCCAGGATCATGCTCCTAACACATGCAGTTTCCTAAGAGAAACTTAGGTTGAATTAATTGAGAATGCAATGACTAACTATAGGTAAAATCTACTTTTAGGCATAAGCAATTTCCTTTTTAGGATTTCTTATTTTACTCAGAATATATGAAAGAACTAGCTAGTTTTTACAACCTCCCATGCCTATTTAAAATCTGGGAGTGTTCAAGCTGACTATTACAGTACATGAAATTTTAGTTGGTATTAAAAGGGATACTATTTAATATCCAAAGGGTCCTAAGCACAAACCCTATAGAAATATGATGTAAGCAATTGCTGTTTCCAGAATGTCTGCCTGAAATATTCTAATTATACCGAAATCCCCGTTACTACCAATATCAGTTAATTCCCACTTATTTATTAGACTCAGATCAAGTATTGACTTTTTATAAAGCTATAATTCCTCCAGGAATTGTTGTTTTCCCCTCTTGCATCTATAGCACTTTGCATGGACCTCTTTCTACTCTAATACTTCCTAACAGAAACCAGGTAATAAGGACTCTGTCATTTCCTTCCCAATGCTTGTGATAACTGAATGGTATTGAATAGCAATCTTGTTCAAATTCATGAAGCAGGCTTTAGTCATGTATCAGATAATAGTTTAAGTCAAAAAGATGGATACATTTCCATGTACAATATAGTAAAGTTTTACACACTCTTCATGCTTAATCACTTAAGACACTTGGATAAATAGCAGCAGTCCTCACAGGAATCTGTGACTTACCTTACTGGACTTGTGGTCCACGTTGAAAGTGGCAATTGCATCCTCTGTTTTTTTCCTCCCAGATTTGGTTATTACATACTCAGCAAGTTTGTTTGCTAAATAGGTCTTTCCAGTACCACTAGGTCCTGAGAGTAGAATTCTGTGATGCTCCAACAACAAGTTAAAGTACCTTTGGATAATTGGTTTAGGAATCAGCGTATCAAAAACACAACTGTCCAAACTGTTTTATTCTAACCCTGAAAAAAGAAACAGAGGGAACAGCATGCCTTGTTATTCTACACAAGCCAGAATTTAAAATATAGCATCAACTGACAACAAAGCTTTGTTATTCATAGGAATGCGTCCTTGCAAAATACTTTCCTTGATAATTCTATCCCATAAACATAAGCTTCTTCTCCTTTTTATTGAATTTATTGCCATTTTGAAGACAGAACACCAGTAGTAAGGTAGGGTAAACATCACACAAAAGCAAGCCATTTCCTTTGTTCAGGCTTCCTTCCACTGTCCACTTCATGTTTACCTCTTAAATGTCCAAAGATAAATGGAAGCATCATTATACAATCTTATTCCCTTTGAAGGTGGTAGTTTTGTTAACCACATGATCTCACTAATATGTGGGGTCTAATGAATAAAATAAACTGATGAACAAAACAGAAACAGAGGCACGGATACATGGAAGAACAGACTGACAGTGTCAGAAGGGAGGGGGCTGGAGGACTGGATGAAAGAAGGGGAAGGAATTAGCCAAAGCACATACATGTGAGACCCATAGACACAGACACAGTGTACCAGAGAGAAGGGGGGCAGGGGCTGGGTGGAGGCAGGCAAAGGGGGGAAATGAGGACAGCTGTCATAGTGTACACATTAAAAATACAGTTAAGAACTAATAAATGTAAAGAATTAACATCAAACACATATGTGTGTGCTTATAGTCTTGCCTTTTTCTTCTGGTTTCTCCTCTGTATTTCCATTTAGCTCTCATTACACATCCCAGCTGTATGACCACTTAAGCTTTTGAAGAATACAAACTGTGATATTTGGTAAGAAATTAGAAAGGAGAGAAACAGTATCTCCTTTTACTTACTCAATTAGCTTAATCATAAAATCAAATATTGACACAGTCCTCTATTAATTCATAGTTTATATAACTGTGTTCTGATTCTTTAACATGTGTGAACAAGGAATTATGGAGACAGTTATAATTTAGATATTCTATTTGCCTACAACTAATCACATCACCCAAAACAAAGAAAATAGAATTTTTCACTCTTGATTCTGAATTTCAATTCTCTCTCCACAGTGGATATTTAATGGGTATACATATTTTTAAATAAAAATTATGGTGATGAATACATTACTTTGGAATATACAATAAATTTTTTGAATCCTCCCTACATGAAAGATGATAGTGCAAGAGACTTTAGAAACTTGAAATTCCCTAAATCACATCCTTTTTTAGTAAGTCCTAGAGAATTTTCAAAATTACATTCTGAGTTTCACATCCTCAAATCCAAAGAATTTCATTTACTTGGGTTTTAGTGTCTTAAGTAGGATTTCTCTGTTTAAAATATAAAGATGGATCATTTCATACCCAAACTATCAAAGTAGTTAACATCATTTTCAAATGTCAAATACAGAGAAAAACTGCAAAAAAATAATTTTTTGGGGTTAAAAAACACAATATGCTGACCTTTTCATTTTTGTTTTTACCTCTCAGGTTCACAGTGATGATGTTATTATCTCCAACAAGGTAGCCACAAGGCAGCAGCTCAGGCACTTCTAGGCTATGGGCTCTAATTAAACCTCTTACGCAGTAGCTAGCAATGCAGTCGGCGCTCAGACCAAGGCTAGAGGATGTATCAATGCAATACACATATTCCTAAAGGGAACACATGAAAAAAGAAAGTCAAAACAGGTTCAACTCATCTACAAAAAAATACAAAACTCATGGGGATATGAAGCTAGCTGTCAAGAATTTTAGAAATGGGTAATATAAGGATTATTAATATCAAACAGCATAAAGATAGAAAGCTTTTCTTGATATCTGGAATGAGGGAGAGCAAAAGCAATTATGTCTATGCTATTAAAGCTAAGAGAAATATCCAAAATGAAACATATCTGAACATTAATATCTGGATATCTTGCTCAACTTACCTTAAGGAGACGTCTAATTACACCATCTAAGACATCCCACTTGGTTTTCCCACTAACACCGATGGATCCTATCAAATATGCCTGAGGCTTCTGATCCTAAATAAGAACAAAATAAAACAAGGTAAAAACCCAACTGTGTGCCTTGTCTCATTACTACATTTTCTACTAAAATGTATTAATGTAGTGATGAGTAAGACTAAAATATTTATTAAGCCTATAGGTTTTATAGTAACAGATACACACAGTGGATTATATAAAATAAAATACACCCCAACAAACTAACCAACCAACCAACCAACCAAAGAAAAATAGAGCAATGGCAACAAAACAAGAAAGAAGGAGATTGGATGAAATGGTATGGTCAAGGAAAACTGATTCATGACCTATTCAGTAGAAGGGTAAGGGCCGGGAGAGACCAGTCTTCCATTTTAATGCAGTGGGTCCATTCCTGAAGACAAGCACCTGGTAGGAAGGAAATGGTGACAGAGATGGAATAGAACTATATCATATGAGTCCTAGATCTTCATCTTACGATTTATGTGATGTTATCTTTTTTAAGTCTTTTTTTCATTTATTAACTTAGAATCTCTCTCAAATCTTATCCAGCTTTAAAAATAAGTTATCCATGGGAGTATGACATTCATGTTTATAAAACAGGTCCCATTTTGAGTTTACCAAAAAAATGCACAATTTAAAAGGACTTGCTAGGTAATGTATGGGACTCATTTTAGCAAGCAAAGAATCTCTTTACAATACAAACACCGGTCCCAAATTTATCTTTTTTGTGGGATTATCACCATTACTTAGATATAGCCTGCTAAGTAGCCAGTACATTTAACATAAAAAGTGGAGAAGTTGACAGCAAAACCATTGTGATTTTTTTTACTACTATTATAGAATAAATGTGGGTGTCCCCTCCCCAACACAAAAAAATCATGTTCAAGCCATAACCCCCAATGTGATGGTATTTGGAAACAGAAACAGTAGGAGTTCATTAGAATTAGACTAGGCCATTGAAGTGGGCCTTTCATAATGGGATTAGTGGCCTCACACATAGGGACAGAGAAAGGTCCCTCTCCTCTAACACACACATTGAGGAAAGGCCTTGCCAGGACGTGGTGAGGAGGTGGAGGTCTGCAACTCCAGGAGATAGCCCACCCACATCAGCAATCAGATCGCTGGCACCTTGGTTTGGGACTGCAGTACTGTGAGGACATAAATAAATGTCTGCTGTTGACGCCACCTAGTCTGTGGTATTTTGTTATGGCAGCCCAAGAAGACCAAGACAACTACTTTCAATGTTCAAAGACACTGCCTTTTAGAATAATTCTTTTAGAATTATTTTGAGAATAAAGAAAACTTGTTTTCCAGTGTTATTGTAACAAATTCAAAATGAACACTCACACAATGCTTTACAAGCAGCTACTTTTAAATTAGGGACAGTTTTCAGCTTCACTGAGACCATAATGTCTTTCACATAAAGACCCACTTCAGGAATTCAAGTACAGATCTGAAGCTAAAGCAGAAAGTTTATGGCATGGGGATTCTTGGAATATTTGCTAGTGTAAAAATTCCTAAGTGCCTTCTCACTTTTTTTCAAACTTAAGTACTTCAATTATTTTAAAATTCTGAAGCATTTTTTTTCTGTTTTAAAAAAAGAAAACTTATAAATTTGTATTCCTGGCCACTAAATTACAGATTCAGCTTGAAATGTTATTTTTAGTTTTAAGAAAGAGCTAGAATCAGAATGACATTGTCAATTTGAAGGCAATATTTGATTCCAGAAAAAACAAAATCCTTGCCTATTCAGCTCATACCTTGCTTAAAAATGATACATACAAGTAGCATCAACGGAATTTATCATAATGAGTTCAGTAGAATGTCTTTCCAGTGTCTAGAATATTTATTTATATAGCTTATAGTCTCTTCTTTGTACGAAGACATAATTGACAGCTGTAGAAACATGTTACTGCACATCATAAATACCACCTGTATTCTACAAGTGAAACACAAAGAATATTTTAGAAAAGATATTTATGTCAAAGACAGCACTGTGTTTTCCTTAAGTTCTAGAAATTAGGGTGGCTGGCAATTAACATCGTATTCAGTGAATGAACACAATGTACCGAGACACAGTTCTAACTACTTGACGATGTCATTTCTTTCTGGCCCCTTTTGTGCCTCTATGATATATTAAGGTAAAGCCAAGACACACACTTCTGATACTATGTTTATCAGGACAAATATTCAAATATAAAATACATTTGATTCATGGTCATACTCAGCCTTTAGTAATAAAGAACTTAAGGCTAAAGAAGTACCTTGGCTCGACCGTAGCCCTTGCATATGGAGACTATAATCTTCACACTGCGTCCATCTTTGTGTCCATCTGCAACACCAGCATCATCTAGCAAAATAGCTACCAATTTAAAAAGAAAAACACACATAGCAGAGTCACGGGAGCTCAGGTTTGTTCACTGTCATGGATTTCTCCCTCAGAGTTAGTTTTATAACTGTCAATAGAAATATTCAGCCTTTCTACTTCCCATTCCAGCCTAATTGGGTTAAAAATCCTTAGCCTTCAAGATGAATTACTGTGGTTGGGTTAAAGTTTTCAGTCCAAGATTTTATTTCCGCTTCCAAAGATCTTCCCCCAAGTTCCAGGCCACTGTCTTCAGATGAAGAAGTAAGGGGTGCCCTTTTCTATTACACACCGGTCTGAGCAATACCTGAGTAATATTCGGCTACAAGATGAAAAGCAATCTGAGTTTTCAGTCCTATCTAAAATATCCACGTTCAACTCTCAGGTGCCGAAATTGACTGTCAACTGAAATTATTTTCAAGCATTTGGCATCCATCCAGGTATATCACTGCTTACCTTATATTTATAA
Organism: Furipterus horrens; assembly: GCF_987537825.1. Lineage (NCBI taxonomy): Eukaryota > Metazoa > Chordata > Mammalia > Chiroptera > Furipteridae > Furipterus > Furipterus horrens. Next base: position 74,662,256 of record NW_028327174.1, on the reverse strand, counting down.
GTACTATAGTGTTATTGAATTTCAGCCGTAGCATAGAAATACTTTTTTCCAGAAATATATTGACATCACTCTCCTGTACTCTTTATGCTTATAGTTTCAAAACTGGAATTGTATTACTAGTAATCAGCTAAGAGTTACAGAAGCATGATAAAGCTAGCTAACCTTGAAAGTACCAGTCTTTAAATGTGATAAACGATAAATTTCAAAATGTATTATATGAGACTACTGTCCAAATTGGAGAATTATTAAGGCAAACTATCCCAAATATATGTTTTCCTTTGACAATGGTATTTTTATTGAGCCATATTTAATATGAAGATAGTTTTGTGGACAAAGGAAACTGGGCTATGTGCTGAAGAGCACGTGTGCCTGGTGACAGGAAGACAGAGCTGCTCTACCTGTAATTTTATAGAAACAAGGGCTGTGATTGTAACATCAAAGAAACAACAATTTAATCAAATGGCTTCTAAAAATGAAATTGTGCTGTTATCTTAATAAGTAGGAATATGCACTGTCACAAAGGAAGGAGTAAAACAACATTTAGAATTTGAGGAATATGAAGATTTTTGCTGGAAATTTTTTAATCATCAAAGACAATCTCCCTTACTGGAATTTATTTTACCACATTAACATCCTCACAGTCTCTCACCTTTTAGCCTATGCAACTAAAAAATAAAGTACTTCCTTCAGTGCCATCTTAATTCTCTTTCTTCTTTTCTCAGAAGTTTATAGTGGATTACTGGTAGCAGTTCACACCCAAATTTCTAACAGTTCATGACCAAATTAACTTTTTACTACTTTGCTAAATTATTCATAAATGTTGATAAGTACTCAAAAGTATTTATTACACACAAAACATATTTGAAACTATTCTGGGGATTGGAAATAAATACTAAGGTGAAAAGGAAAGCGAGTTTTCTACTCTTTTGTAATATACATTCTCAACAAGATAATTTCATAATGTGTTAAGTGCAAGAAATAAAGGGCATGGGTCAGTGAAATAGAATAAGTGAAGAAAGCCTGCTCTCGACAGGTAGGTTATCTTGGAGGGCTGCCTGGAGGACGTGGTGTTTGAAAGACAAGGAGGTTCAGAAGTGCTATGCAAATGAAGACCTACAAAAAGATGTCCAGTCAACACAAACAAGTACAAAAGTCATGATGAAAGAGCTGGGTGTGTTCATGGAACAGACAGATGTTTACAACGGCAGTAGCATGGAGATTAAGGGGAGAATGGGGAGTATGAAATGATGTTGAAGTAAGGTCCAGATCATACATGACCTAGTAGTCCATAATAAGGAATTTAACTTCATTTCCGATCCACTTGTCTTCTCAAGTTTGCCTTAGAAGATGTTATTCATTTTATGCTTAAAAACTATGCTTAAAATATGACATGCATCTTGACAGCAATATGATAAATATTTACCAACAAAGACTGACTGTCTTTGGCTCTCACGTATGTGACTACTTAAAGCAAGATGAATATAGGAGTTAAAAGTTCAGGCGCTTGATCCATCCAGACGTGGGTTCAGATATTAGCTCTGCCACTTACTAATTGCATGGTCTTCAACAAATTATTGTAATCACTTTCCTAAGTCTTGATTTCCTCATCTGTACAATAGGGCTCAAGTAGTATCTGCTCCATAGGGTTACTGAGAGCATAAATAGGGTTCTGACAGGGGTCTCCCCTGCCCCCGCCCCTTGCAGACCAGTAACTGTCCAGTCTGTGGCCTGTTAGGAACTGGGCTGCACAACAGGAGGTGAGTGGCAGCAGACCTTCCCTGGCATTACCTCCTGCCTGAGCTCTGCCTCCTCTCCTCCCCACAAACCCCTACTCTGTCGGTGGAAAAACTGTCTTCCACGACACCGGTCCTTGGTGCCTAAAATGTTGGTGTCCACTGGAAGAGATAATGCTTTGAAAGCACTTTCTTCCGGTGTTTGGTGTTTAAGAAATATAGCTGTTCTAACTATTATTCCTTTTCTCCACTTGTTTCTTCCATTTCCATTCACAGTGGGAGGTGCACATCGTGACTCACCCTGGGTCTTCCCCTGTTCGCAGTATATGACAGGCTGATCACCCCAAGAAATAACTCAAGGGAAAATAGAAACAGCAATTTTGAGTTAAGGGTTCTCTGAGGTTTGTTATGAAAAATTAGTTACCACTTTCAAGGGAAGAACAAAGAGACCTCTCACTTTGGTTACAATATAATTTTGACAAAAATAAACCCGACTTTTCAAACTTATACCTTTACTGGATGTATGGAGCCTGCAGTTATGTTTCAGCAACTGGACATTTGTAAATTATCCTCTCTCCAACCTACCTCTTTCTTAAAAAAAAAAAAAAAAAAAAAAGTAATCATGAACCTAAGAAAGTGTTTCTATTAAAATTCCCTAGTATGGATGCCTCTCTGATTTTCAATTTTGAACTCACTAAGCAAGAACGAAGGCAATACCAAAGTACGCAAAAACTGTGAATTTGATTAATTTTATATTTAATCTTTATGGGTTCTAGTCTTTCCTAGACATGCATTTTAGTTTCATTTTTACATGGCTGTTCTTTCTCAATTACCTTCAATACTAACCTTGCCTTGTTCAACCTCACTGGATTTCCCTAGGAGAAAACAAAATCACGAAGCGGGCAGTGGAGTCCTGCCATTACACCACCCGTAAGGCACCAGCCGTCGTCGCTCCTCAGGAGGGAAGCCCAGGCCGCAGACAGGCACTTGCTGCCTGTGGTGTGGATCCTACTGCACTTGCCTGTCAGGTTCCTCACCAAGTCAACATAAGGCCATTTCTCAGGAACCTCTTATTCTATGTATTGGAAGCTTTTGTTCTTTCTTTTTAAGCACCTTTCAAAGAGTGTGGATGGACCTTAGAGATAATTCATACATTCAAGTTCTTACCATATTTCCATAGTTTTATTTTCCTACTGATTTGTGAGTTCATTTACTAAGGCTTCTCTCTGTGTTTGTCTTGGCTGCTAGTATTTGTTTTACATGGTGCTTATTCTCAGGATTAGTTTCTCTCCCCTGTCCCCACCAAATGCTATAAATGTTGTTTTCCTGATTTTTCAGGGAGTTTCTAATTGCCTTTTATAAGAAGAGAGCAAGTATACATTTAGACCATTCGTTTTACATTATGAAGGGCAGATCTAATAGTAGAATTTTTAAAAAGCAAGAGATGTGATTGATTAAAAATGTCACCTATATTATTAGCATGCTGTGTCTCTGGTTCTCTTCTTTATTTTCATCACCATCTTCTATATTTTAGTGTAATTTAAGGCAACCCGTCGTGTCTCAGTTCTATAATGGAATCCTAAGTTACCCAGGAACATGCAGATTACTGATTGTCAAGCGTCATCTGGTGGCTGTGCTTTGTAATTACCACAGATACACATGTAACTCTCCTACACTAAATCTTATGTGCATAAAATGGCTCAAAGTCATAGGAGCAGTTATACTTTTAATTGAATTGTTCATCAGATATCGACACCATCGTGTCATATTATTCGGTATGCAATTGAATCAACCTGCACCCTTGTGCTATCATCAGTACCACTGGATACAATAGCAGAATCCAGTGTGTTTTTTTTGTTTGTTTGTTGAAAAGTTAATAAATCTTCAGACTAAGTGATTAGCATCATTATGTTCTCTCTCAGCAACATTATGCAGCTTCATCTAATCAAATTTCTGAATTAGTCCTCATACACTTGCCACTGGGCTCTGTACACTTAAAACACCACCAAATTGCATGGGCTTATTAGTATTGTATTCATGAGTACCAATGATCATCAAGTTTCTTTATCCTATTGTAATTATGGAGAAAATATTTCTCAAAAAGTGATATAAAAACCATACCTCTAAGTCTTTCACTCTTCCCCAGGAATGTGCTTTAAAAATTACAATGATGTAGAATAAATTTACAAAATAGAAACAGGACTATTTCTGAGAATTAGAGTGTTTACATTTTCAGAGGGTATGAGTGAGAAGAGTTGTGGGTAATGTTCTCCAAATTCCAGTATCTGCACCCACACCCTTCCCCCACCCCGTTAAGTCATAGGCATGCTTTCATTCAGGCAGCTGTGTTACCTGAGGTAACAGACTCTGTGATGTTCGGATTGTTCAGGAAAGTCCCAGTGATTGCCGTGAGGACGAGGAGGAAGTGCTACTCGAGGACTCTGAGGGTGGCCGAGCAGGCTTACCTGTGTTACCAGTTTCTGCCTTCAACCGGTCATTTCCAGCCTTCAGTATTTCAATTTCATTCTTTTGTGAAGATAGGAAACATGAAAAAAATTGAACAGGTTTGATAGGGAAAATTGCGTCACTTCTTTTATCAGAGTTTGTTTGTTTACTAAGTAAAGCATATGGTGATATTTTAAATAAATAAATATAAATTATACAGATTTCCTCCCAAAGAAGGAAAAGTAATATTTTATCTCTCTCTCCCATACATATATTCATGTATTCACAAATACAGACACACTGAGCATTAGGATTTTAATATTATTTCTTGAATATATCATATATTTGAGGAGTCTTCCAGGATATGGTTTCATTCGAATTAAGAATACTATAATTGAAGGCTTCAGAACATTTCTCATTTTAAAAGTATTGTTAAAATCTCACAGCAAATAATGACATTTTTAATACTCTAAATATAAGGAGAGTTGAAACTCAGGGCAGAACAATGCAAATAAAGCAATTTCAAATTGCTTCAGAATCCTAGCTAACATCTGAAAAAGTTTTTGTTCCTTCAAAATGGGGCACTAGGCTCTTTAATACAACAAAAGCCTTTTGATGAATATATACAATGGCAGATGAATCTGCTCAGCAATGAGCTTTTTCGTACTTCAGTCATCTGCGGCACCAAGTGATCACTGGTTTACAATAATAAAATGAAAACTTAGTCTGAGAACAGACTGGTTCTGAATTTATCCTTCAGATGCTTCAAAAAAAAAAAAAAGCTTTACTTTTACATATGGCATTCTATATTACTTTTACTTTCATTTAGGAGGGCTTGAGTTATATTTCCATAGCTTTCTCATTACTTTGGCTTTTCAGTAGAAAATAGGTAAAGGTATTTGAAAGTCAGATTTCAAAACAACAACAACAACAACCAACATAAAGGTAAATCATGGAAAAGTGAAGAAGCAAGGATCGTAGTGGCCTCGCTAAGAACAGCTGTCAGAGGAATCCAATTGCAAGTACAAGTGTCTTGAACGGTCTGTGTGCAATTGGCCAGCTTGCACTCCGACTTCCAACACCTGAGATTTCTCTGTCTGGTGTTAAGAAACAAGTTGCAAAGACAGAATAAAGAGAGTACATTTCCAAAAAAGGCTGACAGTGAGATTTATTTTTTGTAATAACTAAATGAATAAAATGAGCAGTGTTTTAATCTCTCCAGGTGCTCCTAGAGGGTGCGTGAGCCCTGACCTGCATGCGGTTCATGGCTCCCCTGGTCTGATTCAGGTGATGAGCTGAGCTGAGGGCCTCCAGCCGGATATCCGTTAATTTTCATTCCTTTTCTCTGAGCTCACCCTTCGGCTGCAGAATTATCTCTGCCTCAGCCTCCGTGCATTTGCAGATCCTAAAAAATGGGAACAAGCACAACTTCAGTGGTTGGGGGAAGCCAGAGCTTTAGGAAAAGTAATGCTTCTTTGAAAGGCTGAACAGTAATATTACCTAGCAGGTACAGAAATTGTTCACTGCTGGCAAAATCCAGAGTAAAGAAGAAAGAGTTTTGTTTGTTTTTTTTTTTTTTTCTCATTAAACTTTGTTTTAATGGGTCTCAAAAATTCTGTGACAGATTTTGGTCAAGTTGTTTCCATTAAAAAGTACTGATTTTAAAAACTAATAACTTAACTGCCACACACACACAAAAAAACCAAATGGTCCACAAAATTCTCCTTTCCTTCTGAAGGTTTTATGATGCATTATAATCATTAACCAGTCCTTTACTATTAAACTTAAATGGCCAATTGAGACAAACAGTTCTGAGACCGTTCTTCCACCACTGATTAAGACTGGGGTGGCAGGTGTTGGGGATAATATTCATTTAGCCTTCTGAGCTTTCTGGGCAGACTTAGTGACTTTGCCAGCTCCAGCTGCCTTCTTGTCCACTGCTTCGATGACACCCACAGCAACTGTCTGTCTCATGTCACGAACAGCAAAACGGCCCAGAGGAGGAGAGTCAGAGAAGCTCTCAACACACATGGCCTTGCCAGGAACCATATCAACGATGGCAGCATCACCAGATTGCAAAAACTTTGGGCCATCTTCCAGCTTTTTCCCAGAACGACGATCAATCTTCTCCTTCAGCTCAGCAAATTTGCAAGCAATATGGGCTGTGTGACAATCCAGAGCAGGAGCATATCCAGCACTGATTTGGCCTGGATGGTTCAGCATAATCACCTGAGCTGTGAAGCCAGCTGCTTCCATTGGTGGGTCATTTTTGCTGTCACCAGCCACATTGCCACGACGAACATCTTCGACAGACACGTTCTTGACATTGAAGCCCACATTGTCCCCAGGAAGAGCTTCACTCAAAGCTTCATGGTGCATTTCAACAGACTTTACTTCAGTTGTAACATTGACTGGAGCAAAGGTGACCACCATGCCGGGTTTGAGAACACCAGTCTCCACTCGACCCACAGGGACAGTACCAATACCACCAATTTTATACACATCCTGGAGGGGCAGACACAGACGCTTGTCAGTTGGACGAGTTGGTGGCAGGATGCAATCCAGAGCTCCAAGCAGTGTGGTTCCACTGGCGTTGCCATCTTTACGGGTGACTTTCCATCCCTTGAACCAAGGCATGTTAGCACTTGGCTCCAGCATGTTGTCGCCATTCCAACCAGAAATTGGCACGAATGCTACTGTGTCAGGGTTGTAGCCAATTTTCTTACTGTAGGTGCTGACTTCTTTAATAATTTCCTCATATCTCTTCTGGCTGTAGGGTGGCTCAGTGGAATGCATTTTGTTAACACCGACAAATAGCTGTTTCATACCCAGTGTGTAAGCCAGAAGGGCATGCTCACGGGTCTGCCCATTCTTGGAGATGCCTGCTGCAAATTCACCAACACCAGCAGCAACAGTCAGGACAGCACAGTCAGCCTGAGATGTGCCTGTAATCTTATGTTTTTGATAAAGTCTCTGTGTCCTGGGGCATCGATGATGGTCACATAGTACTTGCTGGTCTCAAATTTCCACAGGGAGATATCAATGGTGATACCACGCTCACGTTCAGCTTTAAGTTTATCCAAGACCCAGGCATACTTGAAGGAGCCCTTGCCCATCTCAGCGGCCTCCTTCTCAAATTTTTCAATGGTTCTTTTGTCAATCCCACCACATTTATAGATCAGATGACCGGTAGTGGTAGACTTGCCGGAATCTACGTGTCCAATGACCACAATGTTGATGTGAGTCTTTTCCTTTCCCGTTTTGGCTTTGATTTAGTACTGGTGGTTTTCGCGACACCTGTGTTCTGGCGGCAAACCCGCTGCGAAAAAAAAAAAAAGCAAGAAAGAGTTTTACCAGCAGTAATACATTCACAGGCTCAAAACTGGAAATAGTAACTATCATTTCCTTTCATCTTTTCTTCCTATTTCCTGAAGTATGAAACAGTCTGTTATTACTCTATATAGTGATCCTCAAAATTCCCTTGTCACTGATACTTATGGGGCTGAAGAGTCATAGTGATGTTACATTTAATGCTACCATTTTCCAAGGGACTTAAATCTCTATTTGCAGCATCTGAAATATTCTTTTTCAAAGCAAATTCATTATCTCCTTAAAACTTTGATTTCCTGTTTTATAAAACTATGCACAGAATAACTTTATTTGCCACGATACCAGCTTCAAGTTACCATGAAAATTCAACAAAAATATTGTAGAAAATAAATCAGAGATTAGTTTTGAACATTTAAATAATGGATGAGTGTTATATAATCCTCCTGCTAGGCTCAGCTGATGAAAGGGATCACAGTTAATGAAGCTAAATCACAGATTTCAATCCATAAAAGCAGCCTAAGTGAGGGCTGCTTGAAGGTCAGATATACTACAGCCTTCCTGCTTTGTTTGTGGTGGTTGTTGTTCTGTGGACAGCTGTGTTAGGAAATAGGTCAAAAGAATGTGTTGTATGACTAATGTCATTCCCATTTAAAATGTGAGGACTAGGTTGCTGGTCACAAGACGTTAGAGCTATGTTCTTCCTTCCTGTGTAAGTTACGAAACTTCACAGGATGTCCAAGAGTCTTAAATGGTCTTTAGTGGCCCTGTTCAATATGACAGTTCTAGGCTCGTCACTGTCATAGGCATACAAGGAAATCTGATTTAAATAGTATATAACACAAAGAGACTCAGCAGAGCACATGTTTCTACATTCTCAATGTTGTATTCTTTCTTGTAACCTCAAAGAGAGGGCGGTGGTAAAAATGCTATGCTGCAATATCTCACACAGTTAACGAAAATGGATTGTGGTTTGGCTTTTAGGAAACTAAGTTTTGCTTCAAAAACAGAAGGAGAGAGGAGGTGTTTATGGCTGGAATGCATGAGAGTGATTTTAGAAAAAGCAAAAGCGAACACTGCCTGGGTTAGAACCTGGATCTTTGCAGCTTTCATGCATCACCCTCCATTTTACAGGGATCTGTGCTTGTAGATCACAGGGCCATTGTGCCGTTTCTTTGGTGGCCAGACAAGGGGTGACCTGCATTTAACGTACAGTTAGACAGATACATAGACAAGTGCAAGTGAAAAGAAGTGAGGGTAATAACATAGAAAAGTGGAGAATGAGATCAAGAAACACTCAAATTCTAATATATGAAAAAAGGAACACGAATGGTGACATTCTAAGAAGATCTGCCAATGACGGGCGTGGAGAGTTTGGCAGTACGACCTGATGACATTTAGAACACAAGGACAGGCTTGGCCTGAGGCTGTCTTTTAAAAACGCATCAGCGTTCTGCAGAGGGAGCTACTTACGCTGAGGCCGACTGTGAGGGCTTCATGGACGCTGACCCACAGTCGCCGGCGTTACGGGGCAACTTGGGGGAGGCTGGAAGGGATGAGTCCATGAGTTCTTCAATGTCCGAATGCGAGGAAGGAGGCTTGGTGGACTTCTTCCCAAAGGCTTGTTTGAATGAGCTTCCCAGCTGAGAAAAGGACAGAAATTACCTGTCCCATCTATTTGCACTTGGTGGATTTTGCTTTGGGGCGTTAGTTTGCAGGTGCCATCCTAGCCACTGCCTGGGGTCAGTATGTTTCAGCGGAGTATTAACAGTGGCAGCACAGTATCTCTAAAAAAATGATACCGTGTTTTGTGTTTTTGTTTTATTCTTGTATTAATCCAGTGCAGCACACATACAAATAGGGAGGCTTTTAAATAGTGCAGGGTGAAGGGCATGGCTGTCAGTGCACTCATTTAAACTTAGTACCTTGAAGGGATTTTATTTCCAATGCTTCTCTCTTCAAGGCAATTTGTTTTAAATGGCCACTTTAGCACTACAATCAAGTCATGTCCTGCTGATAGTATCAACTTAAAAAGCAAAATTAAATCAAATTCACCTAACACTTCATTAACTGTGGTTTTCTATTCAAAATCTCAGAGAAGGAAAACTCTGACTCCAAAAAACCTCCGCTGCCTTGCGGCATACCTCTTCTGGGGAAAGGCTAAGGGAGTAAACCCCGACAGAAAATCCGGAGCCGGAGTCCCTAAGGCGGTTTGACGTTGTAGTCAACACCGGCAACTCCTGCGGCGCACCTGAAGCCAAGCTGTATCGACTCCGTCTTTCCCTTGGATCCTTCAGCTGCGAAGAGAGGGGGGGTCTGCTGCATGGGCAACAGCAGACCCTCCATATCACCCTGCCCAGGCTCTGTAGCTTCAGCTCCACTGGAGAGGACACTCCAGCGTCATCGCAAGATGTCAATTCAACACGGGAGGAGACAGATGCCGTGTCACTCCCGTGTCGGACTGCACAGCCATTCTCGGCGGTGCAGATAGACACTTAAGAAGCTACACCATCGTCTCTCGAGACGGACGGCTGCCGACGAGTCTATTCAAAATCTCAATCCCCGTATGATTCAAAAAGCAGACTTAGTAACCCCTACAGCTTTGTTCAGAAAATGGTTTTACTTCTTTTTAAAATTTGAGATTAAAATGAAAAGACACAAAGAAAAGACATACAAGGTAATCTTCTTTTAAAAAGGTATGAAAGCCTACTTCCAAAATAAATAGCATTCATGCCAAGGTAGGGTGTTTTCTATAGATGCATGCCAAATTGTCCACGGTTTATATTCACCTCACTTCCTCTAGAGTTCACCTTGCAGAAACATGAAAGAGTGCAATTACAAATCAAGGGAATGAAGGCTGGTCAGTATTTTAAAATATTACCTGCATAAACATTTTTTTAAATAAAAAAGATATTTCTTTCATTTTTTAGAGAAGGCACTCCAGTAAAATCTTCTGATAGTTATGCTTTGGATTTTATTAGCAGTTGTATTTACTTAAAATCTACCTTTGTTTCACAGTATTAAAGGAAATTCTTCATTGTTTTTAAACATTTTTGCATCTTCCTTTCAGTTTTTTAGCAATTGCATATCATCATAAATAATATTTCTAGCAAAGTATAGTTCTGTTAAAGTGTATTTCTATAGTCTTGATATATTCTCTTAGTAAAGAAAAATAAAGCAGACATTAATGTAGTTGATTTCTTTTGAGGTGAAGCTTTATTCACACAATAAGCCCTGTTGATGTCAGGGGTGGGGTGAGTCGAGGTCTCTTTTTTCCCTTTTACCAACTCCATTTCTTTTTTTCCTCTATCATCATCATAGTCATCACTATCACCTCCTCACCCATCATCAACAACATGTCATCATCTTCACCAGCATTATCAACATCACCATCATCATCATTAGGTGATTCATATGTTAGAATCCTAACCCCCAGTACCTCAAAATGGGACCTTATTTGGAGATGGGGTCTATACACAGGTGATCAAGTCAAAGTGAAGTCATTAGGGTATGCGCTGATCCAGTCTGACTGGTGACCTTATAAAAGGGGGAACTTTGGACACAGACACACACAAAGAAAGACAATGTGAAGAGAGAGAAAAGAGCCATCTACAAGCCAAAGAGAGAGGCCTAGAACAGGTAGGCTCTCCTTCATTGCCTTCAGGAGTCAAATCTGCCCATACCTGGATTTCCTACTTGTATTCTCCAGAACTGAGACAATACATTTCTGTTGTTTAATCCCCACAATTTGTGGTAGTTTGTTATAGCAGATCTAGCAAACTGATACACAGAAAAAATGTCAGGCCTAAGAATGGCCTAGAACAGAGGCAGAAAACTATAGCCATAAACCAAATCTAAACTGTAGATCCTCTAAGTTAGGAAATTTTTTTTACATTTTTACATAGTTGAAAAAAATTGTGGCAATTCTTTCTCTCCTTATCTAAGCATGTTCATAATTTTTTGATTTTGTCTCTTACCCTGAGAAGCCTAAAACTTTTACTGACTGACCCTTTCTGGAAAAAGCTTGCTTATCCTTGGCCTAGATAAGAAACTAGATTTCTCAGGGTGATCATTTTGTTAAGGTATATGAATGTCTAATCGTTATGCAGTACGCCTGAAACTAATATAATATTGCATGCCAACTAAATTGAAAACTTGAAAAATAAAATTTAAAAAAGTTCCAATGTCACCATTTCATATATTGGATGTTCAACTAACTTCATTGAGCTTTTATAGTTTTATTTGTATAATAAGATTTTTAAACAACTTTCCTGATTTCATAAAATTAGTATCAAGAAGTAAATAAAAATGTGAAAAGAAATTAAGAAACGTGGAAAGGTCTATCCATATATAATTGTAGTTTTTACCAGAAATATTAATATAAATTATATATACTACACCAAGTTTTAGAAGACTATAGCTTTACTCTATGAGTTTTCTACACCCAGAGATGAGTTCTTTGTTGTTTTAGATTCAATCAAAACATACTTCAGGCAGAATTTCTGAAGTACATTTCCAATGGCTACCCTAGTATTATACTACGCTATTTAAATTTCTGGTTCGAGTGTCTTGGTCAAATACATTTTAAAAGATCACCAGCTAGAGTCAAATCAACATATTGCAAATCTTAAACTTACACAAAGCTATATGTCAATTATGCATGCATCTTAATTTTAAAACAAGAAGCAAATGGCAATATTTGAAATGGTATGGTTTTGAAAGACAGTGACACATAGTACATCCTCTTCCACAATACCCTCAATTGTTAACACTTCATCTACTTGTTTCTTCTTCTCTCCTCCCTTTTTTTTTTCCCAAAAAAGCTCTTCAGAAAATAAACTTAAAGATTCAATTGAGTACCAACAGCATATCAAGCTCTGTGCAAGATGCTAAGAATATAAAGTCAAATAAGACATACACCAAAAAAGTAGTTTCAATACAACATGGAGCGCACAGTATAATACAAGGATGCACATGATGAAATGGAATTTCAGGACAATAGATGTGTATTTTGTGACAAGAACTGCTCTTGAAACTGGGGGTACAGAATTAAATAGAATATAGTCCCTATCCTTGAATATATCATAGGCTTCTGGGAGAAAGACACATAAAAAGAGTCTTCAAAATACTATGTTAAATTATAACACTGAAGTTCACCTAGTGCACAGAGAATGGACACAGTCTATTAAGGTTTTGAGAAAAGTTCACAGAGTATACAACACCTGAAATGATAATTATGAAGGAAGACCGAAGAGGTATTCCAGGTTGAGTATGGGATTCCAGGTCCAAGCAAAGGCATGAAATATCAGATTTGATGGGGAGAGGGGACAATAGTTTCAAAGCATCAACTGTAAAGTCAGGCAAGGCAAGAGACGAGATCAAGCTGGGAGCCAGAAGCCAGTATGCCAAGGTCTGGAATAGAAGAAGGGGGCAAGTAGGAAAAGGGTGCATAAATAATTGTAGAGAGTATGTGCACTTAGATGTAAGTAAGAACTTAGGCAATTAGATCCTTCTTTGGCCATGGCAAATGGTTCAAGAATGTGCATTCAGTAACCCATCCAATCCTGTGACTCTTAGGAACTTTGCAGAAGCTTGCTACTCCTGCACTGGACTTGAACCTTGAATTATGTAGGATTGAGTGAGTTGCAGTAATGAGAGAAGTATCAAGCTATGCATGCAAAATACTGCAGCCAAGCCAAGACATAAAGGGGACATAATACTGTTACATGTAGCCACACCTGAATCAGAGTGTGGCAGAGGGAGATGCTCCGTCTCTCTGACTCCAACCTGTTCAAGCCTGATTTGTTCCCGTGGCCTTCAGGCTTATAGCTTCTGCTTAACCTTGCAAATAGACACACTAATCATTACAGAAATTCTGCTCTCAGTTTGAGAAGATAAAGTATGTACAAAAAATAATGACTGTTTATAAAATATTTGCAGGAACCTCATAACTAAACTCATCAACTATCATAATTTTCCTCAGACCCCTGCTGGTGCACAGACATCTGCAGAAGTCAATCACCTCTTGCCGCACCGATTTCTCCTTCCCATGACATAAAAGAAACCTGAACTCTCTACTTTGGGGAGATGGATTTGAGGATTAGGTCTCCCATCTTCTTGCTTGGTGCCTTCATGATCAAGAAACCTTTCCTTACTCCAAACTCTTATGTTTTGAGTTTTGACCTTTGAAAGCTTTGGGCACACAGATTTTGGACCTATAAAACAATTTCTATCTATGGACTTCTCAATGAAAGCCTTTTTTCTAAATCCACTTTAATATGATTTTCTGTCATTTACAAACAACAGAGGCCTAATAGTCTAACTACTTCATTCATTTTAATAAGAATAAAAATGAGCCTAAGAGAGTTATATAGCCATCCAGAGTCACACAAACAGCCATTGTTTAGTTGGTATCAGATCCCAGGAATCCAAACTCCAAAACTCTTTTTAATTATGCTAAATTCTCCCTGATAATACTATATTTCTTCCCAAATGTATTTAAGTACATGGAAGACATATGGGGAAAATAGGGTAAGTAATGGTCCCCATTAGATGGACTCACACCTGATCACCATGGTTCTAGAATCTAAATGGGGGAAAAGTTGGTAATCTCCATGTTCATTATGAAAACTTCTAATTACTCTGTTGTCAGTCCACTGTTGTACCCTGTTCGCATACAGATTCCATTTCTTTTTCTCTCCCCAGAGAATAACCTCCAGTCTTTTGTTAAGATAGAAAAGAGGGAAATGCCCAGTTATTCATGGGTTGGGTTGGGGAATCTTGGGGTCTGACTGCTTTTTAAAAACTGTTTTCTTGGCCCTGGCTGCTGTGGCTCAGTGGATTGAGCATCGGCCTGTGATCCAAGTGTCGCTGGTTCGATTCCCAGTCAGGGCACATGACTAGGTTGCACGTCAGGTCCCCAGTTGGGGCCGCGGATGAGAGGCAACCACACAGTGATGTTTCTTTCCCTCTCTTTCTCCTTTCCCCTCTCTCTACAAATAAGTAAATAAATAAATAAATAAACAAACAAAAAAAATAAAAACTGTTTTCTTAAAAATCCAATTACTCCTATTTTTACTTCACATTCATCCCTGCATCTCAAGGTAACTGACCCTAAAATCCCCTAGCCTCTGGGGATCTCTGTGGCGTGACTGCACTTCTTCTTCACGTCACCCACAGAGCGCTCAGTGCTTTCCGGGGACTGCTAAGTTACCTTTCTATCTGTCTCACCTGGCGTTTTCCTGCTATTGTTGCCTTCTGTACTCACACCACTGTGGTTTTGCACATTAAAAACAAACAACCTCTTCAGTAATACATTGGGAAAGCTTCAGTAGCACTCAAGCTGGTATGATATATGAAAATTAAAACAGTTCTGCTATTAGTATAGGCCTGGAGTACCAAGCACCCATTTAGTGATTAGAGGAAGATAATTCATGAAGATATTCTTTAAAATAGGAAAACAATGGAAGGAAGAATAGGAGAAGGTTGGAAAGGACAAAAATGCAAGGAAAGGAAGGAATGCAAGAAAATTACTATATTACTTTTTCAGTGAGAGAGCTGAACAAGTCTGTTCTGGCAGTGAGTAGTAATATGCTTCGATGTGTACAGGTCTAAAAGTCCAGGAGTCAAGAGAAAACACTCTTGCTTTACATCCAAGATATGAATGATGAAACAGATTCTCAAAGGCATAACAGAACTTGGCTCCTCCACTTTTTCCTGAAGGAGTTGGCTCTCTCCTCTCATCAATACTCCTTTTGTGGCATCTACGAGTATTTCAGAAAGTATCTATCATTCCCTTGGAAAAATAATTGAAAATTTGTATATCAAGGACTTTTTTGTTTATCCCCCCACCCCCCCCCCACCACCACCACCATCACAATTTCAAAGCGGAGCAGTTTTGGTTAATTAGGAGTAGGTTAGCTTTTTGTTGAAATGTCACTTCCTTGCATTATTAAACTCAGATGTATCTCAAGGTCATTGCTTGGCTTTTTAAATTTAAATTATAATTTAATAAAAGCACTAAAAATGGATGTGTTTCTTGTAACATCATGTTGTTATCTAAGATTTTAACAAAAATTTCGTAAAGTGACAGAAAAATTATAAGCACTTTTAGGCAGATGATGGTCGGGTTTATATATTGCTATATTTTTATAAAAAACATGTGGTCTTGGATTTGGGATACTGGTGACAATAGGATGGTGATGTTTTATCTATAGAAGAGATCCTGGTACTCTAGAAAAAAGGCTCAATAGTTCACACTTTCTTCATTTCTCAAATCTGATGAAAATGCCACAGATTAGGCAGAAAGCCAGTCTGTAAACTAGAACCTGGCACATATGCCAAGTTGGAAAGAGAGTCAATGTTTTGCTACATTGTCTTTTTCCTGAGAAGTTGTGTCAACTTTTCTTCTTAATAAGCTTGCTAAATCAAAGCGTGATTGCTAGAAAAGCTCAGCTAGGCCTTAGTAACCTGTAATACCACTGTCCTGGTTTCAAAGGCCATTGAATTATTTGTCTAAAAAAAGAAAAGAAAAACTGTTAATGATTTTATCCTCTTAAATCAACAATTTCCATATTTAATAGGTGGTGAACAAGGACCTATACACTGGTTATACTGCATAGAACACTGAGGTGCAGGACATCATGAAGATAAAATACACTCAATTAGCTCTTTCTCCTTCTCTAGAAAGAGAAAATAATTCTAAATTGACATTTTAGCACATGCAGCCTGCTGCTGTGATGCTGCATTGTTCTTTATACATACAGTAACTCTCACGTAAAGTTATGTTTGAAAACATTGTTAGTAATCCATCCTAAAAGCAACCTTACGTGATGCTGCACGATGATATCCAGAGATTCCATACAAAACCAAACCAGTTCTCAATGACCTGTGATGCTGAGGATGAGGGATGTGAGTGTTTAAGGGTCTTCATAACAAGACACGGGTAGACTTGGGAAGATACTTAAGCCAATCCAAGGATTTGAAATTCTCTTTAATGATTATTTCAGTTTTATCCACTGCTGTAAATTAGTTTAAAAAAAGCAAAAATGTTATACTGATTCATGGCTGAACTGTCAAAAGTTTTCTTGGCTCATTTGTGAGTAATCAAAAAATTTTTCATGGAGGTAAAGTTACTTCAACAATTAATTATCCTGAAACGTGTGTAAGATTCAACATCCCATTTTGTAAGAATTAGGACTAAGTTTGGTGTAGTTGCATACATTTTGTCTGACTATTTTCAGGTGCTTTTTGCCTTCTTGAAGATGAAAATATGCCAATGACTCTCAATTGCAGCAATTAGAAAACCCAATTACCTGCTTCCAAGCTGGAGTGAGGCCTAGGGTGATAAGCAAGGACGCTGGCCCAAAAAGGAAATGGGCCTCAAGCTAAACAGAAGGCTGCCCCGTGGAGGCCACACCCAGGCAACTCTCAACAGAGGCGTGAGGTGGGTCTTCCTTAATTTCCCTCTGTTGCCATGTGACTGAAAAGATGGTTGAAATCTGGGAGTGAGAAGAGAACCAGAGATAATATGTCTCATTTAAGCAACTGCAGTATAAGAATGCCTCACGTTCAAATAACCCTCTGATTCTATTTGTGTTCTCTGTGCATTTTATCTTCATCTTTGAATTACTTAGAAAAAAGGGGAAAAAATACATTTATCTATTACAGAAAACAACACATAACTCCTTTTACTTTAATATAATACCCTTTGGCAAAAAATAATAATTATATGAACTCTAAGCACATTAAAATTGTAAGCAAAGTTACATTTCACAAATAGAAAAGCAGATTCACTGGGATAAGGTAACACCAAATTTCAGTAGCATACCTAGATTTGATTAACTGGATATTTCAACCAAAAATTAATTCCTGAGGGAGACACTTAGCTGTCTTAGGCACAATATTTGGGGTTCTGCAGCAGGGTTGTATGTATGATGAAATATTGTCTGACAGGCTGTTAGGAAATTTAGGAAGTTATATCTTAACCAAAGAGTTTTACCAGATTTTTATACTAGCTGAAAAAAGCCATTCTTATTCTACATGAAAATTTTCCAGCTCTCGTTCTGTACAAATAACTAAGAAATAGAAGTGTTTATTATCTTCATCTGCTTTACAATTTTCCAGAACTCCTCTTTAACAAAATGACTCCTTATGTTCATCATACTATATGTGAGATGGATATAGAAATTTTACCAGATATTTTCTTTGTATCTCCACAATGGCAGTAACCAGAAAACATGAACTTTGGCCTCTCCTCATCTGTATAACTGGCAAATAATGGAAACCAATATGCCACATCCCTTCCAAGCATTGAGTGTACTTGTAGA
Organism: Furipterus horrens; assembly: GCF_987537825.1. Lineage (NCBI taxonomy): Eukaryota > Metazoa > Chordata > Mammalia > Chiroptera > Furipteridae > Furipterus > Furipterus horrens. Next base: position 74,644,423 of record NW_028327174.1, on the reverse strand, counting down.
GGTGAAACAAACTCAGAGAGACTCAGAACTAGTTGTAAACTATTAGACCTTGTGGTTAACTAAATATTAAAATTATAAAAATTACAGAAAATTTAGAAAACTCTGCTTCGTTTTTTTCAAAGACATGGCAGGAAATGATTTCTAACACTATCAGAAATGTGTTCTTTATTCTAAATTAGGTTTTAATTTTTTTAAACTCTCTTAAATATTGTTTATAATTTGAGGAAACATACTTTAAAAGAATATTTCTTTGCAATAGGACTTCTAAAATGATATTTAATACAACAGAAATAGCATCTCTGGTTGCTAACTCTTTTCACAACATAGCAGTATTCTTCACTGTACACTTTAAATGTTTTAGCTTTAAATAATACAGAAAAGGTTATATTTTTATTCAAATATACAAGAAAGCAAACACATGTCTTACTTGCAATAGATAGCATGAATATATTGACAATATATTTTAAAATAAATTTATTTTTCTATTACTATCACATATGACTAGAATGATGTTCATATACCCTGCTACCTCAGTTTGTTAGAGTCAATATAAAAGTAGCTTTCAAGAACTCTCTTGAAATAACAGAGAAGTTGAAAGAAAACTTGTTTTCTTCAAGTTGGAAGGATTAAATTTCTGCTTTTACAAAATGGCCACACTTAATGAAGGAGTTTCAAGAAAGTTTACCAAAATATTATGAAAAAATATAATCATTCCTAGAGGAATTATTAAAGACACCAATCTATACCTTCTTATCCGAAAAAACAATGATAATCATATCATTCAATTATGTAAAAGATTAAGAAGTTTGCCCTTGTGAAAACACTGAAACTAACTCCTGATAAAAGCTTTAGAGAGACAGGAACTTTATGTCTCTATTATGTCCAAATCATGTAAAAACATGATTTCATCTTATTTGTTACTTCTATATAAAAGTGCATTTTCTGTTACCGAGAGGTTTTTTTCATACACGATTCAAATAAAAATTACTTCTTCCTAAAGCCATAGAAGGGCTCTTTAAAGGGAAAGAACTAGACACTCATTAATTTTGCCTCTGGTTATTCCTAGCCTTTTAACCAAAAACTATTAAAATTAACCCCAAGACACAATCATCTTTCTTTTACATTTTTTTATAGAAGTACCCCTTAGTTTCAGCAGACTACTGTCCAGGAGTCTAGAATCCTTTTAGAAAAATTTCAGAATTTTAATATATTATATATATATACATATATTCCCACATATGTATAGTTCCTTAAATCTTAGTTGAAAAATAATTTATTCATTTAGACTGCCACATACTTAATCTCTGTTTAAACAGCTTTGGTGAATTTCTATGGATAATAAATTCAGCTAGAAAGTAATACAAAACATCTTCAACTTTAGACACAGATCTATTTATGACATGCAAATCATTAATTTTTTTCTCAATCACAGGTGGATTAGATATTTAGTTTTAAAAAGCATTATTTGTTTAGCAAAATGTTTGCAAGGCCCACACCAACATTACTGAATGGCAGAGAGTCTAACTTTGGTCTTGTTTTATTGTAACATTGGACAAAAGTTGCTCCATTATGTAATCAAACTACTTTCCCACCCCCAAATGATTTAATCACTACTGTTAGGAAAAGAAATATTATGTTTTAATTTGGAATTAATGATATCTCTTTCTGGCTGTTCCACAAACTGGAACTCATAAGAACTACCAGTATTACAGGCTCATAGAAATGTCCATTCTTAAATGTGCACTCTTGAAAATCAGATGGCTCTAAAATCCTGTTTGGATAATTCACCCTAAACTCATTTAATATACTGACCTAAAAAGAGATGAGTTGATATTATGTCCATGGTGTCATCAGGCTAATGGGAAGTTTAAATTACATCTCTAACACATTCTGCATCTATTAATCTCCAGTTCATTTTGCAAATGTAATTAAGACAAGCTACTATATACTGTTAGCACCATCTCATATGCATATCTTATCATATAGACACCATGTTATCCATTTTCATATTTCTTGATTAGAGCTATCTGATAAGTTGACCTGAGAGAATAACAAATATTCTTCATTATGAAATGAAATTCAAAACTAGTCTCGAACAATTCTTCATTGGATAGTATTTTCTGGAATTCGTATTTTAGGATATCTCCTGTATATTAGTAATATTTTTGATAAATGTATCTTAAAATCTAATTATCACATTTGCTCTGAAATGGTAATAAGATTTTAAAAATATTATTTAAAACAGAGAAAAGATGGAGATTGTATGAAATTGTTATAGCAGAACATTTTGTGGCATGATAAGTAATAATTTAAAGTCTCTCCTCAATCCACTCACTACATATTGGAATTAGTTCTGACTTCCAGTATCTATAAAGACTTAATTTTTCCGAAGTGTGTTAAAAACTAAATACTCAGATACATCCCTTTGACATGTTATTGCTATAATTAATATTTGTAAAGAGTCATAAAAATAAATGTCACAAACCCAGAAACCTAAACTTGTACCTTTCCTAAAGTGGAGAAGTAAGCAAACAAAATCTTCTTTCGCTCACATAGAAAAGTTTCTTTTTTATACCTCTCTTCATGTCTAAACTTTTTAATTCAGTCGTATATGAGGCAACGAAGTGATTGTCCTTTCGTCCTTGTAACCAAAAGGTGGCACCTCTAATAATTAGTTAGCTTGCAACAGAAATACTACATTAAAAAGGAAAAAGAGGCATTTGTCAAAGCCCTAGAAAGAATATTGTTTTTGTGACTCTAGGAAATTCTACTTAGAAGAGATAAGCATCTCAAATGAAAAATTGTTTAGAAAATAATATTCATTACATTGACGGCAAGTGAAGTAAGTTGGTGTATAAACTTATATACTAAGATAGGTGGTGAAAATAAACACCTTCTCAGATGCACAGATTAGTGTGGAAGGTCAGGCAGAGTTGAGAAAGAAGTTTCCTTTTTCTTATCCCAAGTGGAAGTGTAGGAAAAAAATGTAAGACTTGACATTTCCCCTGATAAATCAAAGGAAAGGATTTATCTGGACACTAGCATCTGCTGCCTTCTCTGCACTCATGTAGGACCCACTTGGAAAACTTTCCTATTACATTCAACTAGGCATTTCTACCTCCTCTCATCTGACAGAAATCACTTAGCTGTCTCTGATCCATGACAGGAAAGGAAAGCTTATATCATTGATGATGGAATTAGAAGCTGCCACCAACGTCCGTTCAACAAGTCACCCTTTAATTGACCTATTATGCAGGCAGTCAAGGCACACAGTTATTTTGATATTTTTTTTCTTGAGACTAAAACATTTCCCTTTTAAAATTTTTTAAATTGAGGCTATCTTCCTACCATTACTTTCTAAACTTTGTTCCAGTACAAGAGGATTCTTGGCCAACTGAGCTTCCATATGCCTTTTAACTGGAACACTGAAATTTTATAAACATCATGTTTACATCTATTAAATATTCTTATTATAAGGAAATAAGGCATGCATGAATTTGATATTCAGACAATAAAATGCAAACAGATAGTAGAAAGGTAGAATGAAATGGCAGTTCATACAGAAATGTAGCTTTAACAGAAAACTTAAATGGTTGCTTGATTTCAAAACGGGTTAATATTCGAAAAAGTGAAAATCAGCATTTATGCAAAATTAACTAGATTAGCTTTCTCAAAGCAGGAACCCAAGCCTCCAGATCATTTACGAGTGTTAGAAACTACATTTTTTGCCCCCCCCCAATATAAAGGCCATACCAGAGAATCTCAGGAAAGTAATAATCTGTTTTTAATTATCTTTTTTTAACCAAGAAACACCTCAAAGTTCAGGCATTACTACTGATGGGTAAATACCAGCTAGCCCTACCGGACAGATAGTAACAGGAAAAGTCAGATAGTTAGCACTTAAAAACAACAGCAATTAAGCAGCTGAATGTGCATTGGATCACTGCTCTATTTTGTTCCATTGGAACGAATCAAGTGAGAGACACAGCCTCCTGCAAAGGGGAGGCCGAGTCAAACTTGATGCTTCCTCCCTCTGACTGCCAGGGCTGGAGGACTGGTCTACTCGTTTTATTCAGTTTAATTGCTTCGTGTACTTGAATTTTCACAAAGACTGTATTCTATCTTGCCCCCTCTGCCCCTGCAAAAAGAAATCTCTCTCCTACCTTCACTACCCACTTCTTTCCTCTGAGAACAGGCAGTCCTCTCCAGGAGGAGAAAGAAACCCTGTGCGTGCTTAGGATGGCAGGAGGGTGAAGATGAAAAAGAGACTGAGAGAGGGGCGGTGGAGGTGAGAGATTGAGATTGGGATGGGGGATGGAGGAGAGAGAATGAGATAAGGAAAGAGGGAGCAAGAAGATAGGGGATGCCCAACACCAACTCCACGCTCTAAGTCACGGGCGCTGTGCGAAGTGCTTTGCTAGGAGATACACATGTGGTCTCATGGTATTTCTCACAAGAGGACCCCAGGGCTCCCTCCCTAGGTCGCACTGTCCACCATCAACACCCAAAGGTACCAAGAACAAAATCTTGGAGGGGGGGGGTTCAAGCAAATAGGCACGACCAAGGTGGCCGCACAGCCAGTCCCACTGCCCTACCTGCAGGGAAGATCAGAAGGTGGTGCCGGTTTCCGTCTGGAGTGCTCTCCCTGTGTGGACCCATTCGAAGGCTCAAACGTCCTCTCGCTGCCTCTGTTCTTGGAGGGGCAGCCTGCAACACAAAATGGGTGTGTGGGTGTCGGCGTGTGGGAGGTTTTGCAGGGCCACCAGCTGGTCCCAGCTGGCCGCCCCCACCCTACACACACCCCTTCTGGGAGCTGAGCCCCCTTCTCGGCTAAGCACCACCCTGGGGGCCTTGCCGGGCTGCAGCCTCAAGTTGCCACTAAGTACTGCTGGCTGCGGCCGCTGCAGGAGAAGGATGTGGAAAGACACGGGGGGGGGGGGGGGTAGTAGTCGGTCTAGAGCATCCCCAACACTGCAGCTTCTCCAGGAATCCCTCCAGTGAGGAGGCGGCCGCCCATCATCTCCCAGCCCCAGCCACCTGATTGGTTCCACCTCGGGTACGCTGTGCCAGGGAGCCAATCCGGGCGCACTAGTAATAGGTGGATCCGCTCAGCCAACATCGCCCATCCCAGTTCTGTTAGTGTTTCTCCATCCCCTTAGCGGACGGGGACCTGAAGAGACGGGTTGAGGAGGGTTGGGGGAGGGGCTACCTAGGAGGGGGACAGATCCCAAGGAGACGCAATCAAGGGCATCCCATAAGCCCTTTGGGTACGCGCAGGGATGCCCGCAACCTGTTCAGCAAGCCCTCTGCACGGGAGGAGACAACATAATACAAAGCTATTTTTTTTTTCTTTACTTTCAATCAAAACCTGCCCTGAAACTGAGCATGCCCAGACTGCAACAGCGCCCTAGGAGTTCTGAGGTGTGTGGGTTTTCAGACTGTGTTTCTGAAAAGGTGAGATTAGGGAAGAAGAGGCAGAAGTTTGTCTTTGGCCGTTTGACCCAACGTTGTTGTGAAAGCAGAGCAGGGCGGGATGTGAAAGGATTCCATACGAGTGTCCACAAATAAAGCCACAGGGAGTTGGCCCTCTGGGCTACTGGAGGTTAATAACATCATTCTGTCGGGGTTCGGGGCTGGGGGCGAGGGTAAATGAACCTGAGCCTTGCTAGATGCCTGGAGACTTTTCGTGAAGGGTGCTGTGGACCAGAGATGCAGAGGGGACTGCGTCCCATAGGTGGTGCCGGAGAGCACGACTCCTCCGAGCAGCGGAGGCTGCCAGGCAGCAGGGAGTTCGCTGGGAGTTTGCACTGCAGTGACCAATAAGTTTGTAGACGTGGGTCAAACGCCACGTTGTTCGGGATGCAGTTTCTGACAGCCTCCCCTTCTCCTCTCCCCCGACCTCAGCCCCTGCTCCATCTCCAAGCACTTGCCAGCACAGTGACAACTAAGCGTGGGGTCCCTCCTCCTTCCCCTCTTTCCCCGGAACAATTCTGCTGGGAAGAAGCTTTTCCCTTGTGAGAGCGGTGCTGACCTGATTGTCTCTAAGCTCTAGGGCAATTTATAGCTTGCTAATAGGGAGAGGTACCAAACTGCGGGTGGGTGCAGGGACAGCAAGCTAGGCAGGGTGGAGCAGAACCTCGCTTCCGGAGAAGCAAGTCCATTCTCTGCTTCACAGGTGAAAGGTTGTCAAAATGCAAAGAAGTACAGTATTTCCCTTGATGCTGGAAATCAAGACTTCTGATTTGAGGTATGTTTACATGCCTCTCGGTCCAGGTCTTTAATGATCCCAGTAGAGAGCTGAACTCTCTGGTGCCCACAGTCTCTGACTGCTCAGGCCTCAGGATCCTGTGACTTACAAAGAATCTTGCTGAGTACTCCATCTTCCCTGATATTGATAAGGAAGTCAAACAAGACTAAGCACAAATGGTGTTTAACCTTGATTGCTTTCTGAACAGTGCATCCGTTCCTTAGCCTTAAAAGGATAACTGATTGGATTTCTGTTTTTCTGTCTATGAATGCTATATAGACTTGTTTGTCAGGAAGTGTTCTCTTCAGTTGACCTTTTGAACTTCCTCTGTTGTAAATTTCAAGTACACTATTATCATTCCCAGGATGTGCCTGTGAGCTCATTCCTGGACCCTCCCTATTAATTAGCATATCTGCAAAATCCAATAAAAGGAAGGTGCTTGCACTACTCAGTGCTGATCCTGCCTGAGCCAGCCGCAGCCCTCAGACCCTCTTTCATTCTATCTGCTGGAATTACTTCCGCGCCCTCCAACCCAAAGTACTACAACATTCCCTTTCTCACTCACTGGCCTTGATTAAAGGCCTTTGAACCTCTGATTTATTTTGCTTAGAAATCCCAGCAGTTTGTGTAAACTTGGCCAATAGCTACAAATGAGAACTCTCTTAATTGGGTTCTTTATTTTATTGAGATTATCATGGCATCTCAGGTAAGAAAATAAATAGCTATCATAATTCCCCAAACCCATCCATTTTGAACTGGAGTTTCATTAACACTGGTTTGCATAGGTAACTGTGGCAAGAATTCAATTACCAGTAACACATTTCTTCAAGTTTTAGTTAAATCTCTATGTAATGTTTAAGATTAAGATCCTATTCTAAGTATAAGGGAAAAGACAACAACCTTAACTATAAATTAATCCTTTTAATGACAAATAATTGTGTATTCACCAAAACTGTAGCTTTATGTACATATTTCTTTCATTTCCTAAAATATTCCTCAAACTTTATTTTATAATAGTTTCATAGTTGAAGAAAGGAGATAATAGATGTTAGCTTAAAATTAGTTTTAAGTATTCGATGAAGAAAAAGGAAGAGAGGAGGTGAGGGAAGAGAATCAATTACTTCTCTAATATTGTCTTCCAATAAATGTTTTTGTGTGAGAGGAATATAATATCCACCTAATAGACATCTTTATTCTAAATATACTTCTAGAACACTAGAAGTACTAAATTCCAATACTTAAAAACTGCACGTTTTTAATAGCTACATCCAGTGGCTGCATGTAGAAAAAAGTAAACTTATTCTGGAAGAAATAAGTAGAATATGAATCCAGATTAGTTATCTTTGTTCCAGACTGTGATCCTATTGTTAATCGTTCAGCTAATTTCTTTTCCTGTCTACCTCACCTCCTACCAAACAAGCATTCTCTCTTCATGGTCAGAATCCTAGACAACATGAATGGTGTACATGTTCATATCCCAAAGTTACTTGAGAGAGACGTCTGGCTAACATAAGAAATGGGTTTAACATTTCAGTTCATGAATATTAAGACTCTACGTATATACTGGATGTAGATATACTCTAGGTTTTGCAGGAATAAGACTGTTATTTTCTCTCCTATGTTGTGTGCTCCTCAGGTTCGAGGAATGGGCTGAATGTCTCCACCTAGTCCTACTGGGTTGATATATCACACTTTCAGGTTTTAGACAGTGTATATTACCTTGGTAGCAGACTCAACTGGATTAAAAGAAAGATCAGGTCAATTGTCCTTTTTCTCCCTTTATCTCATTTCCCAAACACTTTTAATCTAGCATCTCTATGTCTCATGCTACAAAGATTTAACTCATTCCTTGGTTGTGTGGTACCTTTAAAAGATGACTTGGCACCCATTGTCCTTTATAAGATTCTAAAGAGTCTTAAGCCTGAGAGGGGGGCATTGTTATTTTTCATTGTTATAAAAAGTTAATTTTTTTAAAAAGATTAATATGGGAATGGGTGAAGCCAGAGAATTTGTATGTACGACTAACGGGCATGAACTTGGGGGTTGGGATTGCTAGGGAAGGAGGGGCGTGCTGGGCAGAGGGGAGCAAAAGGGAAAAAATTGGAACTATTCTAACAATATAATCAGTAAAATATACTTTAAAAAAGATGACTTGGTATTTCAGAACTATTTTCATCTTTTTTTGTTTAATGTTTTGCTTCATTTTGTTTTTTGCTTCAAAAAACACATTTGTTATTTTTTCAGTCACATTTTTTTGCTCTGATTGAGACCACATTATCATAATTTCCTTTATTCCTTTCCCAATGGATTTATCTATTTACAATTTTAATGTTCCCTGTGCCATCTATTTTAGGCTACATGATCACAACAGAAACTAAATAGGATTGGGACACTGAGGAGTAAAGTGTGTCTTATGGCAAGAATGGGAATTAGAGACTTCGGAAACAAGAAATTCATTAAGTGCAAATTTAGCCATAATTTTCTGTGCACCACAGAAAGAATACATGAGCGAGATACCAAGAAAATTCTCTATCTTGGTGTAAAAGCGTGCATATTCTGGTTGAGCAATGTTAGTAAAGAGTGCCATTTAATCAGGACTCTCATACTTCATTAAACTTTACATCTTTAATAACCTCTCTACTTGCCTGGTAATATCTCTTCATAATTAGCCTTGACATGGTAGTGGAAAAATAAAAACAACAATGAAATTTTCTAAAATTTGCTTACTGTTTGTATAGATTCATGTCTTTTTAAAAATGTATTTATTGTTTTTCTATTACAGTTGTTCCATTTTTCCCACATTGCTCTCCCCACAGCCCACCCTTTCTCCCATGTCAGTTCCCACCCTGTTGTCCATGTACATGGGTCATTTATACTAGTTTTTTTACTTTACCCTTCCCCGACTTACCCCCCCTTCACTCTCTCTCCCCCGGCCCCAGCCCCCCTGGTCATTGTTAGTCTACTCCTTGTTGACATGCCTCTGTTTTAATTTTTCTCATTTGTTTGTGTTGTTCATTAGTTTCCTGTGTTAGGTGATAGCATAAGCTATTTTTCTTTCGTTGCCTGGCTTATTTCACTAAGCATAATTCTCTCTAGTTCCATCCATGTTGTCGCAAATGGCAGGAGTTCCTTCTTTCTTTCTGCTGAAAAACATTCCATTGTGAAAATGTACCAGTTTTTTTTTAGGTATATTTTATTGATTATGTTGTAACAGTTATCCCAATTTTTTTCCCTTTGCTCCCCTCTGCCCAGTATCCTCCTTCCCTCCAGCAATCCTACCCCCCCCTAAGTTCATGGCCATGGGTCATGCATATATGTTTATTGGCTTCACCCGTTCCTATATTATTCTTAACACCCCCCTGTCTATTTTGTACCAACCAGTTATGCTTCTTAGTCCCTGCACCATTTCCCCATTTCTCTCCCTCCCCACTCCCAGCTGATAACATTCCAAATGATCCCAATACCTATGATTCTGTTCCAATTCTGATTTGCTTAGTTGGATTTTGTTTTTATTTTTTAGATTCAGGTGTTGATAGTTGTGAGTTTGTTGTCATTTTAGTGTTCATAGTTTTGATCTTCATTTTCTTAAGTCACTTTGACTTTTCCTATAATAATGGCTTGGTGATGATGAGCTCCTTTAGCTTCACCTTGTCTGGGAAGCACTTCATCTCCCCTTGCATTTCAAATGATAGCTTTACTGGACAGGGTAATCCTGGTTGCAGGTTGCCTTTCAACACATCGAATACTGCTTACTAGTCCCTTCCTACCTGCAAAGTGTATTCTGAGAAATCAGCTGATAGTCCTATAGACAGCCCCCTGTAGGCAACTCTCCACCTCTCTCTTGCTGCCCCCAGGACTCTGTCTTTACCGTTCACCTTAGGCATCTCAGTCGTGATGTGTCCCGGTGTGGTCCCCTCTGCGTCCAGCTCGCCTGGTACCCTCTGTACTTCCCGAACCTGTATGTCCATCTCCTTCGCAAAATTTGGGAAGTTTTCCTCATTTTTTAAAAATTCTTGCTTCTTCATTAGGCACCGGTTGACAGTTTTTTCTTCCTTATGTTCCAAATCATTGATTCGAACCCTAGTTTTCGTCCTTTCACCATTGGTTTTGTGTGGATTTTCCTTCGTTTCACTTAGCATAGCCTTCACTTCTCTTATGCGTTTGCCGTACTCAAGCATATTTGTCAAGCCTGTGAGCATCTTTATTACCAGTGTTTTGAATTCTACATCTGTTAGGTTGTCTATCTCCTCATCTGTTAGGTTGGCTATGTCCTTGTCGCTTAGTTCTCCCACTGGAACCTTGATCCATTTTCCCTTTTGGGCCATACTTCTCTGTCTCCACATTCTGACAGGCTCCTGTGTTTGCTCGCCTCTGCATCTCAGCTGGAGCTGTTGCTCCTCTTATGCTGTAAGGGGCGGAGCCTTAGGGGGCCTTCAGTCCAGGTCAACCTGTTTCACCACGTTGTGGCGCTGTATGTGGCTGAGGGGTCTGAGAGGGAACAATGCTGCCACCCCAGCACTTGCCCCTTTTCCAGGCACCTCTCCCATTTCTGCACCTCACTGGTGCCCCTCTCGCTATGGCCCTGGCTGTCATTCCCAGGGTGGGTGGGTCTGCGGATGTTCTAGGACTGTGGGGGCCCTTTAAACAAGTGGACACTGCTGAGAAACTGACAGTTTCTGCCTCCACCCCAACCCCCACTGGTCTGCACAGTCAGAAGCAATGAGGCTTGATTTCCCCTGGTGCTGGGACCATGAGCTTCGAGATCCAGTGAGGAGCTGGGAACACTCCCCAGGTGTGCCTCCTGACTTTTTAAAAGGTGTGACTGCACTTTCTGCTGACCTGCCGATGCCACCGCTGCTGTTGCCACCACACTGCATCCTCTCTGTCCTGGCTCCACCCCTTCTACCTGTCTGGATAAGTATTTCTTCTCTATATCTTTGTTTGTTGGACTTCCATGGAGTTTGATTTTTTGGAACTTCTGGTTGTTTCTAGTTTTGAGGTAATTGTATTCCTTCTTAGTTGTGGAGGGAGACGCAGCGCATCTGTCTATGCCTCCATCTTGGCCGGAAGTCCCTGTACCACAGTTTCTTGACCCACTCATCTACAAATGGGCACTTAGCCTGTTTCCAACACTTGGCTATTATAAATAGCATTGCTATGAACATAGGGATGCCTAGGGTTTTTTTGAATTGCTGTTTCAAGATTCTTTGGGTATAATCCTAGAATAGAATTGGTGGATCAAAAGGCAGTTCCATTTTTAGCTTTTGAGGAAAACCCATGCTGTTTTCCACAGTGGCCACACAGGTCTCCATTCCTACCAGAAGTGCACTTGGGTTCCCTTTTCTCTGCATCATTGCCAGCACTTGTTGTTTGTTGATTTGTTGATGGCCATTCTGACTGGTGTAAAGTGGTATCTCATTGTGGTTTTCATTTCATCTCTCTTATGAGTGGTGATGTTGAAGATCCTTTCGTATGCCTATGGAACCTCTGTATGTCCTCCTTGGAAAAGTGTTGGTTCAGGTCCTTTGCCCATTTTTTTAATTGGGTTGTCTGCCTTCTTGGTGTTGAGACATGTAAGTTCTTTATATATTTTGGAGATCAATCCCTTGTCTGAGGTATCATTGGCAAATATGTTTTCCCATATGATTGGTTCCCTTGTCATCTTGCTAATGTTTTCTTTTGCTGAGCAAAAACATTTTAGTTTGATGTAATCCCATTTGTTTATTCTTTCCTTTATTTCCCTTGACTTAGGTGATATCAGCAAAAATATTGTACATGTGATATCTGAAATTGTCCTGCCTATGTTTTCTCGAGGTCTTTTATGGTGTCACGGCTTACATTTAAGCCTTTTATCCATCTTAAATTATTATGGTGTATGGTGTAAGTTGGTGGTCATTTCATTTTTTGCATATCTCTCTCCAGTTCTCTCAGCACCATTTGTTGAACAGGCTCTTTTCATTTCATGTTCCTTTCCCTTTTGTCAAATATTACTTCACCATATAGACCTGGGTTTATTTCTGGGCTCTCTCTTCTGTTCCATTGATCTATATGTCTGGTCTTATGCCAGTACCAGACTGTTTTGATTACAGTGGCTTTGTAGTATAGTTTGAAATCAGGTATTGTGATTCCTCTCACTGTGTTCTTCTGTCTCAAGATTGCTATGGCTATTTGGGTTTCTTGCTTGTTTATTTCCATTTAAATTTTTGAAGTATTTGTTCTAGGTCTGTGAAATATGTCACTGATATTTTAATAGGGATTGTGTTGAATCTATAAATTGCTATGGGTAGTATGGACATTTTAATGATGTTGATTCTTCCCATCCATTAACATGGTATATGCTTCCATTTATTTGTATCTTCCTTAATTTCTTTCTTCAGTGTCATATAGTTTTCCAAGTACAGGTCTGTTACCTCCTTGGTTAAGTTTATTCCTAGGTACTTAATTTTTCTTGTTGCTATAGTAAGTGGGATTTTTTTCTAGTTTCTATCTCTGAGATTTTATTGTTCGTGTACAGAAATGCCTCTGATCTATGAATATTGACTTTGTACTCTATTTTGCAGAACTCACTTATGTCAAGAAGTTTTTCTGTGGAGTCTATAGGGTTTTCTATGTACACTATCATGTCATCTACAAATAATGGCAGTTTTACTTCCTCTTTTCCAATTTGGATGCCTTTTATTTCTCTTTCTTGTCTAATTGCTGCGGTTAGAACTTCCAAGACTATGTTGAATAGGAGTGGAGAGAGTGGACATTCTTTTATTGTTCCTGATCTTAGGGGGAATGCTCAGTTTTTGCCCATTGAGTATGATGTTGACTTCAGGTTTTTTGTATATGGCCTTTATTATGTTGAGGTATGCTCCCTCTATTCCCATTTTGCTGAGTGTTTTCACCATAAATATGTGCTGTACTTTATCAGATGCTTTTTCGGCATCTCTGGATATGATCATGTGACTTTTGTCTTTCATTTTGTTTATGTGGTGTATTACACTTATTGATTTGTGAATATTAAACCATCCTGGAATCCCTGGGATAAGTCCCACTTGATCGTGATATAGGACTTTGTAATGTGTTCAGGATTTTAGCATCTATGTTCATTAGCAATATTGGCCTGTAGTTTTCTTTCTTGTTGTCCCTTTACCTGGTTTCGGAATTAGGGCAATACTGGCTTCATAGAAAGAGTTTGGGAATCTTCCTTCTTCCTGGATTTTTTGGAATGTTTAAGGATAGGCATTAGTTCTTCCGTAAATGTTTTGTAAAATTTGCCTGTAAAGCCATCCGGTCCAGGGCTTTTGTGTGCCAGGGGTTTTTTGATTACTGCTTCAATTTCATTAGTTGTTATTGGTCTATTCAGGCTTTCTGCTTCTTTCTGATTCAGCTTTGGAAGATTGTATGTTTCCAGAAATTGATCCATTTCATCAAGGTTGTCAAATTTCTTGCCATACAGTTGTTTCTAGTAATTTCTTACAATGCTTTGCAGTTCTATGGTTGTGATTTCTCCTCTTTCATTTCTGGTTTTGTTTATTTGGGTCCTCTTTTTTTCTGGATGAGCCTGGCTAAACGCTTGTCAATTTTATTTTTTCAAAGAACCAACTCCTGGTTTTATTGGTCTTTTGAATTGTTTGTTTGCGCTCTATGTCGTTTAATTCTGCTCTGATCTTGATTTCCTTCCTTCTACTCACTCTGAGCTTTGTTTGTTGTTTTATTCTAGTTCTTGTAGCTGTAGGGTTAGGTTTTTTATTTGAGATTTTTCTATCCTTTTTAGGTAGGTCTGTATTGCTATGAACTTTCCTCTCAGGACTGCTTTTGCTGTGTCCCATAGGTTCTGGGCTGTTGGTATTCATTATCATTTGTTTCCAGAAACTTTTTGACTCATTCCTTAAAGGCATTGTTAACCCATTTATTATTCAATAGCATGTTATTCATTCTCTATGAGTTTGAATGTGTTTGAGTTTTCTCCTTGATGTTGATTTCCATTTTCAAGTCATTGTGATCTGAGAAGATGCTTAATATAATTTCACTTTTCTTGAATTTGTTGAGGCTTTTTTTGTGTCCTGCCATGTGGTCTATCTTAAAAAATGTTCTATGTGCACTTGAACAGAATGTATATTTTGCTTCTTGGGGGAGAAAAGTTCTATATCTACCAATTAAGTCCATTTGATCTAGAGTGTTGTTCATTGCCTCAATATCCTTTGTGTCTTTGCTTTGAAGATCTGTCCATTGTTGACAATGGTATGTTAAAGTCCCCTAATATAAGTGTGTTGCTGTTGATATCCTTCTTGTAGCCTTTCAATATTTTCCTTATATATTTGGATGCACCTATGTTGCGTGCATATACGTTTACAAGAGTTGTATCTTCTTGATGGATTGTTCCCTTAAGCATTATAAAATGTCCTTGTTTGTCTCTTTTTATAGCTTTTGCTGTGAAATCTGTTTTGGCTGTTGTAAGTATTGCTACATCACCTTTTTTTCATATACATTTGCTTGGAATAGTTTTTTCCATCCCTTCCCTTTAAGTCTGTATAGATTTTTTGTTTTGAGGTGGGTCTCTTGTAGACAGCATATACATGGATTATGTTTTCGTATCCATTCCACTACCCTATGGTCTTTTGATTGGAGCTTTTAATCCATTTATATTTAAGGTTATTACTGACAGATATTTATTCATTTCCCTTTGTAGCTGTGTTCCTCTCCCTTTCTCTTCTTCTTCTTTTTCCTAAAGCATTCTTTTTAGCTTCTCTTGCAGTGTTGGTTTGGTGATGATATATCCTTTTAGCCTTCCTTTGTCTTGGAAACTCCCTTTTCACCTTCCATTCTGAAAAAACAGTCTTGCTGGGTAGAGTAGTCTTGGTTGTAGGCCTTTGTTTATCATCGCTCAAATATTTTTTGCCATTCCTTTCTGGCTTGTAGTGTTTCTGTTGAGAAATCAGCTGATAGGCTTATCGGAGCTCCCTTGTACGTCATTTGCTGTTTTTCTCTTACCGCCTTTAGGATTCTCTCTTTGTCTTTCAATGTTTCCATTTTAATTATGATGTGCCTTAAAATGGGCCTCCTTGGCTTCATCTTCACTGGGACCCTCTGTGATTCCTGTACTTGTGAGACTTTTTCTCTCCTCATGTTCGGGAAGTTTTCTGTCATTACTTTTTCAATCAGGCTTTCTATCCCTTGCTCCTCTTCTTCTCCTTCTGGTATCCCTATGCTATGGATATTGTTATGTTTCATGTTGCTCTGCAGCTCTCTTAAACCCTCTTCATTCTTTTTCTGTCTTTTTTTATTTTGTTACACTATCTGGGAATTTTTTTCTACATTGTCCTCTAACTCACTGATCCCATGCTCTGCTTCATTTAGCCTGCTTTTGATTCCTTCTACTGTGTTCTTCAATTCAGAAATTATATTCTGCATTTCTTTCTGGCTCTTATGGATAGTTTCTATGTCCTTCTTCATGCTGGTGTAGTTCTCAGTAAGTTACTTGAAGCTTCCCAAGAGTTCTTTGTAGTTCTCCTGGAATTATTTACAGCTTTTGTGGAGTTCTTTGTAGCTCCCCAGGAGTTCTTTGTAAGTTTTCTCTGAGTTTGTTGAGTTCATTGAGGTTCCTTATTATCATTGTTTTGAATTCCATGTCTAATGATTTGCTTGTCTCTATTTCATCTATCCCTCCTTCTGCGAATTCCTCCTTTCCTTTGGATGGGCTGTTGTTTCTCCATTGGCCCATTTTAAGTGGCTCTTCTGTTTGTTTCTGCTTCTTAGATTGACCTGCTTTTATTTCCTGCCTTTGTGGTGTGACCTTCTCGTATACAGTTGTTGAGCTGCTGCTTCCAGCTGACACCACTTGCAGGGGAATAGTCTGCTTAAGAGATTTCTCCCATAGCACTGGGGATGATTCTGCACTGGGATATCGTCCGCTGCTCCCCCAGCTCTTTCTCCAGAGCCTGCGCACAAAACTTTTTCGAAGCACCTCTAGTTCACTTCACCCTCATTTGGCCACAGCCAGGGGCGAGTGTGCTCCGTCGCACAGGCTGGGGCAGGCGGGCATGCCATGGGTGGGCCGGTTGCTTGCCAGGGAAGGCAGACCTAGGTGCTCCCAAGTGTCACCCGGGTCTGGATGAGAGTTAGGGTGGGAAGTGGGCGAGTGCTCTTCTGTGCGTGCATTTCTCAAGAATCTTGCCTCGCTCCTAGCCTTTCCTCCCCGTCTGCAAAAAGCAATCAAAAGGGAAACAAAAGCACACACACTCACCCCCACAAAAAGTAATAATAATACACTGTTCCTTGCCTCTCAGAGCCAGACACCACCTGGCCCATACTGGGTCTGCCAGTGGGCAGAGCCTTGCTGTCCAGCCCTGACTCCTCTCAAGGAAAACCTAGAGGCACTAAAAAATCTTTGCGAACTGCCAGCCACAGCACGAAGAATGAAGCCAGCCAGAACTTGTCTCACCCCTTTCTCCTCCATGATCCTCACCAGACAGGTCTCTCCGAGATGGTCTCCTCTGCTGCAAGCAGTGCCAAGGTTCAACTCCTGCCAGTATCGAGATGTTAACTGAGATGCTCTGTCCACAATTAGCCTAAACTACAAACAGGTCTTGGGAGCAAGCAAACACAGCTTCCCCTCACTCCTCCACCATCATTTTTTCTCTAGATTCATGCTTTTAAAAAATATCTATATATTTTCTGCCATTTATTTTCAAAGATACAGCCTTTGGACAGACAGAGGATTAAATGTTTGTTTTCTGGGGCAAGACTTTGGATGAAACTCCAGCTTCACTGCTGTCTATGTGATCTTGAAAAGTACAGTACTCCTCTAGTTTTCTCCATCTGTACTAAATATATAAGGACATAACATATAGCCTTGGGGGTGTGTGTGTGTGTGTGTGTGTGTGTGTGTGTGTGTGTGTGTGTGTGTGTGTGTGTGTGTGTGTGTGTGTGTGTGTGTTTGGTGAGGATTCAGTAAAGCTATGCAGAGGTGCTAGTTCTAAGCACATAGCAAGGAATATTAACCATTACTATTTTGTCATTATAACTGCTGTGCTACTGCTAATACTTTTTTCAAATTTTCAGAAGATTGGATATTTTTCCTATCATCTAAACTAATATTGAGGTATACTTGGAGCGGCCAGCTTTCTAGGAGCGCGGCGCAGCAGGCCGGAGCTTAGTTCCCTGGACCCTTTGGGCGCGCACCGGTGCTCGAGCCAAAAAAACACCTGCAGGGCTTTCCTGGAGCTTGGCGCGGCCTGCTTTCCTGGAGCGCGGCGTGGCAGACCTGAGGTGGGCTCTTGGCTGCCTTGCATTGCGCCCTGCCGGCCACCTTGCGCACACCACTGCTGCAAGGAATAGGAATCTCTGACCCATCAGATTAGACCAGCTGTGGACGCAGAAAAAGAAGACGACACAAGAAGGCTGAACTGAGTAAAAACATTCCTTTTTTTTTTTTCTTTTTCCCTTTTTCCTTTTTCTTTTCTTCCTGAAAGAGGAGGGGAGGAGGGAGGAGGGGAAGGAAAGAGGAAAAAACAAACTATATCTCTAATCTGTTCTATATAATCTTTCCTTCTTACCCCTGTTTTTCAATTGTTGTCTATTTGTTTGTGGGCCTAGTTTAGCCTCCCTTTCACTCTAAATAAATAGACTATTACTACTATATAAATCCAATACTATATAATTCCACTTTCCTACTATATTCTGCACTCTTCCCCCTTTTTTTTTTCTATAGTTTTTAACATACAATGTAAATATTACCTTCTGTCTTGCACAGTCTCAACTATTATTAACCTATTATCCCCTCTCTCAAAAACCATATTTTTCCTTCACTAAAACAACTCTTATCTATTCTTCCTATAGTGCAAAAGCTCTAATCTCTCTACATCTATATTAATACTGGCTCGTTGGCTGATGATAGCAGGATAGAGGGTGGGGGATATTTTTGAGGGTGCGGGTCTCCTGCCGGGGCTGTGTGTTTATGTTTTTAACAGTATCTCCACAAAAGAATTCAAGATAAAGTGGATAGAGGGACTCTCAATCAAAAAGCCAGAAGGAATATCCTAACAAAAAATAAAATCTGAACTATAACCAGACAGCATAAACAAACGAAATAAAAGGTACCTCAAGAACATCAGGCTCAGGAGATCAAAGAGACTGCACCACTGAAACCCCCAGATCTACCATAAAAAATCTCATACCACAAAGGTGGGAAGGCAAAGCAGACAAATCCAAATAACAAAAACAAACAAGAAGAATCCAACATGGTAAGACGCAGAAACAACCTGTCAATGAAAAGAAAAGAGGAATCCCCAGAAAGAGAGGTAGATGGACTAGACATAGCCCAAATGTCAGACATGGAATTCAAAACTATGGTGGTGAAGAAGCTCAATATGCTCGAAAACCTCAAAAACAACTATGACAACCTCCAAGGAAGTTACCAACAGCTCCAAGAAAATTACAGGGAACTTGCAGAGAACTACACCAGCATAAAAAAAGACATAGAAACGATCAACAAGAACCAGGAAGAAATGAAGAATGCAATCTCTGAACTGAAAAACACAGTACAATCAGTCAAAAGCAGACTAAACGAAGCAGAGGACCGGATTAGTGAGTTAAAGGATAATGTAGGTAATAATTCTCAAATGATACAGCAAAATGAAAAACGATTGAAAAAATATGAACAAGATGTAAGGGAATTACAGGATAGCATTAGAATAAATAATTTAAGGATCATCGGAATACGAGAGGAAGAAGAAAAGGAGCATGGAATTGAAAATCTGATAGGAGAAATAGTGACAGAAAATTTTCCGAACCTGATGAAAGAAAAAGCTGTGCAAGTCCAAGAAGCACTGAGAGTTCCAATAAAGAGGAACCCCCAAAAACCCACTCCAAGGCACATCATAGTTCAAATGGCCACATTTCAAGACAAAGAATCCTAAAAGCAGCAAGAGAAAAACAGCAAATAACTTAACAAGGGAGCTCCAATAAGGCTATCAACCGATTTCTCAACAGAAACATTACAAGCCAGAAGGGAATGGTCAAAAATATTTCAAGCAATGAAAAACAAAGGCCTACAACCAAGAATACTCTACCCAGCAAGGCTCTCATTCAAAATAGAAGGTGAAATAAGGATTTTCTCAGACAAAGGAAGACTAAAAGTATACATCTCCACAAAACCAGCATTGCAAGTGATGTTAAAGGGAATATTCTAAGAAAAAGGAAGAGAAAAAACAAAAAAATAGTAGAGGAACAGAGATACAAAAGGGAAATGAATAAATACATGTCAATAATAACGTTAAATGTAAATGGATTAAATGCTCCCATTAAAAGACATAGGGTAACGGAATGGATAAGAAAACAGGACCCACATATTTGCTGTCTACAAGAAACACACCTCAAAACAAAAGATTTATACAGACTGAAAGTAAAGGGATATAAAAAAATATTCCTAGCAAATGGACCTGAAAAAAAGCTGGGGTAGCAGTCCTCATATCAGACAAAACGGATTTCAAAGCAAGGGCAATAAAAAGAGACAAAGAAGGACATTTCATAATACTTAAAGGAACAATTCATCAAGAAGATATAACACTGATAAACATATATGCACCCAACATAGGAGCACCCAAATACATAAAGTAAATACTAGAAGACCACAAGAAGGATATCAACAACAACACAATCATAGTAGGGGACTTCAACACTCCATTATCAACAATAGACAGATCATCCAAGCAAAGAATCACCAAGGATATACAGGCATTGAACAACACACTAAACCACATGGACTTAACTGATATATATAAAACTTTTCACCCCAAAGAAGCAAAATATACATTCTTTTCAAAGGCACAAGGGACATTTTCAAAGATAGACCACATAATAGGACACAAAACAAGCCTCAACAAATTCAAGAAAATTGAAATCATATCAAGCATCTTTTCAGACCACAATGCCTTGAAACTAAAAATCAACCTCAGAGAAAAAAATCAAAGACAAACAAACTCATGGAGAATGAATAACATGCTCTTAAATAACAAATGGGTAACAATGACATCAAAGAGGAAATCAAGAAATTTCTAGAAACTAATGGCAATGAACACACAACAGCCCAAAACCTGTGGGACACAGCAAAAGCAGTCCTAAGAGGGAAGTTCATAGCAATACAGGCATATCTGAAAAGGGTAGAAGAATCTCAAATAAAAAACTTAACCATAAAGCTACAAGAACTAGAACAGCAACAACAAACAAAGCCTAGGGCAAAAACAAGAAAGGAAATCATCAAGATCAAAGCAGAATTAAACGACATAGAAACCAAACAAACAATCCAAAAAAATCAACAAAACTAGGAGCTGGTTCTTCGAAAAAATAAACAAAATTGACAAGCCTCTAGCCAGGCTCATTAAGAAAAAAAGAGAGAAGACCCAAACAAACAAAATCAGAAATAAAAGAGGAGAAATCACAACTGATACCACAGAAATACAAACAATTATAAGAAATTACTACAAACAACTATATGGCAAGAAATTTGACAACCTAGTAGAAATGGACAGATTTCTAGAAACATATAACCTTCCCAAACTGAATCAAGAAGAAGTAGAAAGTCTCAACAGACCAATAACAAAGAAGGAAATTGAAACAGTAATCCAAAATCTCCCTGCACACAAAAGCCCTGGCCCGGATGGCTTCACAGGCGAATTTTACAAAACATTTAGGGAAGAACTAACTCCTACCCTCCTCAAACTATTCCAGAAAATCCCAGAAGAGGGAAAAATCCCAAACTCTTTCTATGAAGCCAGTATTACCCTCATCCCAAAACCAGGTCAAGACACAGCAAAGAAAGAAAACTACAGGCCAATATCACTGATGAACATAGACGCTAAAATCCTCAATAAAATTTTGTCAAACACGATCCAACAATACATCAAAAAGATCATACACCATGATCAAGTGGGATTCATCCCAGGGATGCAAGGATGGTTTAATATTCGCAAATCAATAAATATAATACATCACCTAAACAAAATGAAAGACAAAAATCACATGATCATATCTATAGATGCAGAAAAAGCATTTGATAAAGTACAACACCCATTTATGTTGAAAACACTCAGCAAAATGGGAATAGAGGGAGCATACCTTAACATCATTAAGGCTATATATGAGAAGCCTGAAGCCAACATCATACTCAATGGACAAAAACGGAAAGCATTCCCCCTGAAATCAGGAACTAGACAAGGCTGTCCACTCTCCCCGCTTCTATTCAACATAGTGTTGGAAGTCCTAGCCACAGCAATCAGACAAGACAAAGAAATAAAAGGCATCCAAATTGGGAAAGAAGAAGTAAAATTATCTGCAGACGACATGATAGTATACCTAGAAAACCCTATAAAATCCACTAAAAGACTACTCGATATAATAAGTGAATTTGGCAAAATAGCAGGGTACAAAATAAATATACAGAAATCTAAGGCATTTCTGTACACCAACAATAAAATCTCAGAGACAGAAGCAAAAAAGAAAATACCATTTACTATAGCAACAAGAAAAATAAAGTACCTAGGAATAAACTTAACCAAAGAGATAAAAGACCTGTACATTGAAAATTAGGCAACATTGAAGAAAGAAATTAAGGAAGATACAAATAAATGGAGGCAAATACCATGTTCTTGGATGGGAAGAATCAACATCATCAAAATGGCCATACTACCCAAAGCATTTTACAGATTCAATGCAATCCCTATTCAAATATCAATGACATATTTCACTGACCTAGAACAAATCCTCCAAAAATTCATATGGAACCAAAAAAGACCCCGAATAGCAAAAGCAATCTTGAAACAGAAGAACACAGCAGGGGGAATCATGATACCAGACATCAAACAATACTACAAAGCCACTGTGATCAAAACAGTCTGGTACTGGCATAAGAACAGACATACAGATCAGTGGAACAGAATCGAAAGCCCAGAAATAAAGCCGGGCCTCTATGGTCAACTAATCTTTGATAAAGGAGGAAGGAACATAAAATGGAGTGAGAGGAGCCTCTTTAACAAATGGTGCTGGGAGAACTGGACAGGGACGTGCAAAAAAATGAAACTAGACCACCAACTTACACCACACACGAGAATAAACTCAAGATGGGTTAAAGACTTAAATGTAAGCCGTGATACCATAAAAGTCCTAGAGGAAAACATAGGCAAGAAAATTTCAGATATCACACGTAACAATATCTTCACGGATACATCTCCTAAGGCAAGAGAAATAAAGGAAAAAATAAACAAATGGCACTACATCAAACTAAAAAGTTTCTGCTCATCAAAAGAAAACATCAGCAAGATGAAAAGGAAACCAACCATATGGGAAAACATATTTGCCAATGATATCACAGACAGGGGACTGATCTCCAAAATATATAAAGAGCTTATACAACTCAACATCAAGAAAACAAACAACCCAATTAAAAAATGGGCAAAGGACCTGAACAAACACTTCTCTGAAGAGGACATACAGAAGGTCCATAGGCACATGAAAAAATGCTCAACATCATTGGCCATCAGAGAGATGCAAGTAAAAACCACAATGAGATACCAACTTACGCCTGTCAGAATGGCCATCATCAACAAATCAACAAACAACAAGTGCTGGCGAGGATGTGGAGAAACGGGAACCCTACTGCACTGTTGGTGGGAATGCAGACTGGTACAGCCACTATGGAAAACAGTATGGAATTACCTCAAAAAACTAAAAATGGAACTGCCTTTTGAACCAGTGATTCCACTGCTAGGATTATACCCGAAAAATTCCAAAACCCTAATTCAAAAGAATTTATGCACCCCTATGTTCATAGCAGCCCTGTTTACAATAGCTAAGTGCTGGAAATAGCCTAAGTACCCATCTGTAGATGAGTGGATCAGAAAACTGTGGTACAACTACACAATGGAATACTATGTAGCAGAAAGAAAGAAGGAACTCCTGCCATTTGCGACAACATGGATGGAACTAGAGAGAATTATGCTTAGTGAAATAAGCCAGGCAAAGAAAGCAAAATACCATATGATATCACCCAATACAGGAAACTAAAGAGCAACACAAACAAACGAACTAAATAGGCAAAGACTAGAATAGTTGTCAGTAGGGGGGAGGGGGGAGGGAGAGAAGGGGGATAAGTAAGGGAAGGGACTAGTCAAGGAACGTATATGAATGACTCATGGACATGGACAACGGGGAGGGATATAATTGTGGGAGAAGGGATGGGCTGGGAGGGGGGAGCAATGAGGGAAAAATGGGACAACTGTAATTGAATAACCAAAAAAAAAAAAAATTAAAAACAAAAAAAAAGGAGGAATACAACTACCTCAGAACTAGAAACAACCAGAAGTTCCAAAAAATCAAACTACAGGAAAGTCCAGCAAACAAAGATATAAAGAAGAATTAAACACTCACCCAGACACGCAGGAGAAGCAGAGCCCGGGTGGAGAGGACTCGCTGTGGTGGTAGCAATGGTGGCAGCAGAGGCGGGTCGGCGGAAAGGGCACACTCACGTTTTAAAATGCAAGGAGGGACACCTGCGGAGCGTTCCCAGCTCCTCACCAGACCTCACAGATCAAGGTCCCAGCATCATGGAAAATCAAGCCTCATTGTTTCTGACTGTGTAGAGCAGCGGGATTGGGGTGGAGGCAGAAACTGCCAGTCTCTCAGCAGAGTCTGCTTGTTTCAAGGGCCCGCGCGGTCCTAGAATGTCCTCAGATGCACCCGCTCTGGGAATGATGGCCAGGGCAGCAGCTAGAGGGGCGCCAGTCTGGTGCGGGTGTGGGAGAGGTGCCTGGAAAAGGGGCAAGTGCTGGGCTGGCAGCATTGTTCCCCCTCGGACCCCTCCCCCACATACAGCGCCACAACGTGGTGAAACAGGTTGACCTGGACTGAAGAACCCCTAAGGCTCCGCCCATTACAACATAACAGGAGCAACAGCTCTAGCCGGGATGTAGAGGCAAACAAACACAGGAGCCTGTCAGAATGAGGAGACAGAGAAGTATGGCCCAAAAAAGGAAACGGATCAAGGTTCCAGTGGGAGAACTAAGCGACGAGGACATAGCCAACCTAACAGATGAGGAGATAGACAACCTAACAGATGTAGAGTTCAAAACACTGGTGATAAAGATGCTCACAGGCTTGACAGATATGCTTGGGTACAACAAACACATAACAAGTGAAGGCTATGCTCAGTGAAACGAAGGAAAATCCACACAGAACCAATGGTGAAGGAAAGGAAACCCGGGTTCTAATCAATGATTTGGAATATAAGGCAGAAAAAAGCAGTCAACCGGTGCAGAATGAGGAAGCAAGAATTGAAAAAAATGAGGAAAACTCATTTTGCGAAGGAGATGCACATCTGGGTCCGGGAAGCACAGAGGGTCCTGGGCGAGCTGGACCCCGACGGGACCCCACCAGGACGCATCATGATTGAGATGCCAAAGGTGGAAGATAAAGACAGAGTCCTGGGGGTAGCAAGAGAGAGACAGAGAGTTGCCTACAGGGGACTGCCTGTAAGACTATCAGCTGATTTCTCACAGGACACTTTGCAGGCAGGAAGGGACTGGCAAACGGTAATCGATGTGATGACAGGCAACCTGCAACCAGGATTACTCTATCGAGTAAAGCTATCATTTGAAATGCAAGGGAAGATGAAGTGCTTCCCAGACAAGGTGAAGCTAAAGGAGCTCGTCATCACCAAGCCATTATTATATGAAATCTCAAAGGGATTTCTTAAGGAAAAGAAGATCAAAACTATGAACACTAAAATGACAACAAACTCACAACTATCAACAACTGAATCTAAAAAATAAAAACAAAATCCAAATGAGCAAACCAGAATAGGAACAGAATCATAGGTATGGGGATCATTTGGAGGGATATCAGCTGGGAGCGGCTAGCTGGAGAAATGGGGAAATGATTCAGGGACTAAGAAGCATAATCAAAATCGGTCAGTACAAAATAAGACAGGGGGGATGTTGAGAATAATATAGGAAAGGGTGAAGCCAAAGAACTTCTATGCACGACCCGTGGACATGAACTAAGAGGGCTGGGACGGCTGGGGGAAGCGGGGGACTGGGCAGAGGGGAGCAAAGGGGGAAAAATTGGAACTATTGTAACAACAAAATCAATAAAATGTACTTTAAAATAATAATTAGTAAATAAATTCACACACACCAGAACTATTGGGAAACAGATACTTCTCCAAGGAGGACATACAGAGGGACCATAGGCATATGAAAGGATGTGCAGCATCGCTAGCCATCAGATAAATGCAAATTAAAATCACAATGAGAAAGTGCCTCACACATGTCAGAATGGCCACCATTAATAAATCAACAAACAAGTGCTGGCGAGAATGTGGACAAAAGGGAACCCTAGTGCACGGTTGGCAGGAATGCAGACTGGTGCAACCACTGTCAAAAATAGCGTGGAATTTCCTCGAAAAACAAAAAATGGAACTGCCTTTTGACCCAGACATTCCACTACTGGGATTATACCCAAAGAATCCTGAAACACCAATTCAAAAGAACTTATGCACCCCTATGTCCAGAGCAGCATTATTGACAATAGCCAAATGCTGGAAACAGCCTGAGGGGCCATCAGTAAATGAGTGGATCAAAAAACTGTGGTACATTTACACAGTGGAACACTATGCAGCAGAAAGAAAGAACTCCTAACTTTTGCAACAGCATGTATGTGACTGGAGAGTATACGCTACGTGAAATAAGCGATTCAATGAAAGACAAATACCATCTCACCCATCAGAGGAACCTAATTAGCAAAAACAAACGAATGAGCACAGCAGAACCAGAGACATGAAAACGTGGAACAGTCAGAGGGGAGAGGGGAGGGGGATAATGGTGGAAAGAAGGGGAGGGGACTTGTCAAAGAACACATGTGAATGACGCACGGACAGGGACAACAGGGTGGGGATTGACTGTGGAGCAGAGGTGGGCTCCGCACAGGAGGGCAAAGGGGGGAAAATTGGGACAACTGTAATAGGATAACAGAACATTTTTTGAAAGGGAAAAAAAATCCCACTAAGAGGAATTCAGATAACATGTTAAAGGAGTAACAAAATAGAGAAAATGCAAAGAAAAGTACATCTTTGTTTACTCATAAACATTAAGCCAGCTCCTAAAGTTTAACTTCTAGGTAAACAACACTCCCCCGGTTTTATGATGCACTACTACTAAACAAAATCTTCATTGGAATAACAAGTTCTTCTCTATGAAATTTCCCATGTAAGTGAAACTAAATTTCTCCCTAGAGACAGTTCCTTTCCCAGAATGGCCTAAGCTCTATAACCTACTGCCTAGAATACAAAGAGACTAATCAAACCTTATCAGCTTACAATACTCAAAATTTGACTTTCATGAGAAAAGTTCATAAATTTATATTTGCAAATGTAATTAATATCACTAAAATCAGAGGTTATGGCTTATGTTCACTAAAACTTAGATTACTTAACGGTCTTATTGAAACTATTTTCTTATAGGACATTTGCCATAAAACTATATATTCCAAGAAAGATATCATCCAAAGAAGCAACACATTCCATTGTACAATTTTATGGGTTTTAAAAATGTTGTTGGTAGCAACTTGAAATGCTTTTGTCTAAAAAAATAAACAAATAGGTATTCAAAGATGATTCTGTGTGACAGAACTTCTCAGTAATTGAATAAATAAAAGATCAAACTATCTCATCAATAATTTCTAAACCGAAAGCAGGACCCAGAGATTGAACTCATGACCAAAGCATCACGACCTTCCTCTAAACAAACTTTGGACAAATCAAAAGAATTAGAAGCTACTGATTATACCACAAATTATTACTCTATTGACTTTGTCATTTAAAAAAATCAGCCACCATGGCCAGGTGGGCCCCCGTTGTACTAATGCAAAGTGGGAAGAACACGCCCTCCCATCACGGGAGGGAAGTTGTAACCTGCCATAGCATCACCTAGATTCAGCACAGGTAGGTTCCAGGTTTGAAATACAGTGCAGCTACAAGTGTGTCTAAACACAGGGATGATGCTAAGACTTGCAACGATAATGGCTGTGACGCAGCCAGAAATGCCCCCAGTGGTCTGACAGAAGGTGGAAAGAGACATGTCTCATGACATACCTGTATTCTCCATGGTGGTGGCTGTTGCAAGTGTCGGAGATCTTGTACGCCAGGTGGACTGCAGGTGCACTGGTGGCAAGTGTGAACACTCGTGCCTGTGATCATGGGGAAGGTGTTATACTCTGCAATGAGGTTGTGGATGTTCCTCCTCCTGCAGCAGCCATGCTGTGGCCAGATGGATCCCCCAGTTAAGAAAAGAGGTGGTGACTTTAGCCAAGGGAATGTTGCCACTGGGTGGTATGTGGTCAGAATTAGGAAGGGCAAGGACAGGGGGCAGTGGTTTTCCTATGGAGCAGGAGTGGTGTCCATAGGCTCCTCGGGGTCCATGGCAGGGATTTGGTGAACTGCCATGGATCTTACACTGCCACCTGGAGATGATACGACTGTGGTGGCATAGTACGGAGGAGTCGTGTCCATTTCGGTGTCATCATCCTGTAAAGCGGGCCGAGAGGTCAAACGTGTAGATGCTCTGGCAGTGATGTTAACAGGGGCCTGCCCCATTTGAGTGGCCAGGGGAAGGGTTCCTGCAGGCACTGAGGCAGGTGGAGGCAGAGAAGCAGCAGGCTGAGTGACCTGGGTCTTGTCCCCCGCAGTCTTTTTCCTTGGACCCTCAGATCTTTCCATGGTGTGCAGCTTTGGGTCCATGGCAAGGCAAGGAAGTTTAGCAGGCGGGGGCAGCTCACCTCGATCCCACCGCAGTGGTGGCAGTGGAAGCAAGAGCGGCCCAGACTGCTTTCTTTTGCGGGGCCTCCTGCTGGCAGAGGCCGGGGGAGAATTGCTGCTGGATTGCTTCTCCTTCCCTACACATACTGAATCTGGAGTGCTGGGCAGATGCCCACTGCTGTGGGGGCTGTCCCCATGATCCTGCCCTTTTTCCTCTACCTGGCTGGTCTTGTGTGCCGTGTCTTTTGGGGACTCTTCCGGGACCTTCCCCACCACCTCCTTTGGGAAAGGAAGTGGGACGATTATAGAGGGTCCCGGCTCCTCAGCCTTGACTGCCTGCTCAGGTGGTGAGCGCAGGCCAGAAGATCTGCGACCTGAATGACGAATAGGGCCCGGTCTCAAGCTTCCAGACCTCCCGGATGTACAAGCAGGAAGCACAGGCTTCTGCGGGGGGTCCTTCCATTTCACCAACCGGTGCACTTCCCGAGGGAAGCGCACAGTCTGTGCGAGAGGACACCGCCCTCTCGGGACAAGGCCGAAGGGCGATGGACCGGGAGCATGACAGAAATGAAATAGTGGGTGGAAATGTCTGACAGCAGGGTGGTCCCAGCCAGGTGGGCCATAATCACGGGTGTCACGGTGATGGCCACCAGGCAAGGGATGGTGGCCGCGGCGGAGGCGGCAGAAGAACAAGCGAATCCGAGAAAGGAAATTGCCCATGTAGGGGCAGTTGTGCGCCAAACGAACTCAAATAAGAGTGGAAACAGGGAGAGTCTCTCCTTTGCTTCCTCCTCCTCTGGGGTTCTAGCAGGCACTGAACTGACTTCAGCCAGGACCTTCTGATGTCTCCATGGAAACATCAATGGACCTTGAGAGGTCACAGAGGAAGGGGCGGGGCCTCCCTGAATGGCCAATCCCATCATGACCTTCTAGCACCTGGGACCTGCATCTCTGTGTAGCAAGTGTTTGGCACCTGCCTTGCCCTCCATGAGGCCTTTGTCCCATACCACTGAGGCCCGACCTGCCTGACATCACCGTGTCTGGCCACTGGCTCTGTGGGAGCTTTGGCGCCTGCCCCACTGTTGTCCCAGGGGCCAGGTCCTGCTCAAAGTCAGTACGGGAGCCACCCGGCTCCTTCCTGGACATGGCCCACCTCCTCAGGGGACCTTTTCAGCTTCTCTTAGAAGCCCGAGGCAGGTGCACTTTCTCCATGTCTGCCCTGGCCACCAGCCTCACCAGTCAGCTGTGAAACACTGTGAGGTGGAGTGGACACAAAGCCCTAACCAACAGGCTGCTGCACCTGGAGACACCCCAGAAAAGAGCTGGCAGCTAGCAGGGGTGTAAACCCAATGTGCTGAATTACTAATGAATAAAAAGGGAAGGAACTAATGGAAATCAAAGCATACCGAATTGCTCAGAAGGAACATACATATATATTAACTTTAGAATTTGTTAAACATGTGAAATGTTTAAAAACGACTATTAAGATGAAAACAGAAGCCTGGCTGGTGTGTTTCAGAGGAATGGGCGCCACCCTGTGAAGCAAAAGGTCACCGGTTCAATTCCCAGTCCGGACACATGCCTGCGTTACAGGACAGGTCCCCGTTTGGGGGCATGCGAGAGGTAAAATCGGTCAAGGTATCTCTTACACACTGATGTTTCTCTCCATCTTTTTCTCCCTCCTTTTCCCTCTCTCTAAAAGGAAATAAATAAAATCTTTAAAGAAAGAAAACAATAGAATTAGCTATAACTTCCAAGTCAGTAGAGAAAACACAAAGTAAAAATATTTCAATCATTCCCAAATAAGTCACTCTAATATTAGAAAAGAAGAAAAAGCAGGATAAATTGAAAGCGAAAAGTAACTATTAGGAAAAAGTACAACTCCATGAGAAATATAAGTAATTGATCAGTTCAAGGCAGATATATTCAGATTGTGTTAAAATATCCTAGCTGTATTGTTTAAAGAGACTTGTAACACATAAGAACCCAGAAATATGTTTAAAAATCAGTTTGTTAAACATAGGTATAGCTATATTATTATCAAACAAAATATACTTAAAGGTTTAAAAAAAGAGAAAGACATTGCTAAAGTGGAGCCTGTAACATAATTTAATACTCTCATTCCCTAAGAATACATAACACGATAATTCTAAATTACTTTGTGCCTAAAAACAAGCCAAAATGGACATAAGGCAAAAAGGGAAATAATTACAAAAGAAATTGACAAAGTGAGTCAAGGCAATTGAATGTACTTGGATGCAGAATATATTAAAACAACTTTTTTAGGAACTGAGAAATAAGTAGGCAAAACAAGTATGTGAGCTTATAATAGATAAAAGCATTGAAAATTGGAGAACAGCATTGAAAAATTGGAGAATAGACACGTTTCAGGAACAAAGGGGACATTTATGATAACTGACCACATATTAGGCCATAATTAAGCCTTAATAATGGAAAGACTCCCAAATCAGCAAGTATGAGTTTGCCAGTCACCCCAAGTTTGTTTTTCAATCATGGTTTCCTTGAAAGCATTAACATAACTCGCAAACACAAGATGAAGGTGGGAGAAAAAAGAGTTCAGAGGGACATATGCAGTACCATACCATTCACACAAAAGACTCACAAAGTCAAAGATTGGCATTAGAAATTTCGAAATTCAAGAGATGCTAACTCTTACATTCAGTGCATGAGGAATAAAAGAAGACCAGGAACACTCAGATTTATTGTGCTATTTAATTTCTTAAAGCTAGTGCTTCCACAAGGATTCAGAATATCATCTTTAGACCTTCTTACATGCCTGGACATTTTATAATAAAAAAATAAACTAACAAATAAACAAATGCTCTGTACATCTCTTATTGGGAAAGAATAAAGATAACATATTGCTTGTAAAAGGGATATATTGTTTCGATCCCTCGAAAACAAAAAGAAAACAATGGAAGCTAATTTTATGTTGGAGGATATAAATTTCAAAAGGTGAACCAAAACAATGTAAAACAAAATGAGCAAAATCCAGCAGTTGCAGAGTATTATGTCCTTCAAAGAAATAGCAGAAACCTTCCATTATATGTTTTCCAAGACTGTATTATGCCACATGTTAATGGCAATTTTGGGTGAAAGATCAGGAAACATTTCACACTGTATCACACCTTGGAGAGACACAAGGCACATTACTACATGAAATGGTTCCGCGAAACCAGCTGTGAAATAAATGTTTACTTTCATTTAATTTCAAGTTTCCCAAACTCATTTGATCATAGACCCTTCTAAGAAATGACTACTAGCATACTTCCAGGAGATTAATGCGTCATTGAACAGAATTCAGGAAATATCCCCACAAAATTTTATTTCCTAGAGTCATAACTAAGTGAGGAGTAGTTTACTTTAGCTATTTCTAGTTCATGTATATGAAAAGTAACGTGTACTCAATAATTCTTCAGGTAAAAGCACCCAAATAATATTTTTCCTCCCTATGCTTGTCTATTGTCATTTTTGTTGCTAAAATTAAAAGAGAGAGTGTTCTAAATACATAACAAGACGTGTTAACCATCAGGCCATTATTAACTATTTACTATCAGATATTTTTTTATTCAAAATATTTTTATTCCATTTTACTTTTCACTAACTGCAGAAGCAAACCATAGAACACTAATCAAATCCAAAACAAAAAGATATAGAGTAAACCTATTTGAAATTCAGCTATGACCAATATTATGGTCATAAAGGTCAGATAGACCTCATTAGATAGACTTTTTCTTAATATACATTTTCCAAAGGCCTTTGCTCAAGTGAAACATCCCCTCCCTCTTAGTAATCACCTGATTTCTATTCTTGAGATCATTTCATCTTCTCTGAAAGCCAGTTTCTGTGATTCAACATCTTAGATTCAATTAATTTAAGTTCATCATGTAAGTCGAGTGAGCTTTATATCAAAGCAGAGTCCAAGGAAAACATCTTAAGTCAGGCTTCCAGCATTAAGGTTACAATCCTCCCACAACCAAAAGAGCAACTCAGATCTCCTTGGTCAGTACTTTAGTCCTTTGGTTGACTGCCATCAAATGGTATCCAGCAATATATATGTCTGTCATTATTGGGTAACCTTCACCTCATTCGTGCATTTCATGCATTTATGCACCGATTGATTCATCCACTTAACTAAAAGTAAAGATATATGCTCACTCTTCAAACTAAACAGGATTATACAGGCTTGGATATAGCACGGCAAATATGTAGAAAAAAGAAAAGGAGGGCGAAAGGGAGGAAGAAAGAATTCACTATCTCATTTTGGTATTGGCTCTCAAGTCAAGCTTATAGCAACGAGAGCCAATGTGATTTCATTAATGCTCTGTTTAGTCCAGGGAACTGTTATTTTCTTCAAACAGAATATGGTTGAAAGTGATAGTAAATATCCAGAGTCCAGGAGCAGTCCTGTTTTCACAGGAACCTGGCAGGAGATATTCCCATCAGGGCCACTAGAGAACTGGAAATGGGCCTAGACTCTGCTCCAGTCTCACTCCCAGTCCCAGTTCTTGAACAGTCTTGCTCACCCAGGTCTTGCTGAGATGCATGCCTGCCAGTGCTCCAGGAGACCAGCGAGCCCACCCAAGGCCAACAGCAGATCCTACATGGACCTGTGTCATCTTCAGTCCCTCTCAACTCTATAGTTCACAAGCAGTTAGGCCCACCCAGAGGCCCACCAGAAGACGTGCCCACCTACACCCTTAGAGGTTAGCCTGCCAACCTCGGTCTGACTGCATATCCTGGAATGGCCCTCTAAATCAGCTGCAACCCCTGCCAGCCTTGGTCAGGAAACACTCCTGTTCGTACAAATGGCCTGGCAAGAGACAAGTGCATCTTGCTTGCCTCAAGAGCAATGTGTGCAGAACTCAACCCTGACTGTGGACCCCAAAAGAGCCTGGGACTCAGCTTCTGCCCCTCTCAGCCATAGTATGGATCTAGTCCTGCCCACCCAGGGACACAGGCATGGACCTGACAAGGAACCACACATGTATATACACCTAGTAAAGGCTAGCTGTCTGAAGACCTAACTGCAGACCCTGAAGTGGAACCTTCTCCCCGCACCACCCTATTGAATAAGATCCTGGGAGTGGTCCCTTGTTCCTAGGACCAGGCATGATACATGAAAGCCTGAGAACTCTGGAACAAGCCTGCCAACTGCACACTCCACTGCAGACACAACAGAAGCTTCATTGAATGCAAATATTTACCAAAGGGAGAACCGAGGGAACAAATAAACACCAATACAATAATAATAGGGGATTTCATTATCCCACTTTTAACACTGGGTAGACTATCCAGACAGAAAATCAATAAGGAAACAGTCAACCTGAATAACACCATAGATCAAATCAACTAACAGACATATACATAACATTCCACTCAACAGCACCAGAATAAAAATTCCTCTTGGCACATGGAACATTCTGAGATAGAGCATATGTTGGGTCACAAAGAAAGTCTTAACTCATTTAAAATGACTTCATATCAAGTATCTTTTCTAAGCACAATTATATGAAAGTAGAATCCAGAACAGGAGGAGAACTGTAGAATTCACAATACATGGAAATTAAGCAATATACTCCTAAACAGTCAATGAGTCCGAAAAGAAATTAAAAATACAGTAATGCGACAGAACCCCTGGGCTGCCCCGATTGAAACAGAACCCACGGGCTGTTTAGTTAGGGGCCCGATTGCCCGCCGCCAGAATCATAACTCTCGATATCAGAGTTTGGTGAAAAGGAAAAAGAATTGTTTATTTACACATAGTCCTACCTCCCCCTCCCAGACCTGGCCAGTCTTAGGAAAGTCAGAAACACCGTTCCCCTACCTCCTAGGCACAGTTCAGCTTTACCAGTAGCTGCCAATCACTCAGTTCTGATTGGGGAGGTCCTTTCTGTGCTGTGGTGCCCTCCAGCTCTCAATGCAGGACCGCCTGGATTCTCAGCCTCCTTGCAAACTGCCTTCTTCCTGTAAACTGCATGAATCTCCTCAAAACTGCATGGCGAGAGCTTCTTCCTAAAGCAGCCTAGAGACCCCTTCTCCTCCAAGCCACATGGAGGGAGCTCACGAGAGCCAGAGCCAGCCTCTTAAAGCAGCCTGGAGACCCCTGCTCCTCCAAGTCACAGGGAGGGAGCCCACGAGAGCCAGGGCCAGAGAGCCAGCGAGAGAGAGCCAGTTCCGGAGCGCTAGAGAGCAAGAGAGCCAGCCAGCCAAATGTCCACAGCTGCTTTTCTCTTCCTGACTGCCTCCTCTCCCTCACTGCGTCCTCTCACGCAGTGGGTGTTGCAAACAGTTCTGACCATTCACAGAACCCCGTGTAGGCTCTGTAGGCTTCTTCCGTACCAGCCCACAGTCCAAGATCCCTTCCATCTTCCTGACCCTTGGAAGTAAAGCGGATCTTTGCAACAATGTTGCCAGCCACTAGCCCCAGGCATGCAAGGCATCCTGAAAGCTGCTTCCTTTTCCCTATCTCCCAGCCGCCAACTCTGGGGTTTGTTTTTGGACTCCCCTGTTTCTATAACAGTAAGACATACAAAAATTAAATAAAAACATAGCAAAACTTATGGAATGCAGCAAAAGCAGTTTTAAAAAGGTAGGCTATAGTGTTTTTTTGAAGAGCTAAACAAAATGGACAAAAAGATAGGCTAGAATAACCAGGAAAGAGAGGACACAGATAAATAAAATTAAAAATGAAAAAAGAGACATTACATTTACACTACATAAATCTTTTCTAATCTTATATCTGATAAGGGGTTAATATTCAAAATATATAAACAAATCCTACAATTCAATAGGAAAAAAACTCAAATAATTTAATTAGAAAATGGGAAAAGGATATCAATCGATAGTTTTCCTAAGAAGACATACAAGTGACCAACAGGTACATGAAAAGAGGCTCAATGTCACTTATCATCTGGAAAATGCTTATCAAAACCACACTGACATATACGTCACACCTGTTGGAATGGCTATGAAAGACACAAGCTATAACAAACATTAGCAAGGATGTGGAGAAAAGAAAACAGTGTGTACTATAGATGGGAATGTAAATTGATATAACCATAATGGAAAAAAGGTATTGACATTTCTCATAAAATTATAAACGCAACTACCATGTGACACAGCAACTCTACAGCTGGGATGTATCCAAAGGAAATGAAATCACTGACTGAAGAAATACTTGCACCCCCATGTTCCCTGCAGCATTCCTCACAACAGCCAGGAGATCAATAGATGAATGGATAAAGAAAATGTGGTATTCAGATATATCCATATATAAATATATATATATTTAGTTATTCAGTTATTTATTTACTATGTTATAACAAGGAAGAAAATCTTGCAGTTTGCAACCACATAGGAACAGACTAGACTGGTGGTTGCCAGGAGCTAAGGGGAAAGGAAAATGAGAAAATGTTGGTCACAGAGTATAGACTTGCAGTTATAGATGAATGAAACCTAAGGGTCTAGCATACGGCATGGTGACTATAGCTACCAACCTGTATTGTATAGTTGGATTTTGCTGACAGAATAAATCCAAAATATTCTTATCATACACACAAAAAGTAACTATGTGAAATGATACATATAGCTAAATTGCAGGGAGTTATATAAAGCAATTAGGATTTGGGGTAAGAGTTAAAATTGGCTTCATCTGCAGTTTAGAGGTTTTCTTACTACTAAAATATATATCATAAATCAATAATTCTAGCTTCAGAAGTATTATGCATGACCTTGTAAGATTGTTTTAAAAAGGTTAGAGTAGTTGAAAACTAATTATTGAGTTTTCCTTAAAGTTATAAATCTGACTTTATGCAAGTTATCATATCTTTAGAAAAAGAGATAGTAGATAAATGGACATAAGAACTCCAAGATTTTAACTGCTTTAATCTATTTCATATTCAGGAGGAAGCAGAAAAATAAACCACACAACTTCAAAAATAGTAAGAAAAAAAAAACACCTGAGGTCTGCTTCAAAAACCTATTCAATGTCTTGCTTCTCATTTTTTCGTCACTCATACATGTATATACTAAGACAAATAATTGGTAATAGGAAAAAATAGGACATCGTAGGTCTCAGTTTCCAGTTTAGTTATTATATATTTTTTAATTTGCAGATGTCTTTCCTCTTAATTCAGTATTAATACCATCACAAAGTGCCTTTTCTATGTCACATTCTCTCCATAAACTTCATCTGTATGCATCTTTAAAGACAAAGCTAACTTACAAAAACAATTTGCTTCACTGGAGGGAATAATACAGTGCGTATTGATGTGGAAATTTTCCATCTCTAAGGGGTTAACAATTGCAAAGAAAGCAATAATAGAGTCTCTCTCTTTCTCTCTCTCTCTCTCTCTCTCTCTCTCTCTCTCTCTCTCGCTCTCGCTCTCGCTCTCGCTCTCGCTCTCTCTCGCACCTCTACCTCCATCTCTATCTTGCACCACCCCTACCATTCTCCCCTGGTCTCTCCTGCTCACCCTTTAGGGTTCCTGCTCCCCTGATTCAACATGAGATCTCAGCTGTTGGCGCTGTGCTGTGATGTGAAGGATGTCAAGGACATTCTCCTAAGCAGTGAACAGGACCATTGATCATTATTTTTTTTTCACTGTTTGCAGAGAATCTCTGGGCAAGAGAAGTGTCTTTCCCATGCAGAAAGAATTGACAGTGTTGTGAGATTTTGGCTTTTTGGAGCAACACATTAAGCTTATTAAGTTCATAATACTCAGCAGGTTAAAAGAGCCATTTGCTTTTCATCTTATTGCCTCAGCAAAAGAATATATATATATATAAACTATTCTTATCCAAATATCCAAAAACCTCAATCCACAGTTTTTGTATATCAAATACAGGGAGAAAGATCTTTACCCCTACAGTTCTATATTGAATGGCAAAACAAAAATGCTAAGGCATAACCATTTTAGTCCGGTGATGCCTCACCTTGGAGACAAAAAGAACAAAAGTAAAGAGCACTCCAATTACCATTTGCAAAATAGCTGAGAATTTTTAGTACACACCGTGAACCATGAAAGCAATACAAATTCTGCTTTAAAAGCTTTGAATAAGCTTTTAAAGTTATAGATCTACAACACAAACACATTCAAACCTAAGAAGACATCCTGTTGTCATGACAATATGACACTCTAGCTCCCTGTCATGATGGATCGTGGGCTTTGGAACATGATCATACCGTCGAACTTCAGGGTTCTCTGACAACAACGTGCTACCTTCGAATCTTATTAATTTATTGCTCCGATGTTTGTTTTTAGTCTTAAATAATATAAGGTCACAGGTAAATAACCTAGCGTAAATGAAAAAGTATTACATATACATTTTTAAAAATACGTTCTTATCTAATGTTGGTAACATCTATAAATTTACCCACAAGGTCTTAAATTAGAGATACAAAGGAAATCTATTGTTCAAAAGATAAGTATTGTTTATCAGAATCACTACTTTTTAATGCTCCCATAAAAAGAAAGCCATTTACTAATCTGAAACCTCAGAAAAACTTATGGTGATATATTTTTCATTACACAGTGATAGCTACATATATCCTTCAGAAAACAAAACAGAGAAACAGAGGGTAGGCCCTAACTTGTCCCAAACAACATGAAAAGAATCTCTTTTGAGACACAAAACAAACAGGGAAAGAGGTTTCTTTCTGATATAAGGTTGTTGGCAGCTTATCACTAATCCCTCGCAGAATTCCCATTTTCTGAGATTTTCCTTGTCTCCTCCTTTTCTTATTATTTCGAAGCTGATAAGAAACAAAAGACTAAACTGCATTATCATTAATTCATTCTCTCAGTAAACATTTAACAAGCATTTTTATTCTTCGGTAGAAAAAGAATAAGCTCACCTAGCGAGGAAGAAAAATATAAAACAAACGAAACAAATAAAACTTTAATAGGATCTTCTTAGAGGCTGCAGTCCTGGAATGTAAAGGGTTCTGTGAAACCACAAAGGATGCAGTTCTCACGGAGCCTGTTGGCGCAGGTGCAGGTCCAGAGAGGAAGCTGGGACTGAGCTGAGCGTCTTCTCCGACGACGAGGGCGAAGGAAGGACCGCTTCCGAGAACCAGCACATACAAAGGTACAGTG
This sequence comes from Furipterus horrens, assembly GCF_987537825.1. NCBI lineage: Eukaryota > Metazoa > Chordata > Mammalia > Chiroptera > Furipteridae > Furipterus > Furipterus horrens. The sequence continues at coordinate 74,606,265 of NW_028327174.1, read as the reverse complement.
TTTGGGAATTCACACTCTATTCTGATAAATCCCAACAGGTCTGTCTGCCTGGAGGGAAGTGCATAGGCTGAAACAGTAGGAAGAAGGTTTGCCATCATATGAAGTTTGTACTTTGTACCGCAGAATACAGGATCCAGTCAAAAAATTAACCAGCCAAGGCAAAATGAAGTCCAAGAGGCATTTTAGAAATAAATAAAGTTATTGTTTAAACTGAAAAATGTGTCTTTCATTTTACGTAAAAATCTAAATGGACTTTTTGACCAACCCAGTACAAGAATTATTGTCATTACCATCATCACCAGTTTTAGATAGCTGATTAGATAGCAATATTGAGCATCAGGATCTTAAAGAGTTTCACTTGTGGTTAACTGACAAATATTTTATAATACACCAGGATGGACATTGGTTTAAAAATGAAATGTGCAAATTCCATATCAGATTATGGATTTCTAAAAAAGCCATCTCTTTGACACTATCTAGAATATTAGCCCAGAACAAATAGCACTGAATTTAATGTAATTAGATGGAAATTCATAAATACTGTCACTATTTGGCATTCCTATAAATGCTTGGAGGCCTCTCTGCTTTGTTGCACATGCTACTCATGCTCATGGGTTCTGAAAAGTGTTATGTGACATAATAGCATCATGGCTCCTGCTATATAGTACACATGGGCCAGTGTATGCCTAAATCCCCAGTATATATCATGCAAGTTTTACGGGATAGAATAATATTTTTGAGATAGTAAAGCATTTCTTCCTTATTAATTTCCTCCTTTGCCCTCTGCTCAGCTCCTGCTTTTGACTAACACACACTGCCTTCCCTGGACCTTCTATTCATGTGTTTGGGCTGCTCAGGGCTCAGTGAGGGAGTGGAAAGCAAAGCCAAAAAGGAGGCAGTTAGCTTCGGTTTGTAAAAGCTTAGTAGTCACATTGGGGAAAGGAAGAGCATCTGAAACATAAACAAAATAGTAGAGAAAGGTAGGCTGAAGAAAACAGGGATGTCCCAGAATTGGGAGTAACAAATCTCATTAGAAAACAGAGAACTGCAGGCCCAAACCCGCCATGGCCGGGCAGATAGGAGTAAACCATGTTTAACGCAGACCTCTGTGGGCCGGACGAGACGACGGCCAACTAAGCGGATGCCTGCACACTCAGGCCCTCTCTCTAAAGGGACCGTCTTCACTCCTTGGGGATGCTGTAACAAAAATACCACACACTGTGTGACCTAAAAGCGAAAGAAAATTCTTTCTTACATTTCCAGAGACTCGGAAATCCAAGACGAAGGTGCAGGCAGATTCAGTGTCTCGGGAGGGTCAGCTTTGTGGTTCCAGAACCGCCATCTGACTGTGTTCTCATATGGCGGAAAGCAAAACCGAGCTCTGCAGGTTCTCACTCCTTCTCCTTTCCTTGTCTTTCGCTTCTCCTTTTTAAAAAATGTATGGACCCTGGCAACTTTGTGTGGACCCCATAGGCCCCTACCTTTGGCCACCACCCTGTTCTTGCACCACCCAGGCCTCTAACGGACTCAGGCGCCTCAACGCCGAGGAAGCAGGATGGAGCATGCGCAGTTCACACCCACACACCTGCCCTCAGTAATCGGGCCCTCCTGGCGGGTTAGACTGGGCCTGCAATAGCCCACCAGGCCATATTCTTGGGGCCAGTGGTTTCCAGATCTGCGCCATTGATGAGGAGGTTTAGAATGGTGATCATCATCAGACCTCTCACAGCCCTTGGGGCCTTTCTGGCATTCATGATTCGCAGGTGTTTCCAATGGAGTCTCTGGTAAGTGCTCTAATTCTATTCATGAGAGCTCCGCCCTCGTGATCTAATCCCATCACCTCCAAATACCATCACATGGGAATGGTTTCAACATAGGAATTTTGGGAAGACACATCAAGTCTATAGTAGAGATAGTAGATAAACTTCCAGAATTTAGCCACAATCCTGCTGTAGGGGAGTAGGGTCAAACTTACTACATTTCTGTCATGTGAGTACAATGAAGGTTCAGTTTGAACCTGAATTTTTATATAAAATACAATGTTGTTTTTTTTCCAAACCCGTATTCATGGACCCAAGTTTATACCCACTCTATACATCCTAGTCTGTGTGATACTATAATATGTGTGTGTACTTAAACACATATAGACAATATCAATATGGCTATAAATTATGCATCTAATTCCTAGCAAAATCAATATAGTAAGTACTGCATAAAGTTTTTACCTAGGAAACTGTCGATGTCTCAAAGTCTGTTTTATTCATTTTCATATCAGCAGGTCCGGTCACCGAGTTGTGCTACCACATCATTAGTTAATTCTTAAACTTTGACCAAGCTTCTTGTATTCTCTCCAACATAATTCCTGGCAAAAGCAGGCTGAAATCCTGAAGAAGAGGTAGGAATTCCAGGGTGAGCTAAGTCTGCCGGCAGAAATCAGATAAGGAACCCAAAGACCATCACCACGAAACTGGTTTGCACCAGAAAATTCCACAATGGCACATGGAACCCCTCCCAAGAGATCTTTTGATGAATTGTTCTTTATTAGCATACTACAATCAGAACCAGGGGTGGAGATTTAACATTAAAGTGAGACATGTGATATATGGCTAAGCATGTTCAAGCATGTTTGAGAACAACATATGCTTCCTTGGAAATCTGAAAACTCTCCCCTCTTCCTCGAGAATTCCCACCCCTGCAGAGACCTACCTCCCCCTTGAGATCCTTTAACAGTTTCTTAATTCCCCAGGATTGTGGAGAAGGAATCACTAGCACATTTGATTTTCCTTCTTCATTTCTTAACCAAGGAATAAAGCTCCTGACTAGCTTTACCCAATACTGTTTTGTCTTATTGCTTTGAGTGACATTAGGCAGAAGGACCATGATTTGTGGTCTCTGACTCACTGGGGTTGGTAACAGGCCCATCAAATTCCTGAACTTAGTAAGTACTTAAAATATCTGTAAGACTATTAGTAGTCACTGAATTAAATGAAGTGACTTGACTTACAGATTTCTACATGTGTAAGTAAGTGGCATGATCAGAAAATGTGCTTTGGAGAACATGAATTTGGAAGCCATGAGTAAAACAGCTTGGAGAGTTCAGCTAGGTGGGTTCTGAAATGCCAAGGCTAAAGGGCACAGGACCTGAACGAGGGTGGAGGCATTGGAAATGGAGAGCAGGGCATGGATGAGACAGCCAAGTGGGAACAGATAAAACTTGGCGATAGTTTTCTATTTTAGGACTAGAGCTTTTGTGGGGTTGAGCCCAGAAAGGTTTCTATCCCTTGGCCAAGTGCTAGAGAATACAAAGTAAATATGAGCTGTCAGAGATAATAAGAAATGGCTAGAAAGAGCTTGAGGAAGAACACCATTTTAGGAAGAATAGGATCCAAGCAGCTCATCTATTTAAATTGTCTATCTATGTATTCTATCTAATTAAAACACAAAACACATCCATTAAGACTTTGAAAATACCCTATGTTTAATATGAGATAATTAATAGGGGTCCAAGTACTCAACTTTAAAATAACAATAAGAGAAATTACTATTTATTTTCATTTAGAAAATCACCTGACCAAACTCATATGTGATGCAGCCTGCTTAATGAAATAGGTAAGTGCTGCAATGCCCGAGGTCTTTAGTATCTTTGAACTGTGGTGAAACAGAATATATCTTAAAGGACAAATGAAGAGATTCATGTCTCCATAGTCAGATCAATGTGAAAAGCAAAAATTTATCACCATAAAAAAAATTTTTACCAGAATAACTTTAAATTTAAAAATATGGAAATACATCTTTAGCATTAGAATTTTAACTGTGAAAAATAAGAAAAGCTAGTCCAAAATACCTTGACTATATAGAGAATCTTACAGTATCACATTTTTATTTAAATTTTGTGCATTAGTTTAGAGAATATAATTTAGATGAAATTGGTAGAAACATGGTCTTTCTTTTGTGAGTTCCTTTTAAATTGCAGATTGATTTTGGTGTTCTTTGATATAAATTGTGAAGGAAACCATTCTCCATTACAGGGAACTTCTTCTCTAGAAGGCATATCTGTCCAACACAGTTTAATACAATCCCAGTATTTCCAATAGGTAACGATAGTGTGGAAATTGTTTTATTTTTGTACGTTTAATTAAAACATCAACAAAAATTCTAGTGCATGTCAGTGTTGCTCACAATGCAGAGAGAGGGACTCAAAGTCACACAGAAAGGTAGTCTAATAATTCTTGAAATTGAATGATAAAAATAAGCCACAGTGCTGTTTAGAAGCCGTCATGACTTGCCAGGGAACTACCTCAAAGTTAAGGGAGACCTGGAACCAAATTACCAGTGACACAAAAAATGTGAATGAAAGATATGTGACTAAACAACAGGGGCGGGGAAATCCAAGTTAAAAAGAAGAGAGAAAAACTCTTACTGAGTACCTCTCCCAAGTTCTACCTTCCTCACATGCCCAGAGGACCCTTGGGCCACATTACTTAAAATTTCCGAGAAATATGTGGTTACCAAGCTTCTGTGTACACCTAGCACGTAATTCTTCTGTAAGCATAGTTGGGTCTTCACTCTTAAACTTTCTAAGGATTTCATTACTGTATTATTGAATTATTTCTAGTCTGGGCAGGAACGGCTAAGGGTAGGAGACAAAAAACCAACCAACCAACAAATGCCTGCTATGCCCACACGACATTTAGACATGAACGCCCATGGCTACTGCTGTCTTGTGCTGAGGGCAGTGGCCTAGATGAGTGGCATCCAGGAATACAGAGGGCTGCGTGCTCCCCTTAACCAAAATTGACTGCCCCTAAAAGACTTCTTCATGTTCTGACCCACAGCGTATCTCTAAGTATTCCCTGAGGTGCTAGGAGTCAATCTGAAATTTCTTCATCTGAATTATTTTGCATGAAGAGCCCACACTGTCCAGTTTTGAGAATCATGCTGACTGTACTCATTGACTTTTCCAAATTATAAAATGGCCACTGGTCTGCTAGGCGAAAAGTCCTGCCCAGCAGCCAATCCTTGAACCAGATGGTGAAGTTCCGGATCAACCAGATTCTCCTTTCACTCTGAGGCATGCCAAGAAATTCTGCTGATAGTTGCAAAAGCTTTGAGAAAGCAGATGCTATGAAAAACATGGGGTAGAGTATTGAGTAGTGAAAAGTAATTATAGATCCCAGAACCTTAGAGGCAGGGAGATCAAGAGAAGAAAAAAGTCATCCAAGCTGAAGAGCACTAGAGCACCATGCCAAAATGCCCGCTTCTGAGTAGTCAAGGAGCTCCCTGAACAACCTTCCAGCTTCCAAATGTCAGTCCAGTCTCCGCAAGGCCTGCTTGGAAGGCAGTTGCTGGCTTTCACGAGTCTTAGCTGCCCTTTTCTCTTTTATATCCTCACAATAAGCCTCCATCGTGTATCCCTTTTTCTTCGCAACCTAAAAGAATCAAACACACAAGGGACACTGGGTCTCAGTGAAAGAGAGGAAACTCCATAAATTACATAAAACTTAAGCATCTATAATTCTTTCCCCAGCTGCCACCTACAAGCCAAGTGCAGCTGCCAACCTTGGAAGCAGGAGTGCTGGCTCAGCCCCGTGAGGCACTGGAGGCAGCTTGCCTGGAGCGCCCAGGGAGTCTGTGTCCTTGGGTGTACAGATGGCTTTGGGTAAGTGCTGGCTTCTTTCTATTTCACTCACTTTTATTATCAGGGTAATAAATACTTGCTGCCATTTAAACAATCAAGGACCCACTTGAAATATTAATAAAAGACAATAAAGTATTATTTAATGTGTTCCAAATTTTTTATCCTGAAAGAAAATGTGAATTGTCTGGGAGGCTTTTTTTTTTTTTTTCTCCTGACCCACCAAGTGTCTCTAAGCATCCTTGGAGGGACAGAAATTAACCTTACAGTGTCTTTAGTTACATGACTTTAAGAAGAGGTACACCATATGGATCCAGCAATGACAACCAGCAGCCTCTGATGTTGATATGTCAACAGGTGAGGGTGGGCAGGGTTACCACTTCACAGGTAATTACTGCCGTTCCTGAACTGAAAACACATGCGTGAGCGCACACACACAAACACACATAGAGCTACGATGAAGTTTCTTCTTATTTTTTCTTTCTTTTTTTCACTCAAGGAGGTATGCAATTTACCAAAGCTCTAGAGACTGTTATCCTGGGGCCATTTGGATGTGTTTCTTTTTCTGTGTCTGCTCTTTACTTCTAAAAGTTATTTCCAACCCCCTCTTTTCTCCTTAGGTCTTATGCATTATTAGAGAAAAACATCAGGTTCCAATCACTATTGCCTTAAAATGTTCAATTGAAAAGTGTTTGGTAACTTCCATATATAATTTCTGCTGGCTCTGAAGATAGATACAGATGTTCACAGTCTTTCCTTGTTCTGCCATAGAAAGTAGTGAATTTCAGTCCAGCTCGTAGGGCTGAGAATGGGGGACCTGTACTACTAGGCTCACTAGTTTTCTTCTTAAATTATGCCTCACCTTACCCCCCAAGGAATAATTTTGTTGTGAAGTACCCTATTAAACCTACATGAGGAAGATAAAACTTAATAATTTTTTATTTTAGCAGAGTTTTGGATTACAGAAAAATTGCAAAGATGGTACAGAATTCCACAGATACCTCACTCTCAGTTTCTATTATTAACACTATTGTGCTACATTTCTTAAAGCAAATGGATAATGGTACATTATTATTAACTAAGACTCTATTCACATTTCCTTCATTTTACCCTAATGGCTGTTTTCTGTTCCAGCATCCCCTCCAGGATGCTGCATTACAGGCCTGCCTCTGAGGTACTGTGGGCTCACAACAAAGCCAGGAGTACTCCTTTTGCTGGAGCAGGGTCTTGCCATCAATTTGTAAAACAAGCAACATCTGGGCAGCACTAGAATACAAGGTGCAATAAAAAGAGGTCTTCCTGTAGTTAGCATGTCTCCTCAGGTTCTCCTTGATTGTGATAGTTTCCCAGAATTTCATTATTTTTGATGATCTTGATCATTTTGTAAAATGTCCCTCAAGTGGTATTTGTCTGACTACAGTTATTGATTTGAGGAACAAGACCAGAAGGGTAAAGTTTTTGAAAAAGAGTATTGTCATCACATTTTATCAAGAGTAGAGACTATCAACAGGACTCACTGTTGACTCTGACCTTGTTCACCTGGCTGAGGTAGTGTCTGCCAGGCTTCTCCACTGTAGTTACTCTTTTCCCCCTCTTTTCATACAAACTCTTTGGAAGGATGTGACTATGTAGAGTTTACACTTATGGAGTGGGGAGTTATACTCTAACTCCTTGAGGACAAATTATCTCCATAAATTATTTAGAATTGAAATTTTTCTACATGGAAGATTTGTCTATTCTACCCCACTTTATTTATTTATTTATTTAGTTAGTTAGTTAGTTATATAAAGTAAGGACTCATAGTCATTAATTAATACTTCGTGTACCAATCCAGTACTACTAGCTGATCAAATTCTTCCAGCTTTGGCTGCTGGGAGCTCTTTCAGTTGGCTCCTTTATCATAACCACTGTCCCATGTGTGTGGTAGTACTACCTTACTTTCTGGAACTACAAGATACTTCAGGTTCATACTGTATATACTGACCCAGCCCTAGCATGAGCATTTCTCCAAGGAGCCCTGGTAACCCAGATCTATGTTTGTGCTCCTCGATACTGAGATGATGCAATTTTTACCATAATTATCAAGAACTAACAAATCTGACCTTATCATGTAAAAAGACAGTTTACTACTCTTGCTACTCCACTGAAACCTAGTTCATCCATTAAACTTTAACCCATTACAACTAATTTATCCCGTAGAACTTACTTTATTCACTGTAAAGACTAAATATGTGTTGCAAAGCATTTCCTTGACTCAGAATAAAAGGCTGAAAATACTTCGTAAAAATCTTCTGAGGAAAAAAAAAGTACCATCCCCATTTACCAATGAAGAGAAAACACAGAGAATTCTAATAATTGTTCGAGTCACACAGATTAGACATACCTGGGTTGGTGTCCTCTTAATCACCACAGCAAACTGCCTTGTTTTCAACCTAAAATAAGAATTTTCACTACTTTAATCCTTAAGAATTTCTCTTATAACATAGCCAAACATGCCTGGTTTGGGTAACTTTCCAGAATGTAGCGTGTCAGTTGGCACCTTTAGCAGAGGACAAATGTAGGGTGTTTTTGCAGTTGGCAGATACCACTGATGGATTTTAGCACTCTGCCAATGAGCTGGTCCTCCAAGTCTATGTCATCACAGCCACCATTAATGTCAATGTCACCAACCCTATGTAGAAAATGCTGGCAACATCATGTTATTTAAAAAGATGATTGTATGTATATTTAAAATTCAATGGCTCTGATCAAAACAAGTAATGATTGCTGGTTCCCATTTAAAGCACACATAATGAGTGAAAACCTGTCCTCAAAACAAATCCTTTAGGCCAAGTCAAAATATGAAACAGGTGTCACTCCCTGGATTAGGAAGTGGCAATTTAGAGCACACATTTATTTCTCCTCAATGTTACCACGACTCTTCTAAACATAGAAATTAAAGAGCTTTACTGACCAGAGTCCTGAGGTTGGGAGCTCAGTTATGACTTCCCTAATTTTATTTACATTCCTGTCCTTTTCAGTCCCTGACATTGATATAGCGCCAATCTTTGGTGATATATTTTACCGTGCAAGTAAGAGAGTGTGTTCATTTACATCAAGAATGGCACAGCCTCTACCTTTCACAGTCTAAACACAATACATGAGAATTTGCAGGAGTTTCTGCTAAGCAGAAGTGTAGAACTTCTTTCCCAAACTCAAAGATTTCCAAAGGGAGAATAAAAGCTTCAGGAAATCTCAATGATTTGAATCAAGGCATTAAACAGATTACCTTCTTTGCTCCATTCATTGCAGACAAAGCAAAATTGGCATTTTTATTGTGTAAATTAAGATCGGGCTTCAGAAAGTGGGAAAATGTATGCTCTTAGATGGAGTTTAGGAAGAATAAAGTAATTGCTTTTCTGTGAAAAAATTCAACCTGAGAACAAATAAGAATTAAACGCTGAATCAGAATTCTTCATAAAGGTTTTAGGACAGTTTTGTTGTGGTTTAAAAAAGAAGCTGCCTTTTTTATTTCATGTAGAGAATTCTGACAGAAACCAACCATAAGAAGGGACTATAATGTGGTCTATGGAATAACCAAGTTCAAATAAAAGAATGATACCAATATAAGCTTCTCAAATATCAAGCATATGCTATAACTTGATAGACTCCAAACAAAGCAATCTACATAACAGAATAATCTGACAAATGGAAGAAGGCAATGCAAGCAAAAAGCCCTACATATCCAAATCATAAACATATGTTTCCAAATTTTCCTAACAATGCATTTCATTACAAGACTGTATGCTATTAAAATAATTGATCCCTTTAATAAAATATTTTAAATAAATGGTATTATTTTATAACTATAAAATACAACATGTTCTTCCTCTCTTAAATGGGATAATACACAAAGGGAGATGGGATTTTCCACAGGACTGTTATAGAGAACAAATGAGTTAAAACATGTTAAAGAACATTGAACAATACCTAGCACTTATTAAACCCTTGATAAATGTTAGCTCTTATAATGAAACCAAAGATGATGATGATGACACAGTTTTTGGCAATATTTTTCTTTGAACAAAAGCCTGTTGCTCCTTGAGTGAAATTCCATTATCTATAGATCTTGGAAAACACCAGCATATCTCATTGTATTCATGACCATCTTTTGCTACACTTCCTAAATCGTCCCAATAAACCTGCCTAGTAAAGTCTCAATCCCTTGACATGGTTACAACACTTAAGCTGGCTTGTGATTGTACCTCTAATGCTATTTTTACCAGCATGCTTTCTTTGTCATTTTATCTTTTATGGTATGACTTTTGAAATGACATCATTACATCTGTATTCTCCTGTTATTATTTGTTACATACCTTGATGGCAAAAACCATGCATTGCTTAACCATCAGCACCAGGTAGTATAACAAGAATTGTAATTTCAGTGTTCATTATATTACTTGGTACAGTGGTGATAAAGACTTGTTGAATTAATGAAAATCAGAAACTAAAATTAATATATATGCTTACCATGCTCTCCCTCTGACTCATTCAGGCAAATTTTCACTTATCAGGGTGTATAATAATCTTTAACAAGCCACAATTAAAGGATCGCTACATTAAAGAATTACTAAAAGGAAGCAAAATTTACCCATAACTCAAAATCAGTCATTCTTAAACCCTTCACAAAACTAAAAACTTTGGTGTGTCATGTTTAAAAATTTGTGTATGCTATTATAATATGTGTATGTTTATTTTAAAACAAGGCCCTGGCTGGTGTCGCTCAGTAGATTGAGCACCAGCCTGTGAACCAAAGGGTCACCGGTTTGATTCCCAGTCAGGGTACATGCCTGGGTTGTGGGCCAGGTCCCTATTGGGGGAACAGGAGAGGCAACCCCATATTGATTTTTCTCTTCCTTTCCTCCCCTCTCTCTGAAAATAAATAAATTTAAAAAATAAAATGAGGATTTTATATTATTGTAAAATAAGTGTTTTAAATTCTTAGCTTTGTTAATTATGTTTTATATTATATCTGTTAACTCCAAAATTATGGTTAATTGAGAAAAATCCACATTATGTATCAGATTTTTAAGATAGAAAATTTTTTCTTCATTTTTCAATATTTTGAAATTCCAAGTTTAATTTTAAAATTGTTCTTTTTTAAAAAGTATATTTTATTGATTATGTTGATACAGTACTCCCAGTTTTTATCCCTTTGCTCCCTTCTGCCCAGTAACCCCCTTCCTTCCAGCAATCCCACCCCCCTTAGTTCATGTCCATGGGTCATGCATATAAGTTCTTTGGCTTTACCCTTTCCTATATTATTCTTAACTTCCCCCTCTCTATTTTGTACCAAGCAATTATGCTTCTTAATCCCTGCACAATTTCCCCATTTCTCCCACTTCCCCCTCCCAGGTGATAACCGTGCAAATGACCCCCATACCTGTGATTCTTTTCCTATTCCGGTTTGCTTCGTTGGATTTCGTTCTTATTTTTTAGATTCAGTTGTTGATAGTTGTGAGTTTGTTGTCATTTTAATGTTCATAATTTCGATCTTCTTTTTCTTAAGTAAGTTCCTTTGACATTTCATATCATAATAGCTTGGTGATGATGAACTCCTTTAGCTTTACCTTGTCTTGGAATCATTTTTTTATCTGCCTTCCATTCTAAATGATAGCTTTGCTGGATAGAGTAATCTTGGTAGTAAGTCCTTGCTTTTCACCACCTTGAACACTTCTTGCCAGTCCCTTCTTGCCTGCAAAGTGTCTTTTGAGAAATCAGCTGATAGTCTTATAGGCCCCCCTTTGTAGGCAACTCTCTGCTCCTCTCTTGCTGCTTTTAAGATTCTCTCTTTATCTTGAATTTTTTCGCATTTTAATTGTGATGTGTTTTGGTGTCGTCATTTTTGGGTATAGCTTGTTTGGGACACTTTGTGCTTCCTGGCCTTGTATGTCTATTTCCTTTGGCAGACTTGGAGAGTTTTCCTTATTTTTTCACATAAGTTTTCAATTTCTTGCCCTTCCTCTACTCCTTCTGGCACCCCTATGGTTTTCATGTCGGCATGTTTAAAGTTGTTCCAGAGGTTCCTAAGCTTCTCCTTATTTTTTTCAATTCTTGTTTCCTCGTTCTGTACTGGTTGACTGTTGTTTTCTTCCTTATGTTCCAAATCATTGATTTGAACCCCAGTTTCCTTCCCTTCACCATTGGTTTTGTGTGGACTTTCCTTCATTTCATTTAGCATAGCCCTCACTTCTTCCCTTATGTGTTTGCAATACTCAAGCATAACTACCAAGCCTATGAGCATCTTTATCACCAGTGTTTTGAACTCTGTGTCTGTTAGGTTGGCTATCTTCTCACCTGTTAGGTTGGCTATCTCCTCATCGCTTAGTTCTCCCACTGGAATCTTGATCCATTCCCTCTTTTGGGCCATACTTCTCTGTCTCCTCATCTTGACAGGTTCCTGTGTTTGTTTGCCTCTGTGTCTTAGGTAGAGCTGTCACTGCGGTTACATTTTAAGGGGCGCAGCCTTAGGTATCCATCAGTAGAGGGCAACCCGTTTCACCATGTTGTGGCACTATTTGTGGGGGAAGCGTCTGAGATGCAACAATGTTACTTGCTCAGCACTCACCCCTTTTCCAGGTACTCCTCCCACTTTGTATGGGACTGGTGCCTCTCTGGCTGTTTCCCTGGCTGTCATTCCAGAGTGGGCGGGTCTGAGAATGTCCTAGGACTGTTGGGCCCCTTTAAACAAGTGGACTCTGCTGAGAGACTGGCAGTTTCTGCCTCCACCCCAACCCCACTGGTTTGCACAGTCAAAAGCAATGGGGCTTTATTTTCCCTGGTGCTGGGAGTGCTACCCAGTTGTCCCTCACAACTTTTTAAAACATTTGACTGTGCTTTCCACCAGCCTGCCATTGCCGCCACTCCTGCTGTCACCACACCGTGTCCTCTCTGCCTGGGGCTCCATCCCTCCTACCTGTCTGGATGAGTATTTCTTCTTTATATCTTTGTTTGCTGGACTTCTATGCAGCTCAATTTTTCTGGACCTTCTGGTTATCTTTAGTTTGGAGGTACTTGTATTCGTTCTTAGTTGTGGAGGGAGACGCAGCATGTCTATCTAGGCCTCCATCTTGGCCGGAATTCTGTAACTTTCTTTGGGCCTGACTGTAACTCATTAAAACTAGGGAGCTGTTGGTGGCCAGGTTCCACTGTGTGGTTCTTCTCCTCAGTCACCAGCACATCCGCTCTAACAGCAAGCACAGCATCCTGCACCAAATGCGGGAAAAACTAATTTTAAAAACTTCCTTTTTGTGTGAAACCATGCTTTATAATTCATAGAGTTATATTATTAACATAATGGCATTTTAAAAATAATAGCATATTTCTTTAAATTGTGATATATAACATTATTTCTTAAATCAATGTTATCTTTAACACAACCAAAAATAGCACATGAAAAGTTAACCATAAAATGGTTTTACCATTTGATGAGCCAGTTAATGTGATCACAATGAAAAAATACTTAGAGTACTATCAAAAACATTGTGTACCACAGAAAACTTTATGTGCATCTTCTTGTTAGGGGATTACGTTGCTAAGAATGTTTAGGATCCATTGATTAGTGATGTTGACAATTTCATAGAAACACTCTGAAGTTTTTGTTTGTTTGCTTTTCAAATAAAGGTGTAAGAGTGTCCCCTTTTAATTCTGGCAATAATGCATTAGCTGACATTAAACCAATCCTTTCACTTATAACAACATGAAAAGCTGGCTAACATATATTAAAAACATCAGTTTAAAGAGAGGGGGAGCTACCAAGGTATTTAAACTTGTAGACATGTTCCTGAGAGAAGTGCAAAGGGTCAGTCTGGCATTTAGTACATCTTTTGTCCTGGAAGCATTTAACAGTTTCTTAGTGATGGACAAGCTACTGAATAGTATTTAGCAGTTTCAAGAGTCTAGAAAGAAAAAAGAAATGTAGTCAGAGTCTATCAATTAGGAAAGATCTTGGCCAAATTCTTAAATTTTTAGTTGAGATGCTTGAAAATCAAGAGCAAAGAATTAATGGAAAATTGGAAGCAGTCTTCACAATGACAGAAATTCAGTTTAACCTGTGGTTGGTTTAAATGATCTCCTCCTCCTAGTCAAACTCCTGCCAGAGGCAAAAGGATATCTTCAATGAAGACAAATAACATTTTCAAAGATTCAAATTATATTAATAATTTTTCATATACAGTATTCAGCAGGCACAAAAATTATCTAACACAGCAATAGCCCACAGCACATTTGACACACTGGGTTACTACAATTAGGAGTATAAGAGAACACTGAAAGAAATTCTAATATTAGAAATATCAGGTATGGACACTGAAGGAATTAAGATTAATATAGTAAAGAAAATTGGGGTTAATATAGGCATGTAATCAGGATCTATAGAGAAGAATTATTCTGAAAACCATGGAAATCTAGAACTAAAGAATACATTAAATATAATAAATAAGAAATTCACTGGATTTGACAGCAGATTAGACATAGCTAAAGACAGTACTAGTTGGAAAATAGGTAAGTTAATAGAATATATTCAGATCAAGAATGGAGAATAAAAAGAGAGGAAAATATAGAAAATAAGTCTACATACGAAACTACAAAATATTATTGAGAGATGGTAAAAAAATGTAAAAAGAATAGGAGGTATTTCCCTAGATTGGAAGGCTCAATAATGTAAAGATAGAAATTTCTCCTAAACTTATATATAATTTTAATGAAATATCACTTAAAAGTCCATTTTTCATGGCACTTAAAAATGATTTTTAAAATGATATGAAGATTCAGAAAGACAAGGATAGCCAGGTAATTTTGAAGAAAAATAAAGGTCTTGTTGTGGTTTACCATTCCCAATCTTTTTTAAAGTTTGACTTCACTTTTTCTCATAAAATAAGCTTTTTAAAAAATCAGTATATCATCTTTATTTATTGTTTTTTTCACCAAGTAATTTAGCAACCATCATTCTTTAAATTTTCATGATTCACAAACATTATCACAGAAACACGGATATATTGAAGGCAAATAAAATGAATGACTAATTCATATTAATAGGTGATCCAACTATCAAATAAAGTTTCAGATTCACCATAGTCTCTCAACCATTTGAAACCACAGGCCTTTATCATATTTACATTGTAATTAGCCAGCCTTTTTTAATAAAAACTTTTTATTTCAGTTTTGCTGCCTATTTGTGACCCAAATATATTTTCTCATATCTACAACAGGTTAAATATAATTACAATAATTATTACCTAAGAAGATAAGCTTACATAGTAGTCTAGCATTTACCCTTGTTATGTAGTTCTAAAGCTGGTCTTGAAATCAGTTTTAAGCAATTTTTATGTTGTTTTAAGTTATTTTAGTTTGTCTTACAAAATACATACTTCTGTTTTTATCTATAAAATCTTCTGGTGATTTTTATTTAACCTGTCAATAATTATCAAGTAGGCACTACAAAAAGACATGAATTTATATAATTTTTGCTCAGGTGGACAACTTATTTTCTCTTTGGTATTCATATTGTAATCAAATACATAAACAGATCTTATTCTTTCTTGTCTGTATATTGCCACCTACCATCAAGTCGCAGGTTATGATTGGAATGTTGATAGCATCTTCTTTGCTATGTTCTTAATAATTTAATATTCCTTTGGACTTTTTGTATTGTTACATATTTTAGATTCACTTTCATACCCATGTTTCTTGATTTTTTAATTTCTGAAGTATTGTTTCAAGTTAACATACGCTCTTTAAATAATGTGTTTTAAAATGGTAAATTATGGGTGCAGCTAAATCACAAATCTTGAATTGTTTGGTAGTCTTACTAAGAGAGTGGAACTAAGCAATACAACATGTAGCCAAAAGATCTGATACAATAATATTGCAGGAAGATTAATGGATTTTTGAGCCATGTGTTTTTAGTAATTAAAGTAAAAACAAGAATTAAAATGTTTCATCGAGTGATAAATAAAATTTTCAAAAGATATCTTTAGTGTAATCTTGCATAACAAAAAATCATTACAGCTCATCCATGCTATAAATTGGTAAACTATGCTTACTCTAGATTAGGGCACCCTGTTCACCTCAATAAACTATAACGTGGAATTTCCTAGTATCACCAAAGATCTCACTTTCAAAAATATCTATTAGATTGGCTGAAACAATAAACTGGGATTCTACTGGTTTTACATATGATCATACATTAGCATACTTCTTCAAAGTACACATATTCAAATCCATTTTCTCCCAGATATTTAGGAAGAATTGGCATCTAGCTGAATTTTGATTATCGTACAACTGTAAAAACTTATTGGAAAATTTCCATGAGCTGTTATCTGGACAGTACTCTAATTTGAGAAGCATAACTCTAGGTGCTCTGAAATCTGCCCCTATACTAAGGGAGGCCACTGGAGAACTGGCTGCGTACAACACATTCATTCCCTTGGTCTGCTTTGGTCTTTTTAAAATTGTGCAGTGATATAATGCTTTCCCTCAATAGACAGGGAAGATGTGAGTATATTTTCTGAATGTGTTCTAACTGTTACTGCTATTAAATAGAAAACTCATACTACTTTAAGAAAGTTCATTGCAAAATATACCTGGAACATAAGAGATGAAATAGCAGGAAAATCTAAGAATAGTAACTGGGAGGTGTTTGGTGATCAATATAGTGTCTTCATTTCTGTAGCCTCACTCTCTACCTCACCTTACAACAACCTTGGTACATAGGATATTAAATAAATAAATCAGATGGTTACATATAAAATTAATACATAATAAATAATTTATGTGTCAGTAGCATGACTTCAAAAACTGATTATAAGACACATATATATCAATGAAAAATATTTAAAATTCAGGAAGATGATTTATTATCTGTGGAAATTATGGTCATAACAGATATGAAAGAAAATGTAAACAGAATTCAGAGTTGAATTACTTAGGAAACACAATAGTTATATCTAGTCAATGACACAGTCACATCATTGAGGGTAACAGACTCTTATCTGACTTGTAAATCAGATAATGATACAGCTCAAGTCCTCTTTTTCTGCTACCTGACCAATGTTCTATTTAAATCTTGAAGCCTGTGATGAATGTCTATAAGAAGAAGTTTCATCAGAGCAGTCAGAAGAATGCAAAAAAAAAAAAAAAAATCACCCTGGTTCTGATCATTTTCAGGGTGCATCTCTGAATTCAATCTCTGGTTGATAAGCAATATTAGTTTCCGAAGAAGGTAACCCTAAAAAATTCCCTGCGGAGACTCCTAACTTAATTGCAATGAGTTAGAAAAATGATGTCATAGGTAATTGGAAAACATAAATAAAAAATTTAATATTTTAGAGTTTACCTTTACAATTTAAAGGCATTTAAATTTCCAGATTTATGAAAGGGGCCACATATTAATCAAAAGTCCTCCTAAATGTTATTGTTCACACTTGTTTTACTTACAAACAAAATAACAATATCTGTAAACTAAGCTTAAATTCCTACAGAACTCTAGCTTCATTAATAAATAAAATATAAATTTTAAGAACCAAAGGTGACCTCTGAAAAATATGTTGTGTCTGCAAAAGCCACTTTGAAGCCATAAATGTTCACTTACAAATACAAAACTTAACAGTTGCAGAGATTATTTTTTCATAATCATAACATAACAGATATTATCAATTATAGTATGGGTCTCGTCGTGCCTCTGTAGGGAAACAAGTTTTCACATGCAATTGATCGGTCAATAATCTTCACTGGATGCGGCATGACCTGTGAAATCTGTCATCATGACACTAACCATAAAAAAACACATATTCATTGAATTGAGTTACCCTATCTACCATACAACTGGAGATCAGATATTTTCAATGATATCTTTGGTACCCTAGTTAAATTTCAAATGTTATGTAACACTTATTAAAACCTTTAATTTTCCTTTTGCTGAGATTGAAATTTGAACCCACTGCTTAAGACCAAATGTCTGTGAGCATAAGCCCAGGGAATATTTTTTTCATATTACAGTTTATATAACAGTGTCATCTAAGAGAGGCAGCTTGGCCACTGACTGTCCGTACTCATAGTAACTTTTCCAAAAATGGTACATTTTTCAAGAAAAATTTCACAAATCTACTGAATTAGGTGTTCTTTACTTTGCATGGTTCATCTGTTCATTAGCCCACCTAGCACATTTTAAGATCCAAGCACAATATATTAATTTTGATCTCCTAATAGCATGTTGTTGTAACTAGGCAGACTTTCTTTCACAACAAAGTAAATTTAAGATTACCTAATATTGCTCAGTAATGTTATGGAAGGAATTACAGTAATGCACATTACTTCCACATCTTTCACTTCACTGTGCAGTCAGCCAAGTTATATATTTACTAATTTTGTAAAGCTGGCCTCACGCGTCCATAGATTCAATAGAGTCCCTGTTAATTAAGTTTGTTGATGAAATGACTAGAAGCTTGGAGAACAGCTTTGGAATTAAAAAATGAGTTTAACCAGATTGGGGGGATTTATGTATTGGATAGGATTGGACCTGATGACCTCTGTGTTCTTTTTCAACTCTGGGAGTCTATAAAAGACTGAGAAATTAATATAACAAGAACTTGCATAAAATGAACTTAATATAACAAAATGTTAGATGGAATAAATTCATTAATATATATTAATATATAATCAAAATAAGAAATGAATGGTAAGCATAGACATTGTTTTGGATTCTAATAGGGACAATCTAAGCATTTATTACCAAGTTAGATTGACTGAATTAAGACACTGATGGGGGGGAGCAATGGGGGAAAAATGGGACAAATGTAAGAGAAAAACAATAAAAAATAAAGAAATAAAAGAAAAAGAAAAAAAAGACACTGAGGTGCCTTGCTTGCTAAAAGCTTTTCTGTAGAATACTTTTTATTATGTACAAGAGACTAAGCAAGTTCAAATAAATTTATAGTCTCTGCATCATGGCTAATGAATAGGATTACATGTATCTGTAGCCAAATTTAATGTTGACCAATAGAATCTGTGTAGAAGTGATGTACAACTCTTTAGGCCTCCCCCATAAATGCAACTTCACACAATCCTACATTCACTTTTCACTTCTCTTTTCTTCTTTTTCTTTAATTGGCTCTAATGAAATAATCTCCAAGGCAAACTTGCACGCCCTGTAGCAAAGACAGACTCAGACCTAAAAAGTTACACAGGCACACTGCACATGCACATATATACATATGCAATTTTCTTAATTCACAATTAAAACAGAAGTCATGAATAGGTATTTTAAAAGGATATGAAAGGGTACTCAACATGATTAGACATCAAGAAAGTGCAAATTAGAACCTCAGCGTGATATCATTACACATTACCAGAATGATTACAATTTAACTGTCTTACAGTTCCAAGTAGTGCAAATATTATGAAAGAACAGAAACTGAGTATGAATTTGGTGATACTGATGAAGGCAATCATACACGTACTCTATGATCTAGATTCATAGGTATTTCCCCAACATAAATGCATATATACTTTTACCAAAATACCTATACAGGAATGCTCAAAAAGACTTTATTCATAATAGACAAAATGGGAAAGAAAACAAATATTCATGAACAGTGGATTGGATAAATTGTGCTATATTCATACAATGAAATATCATAGAACAACAAAAACCAAATTTCTTTATTCAAGGCTGAATTATATAATATTGAACAACAACAACAAAAAAAGCCAAGAAACAAAAACAAACATATATAATTACATATATATGCAGTTCAGAAACAGGAAAACTAATTAATAGGCATAGAAATAAGAACTGTAGTTAATCAGTGTGTCTGGGCAGGGATTGACTTTTAGGGGATTGCTGAGAACATATATTCAGATCTGAGATATAATCTCACTAGTACATTTATTTGTACAAATTCATGAAGCTTTAAACTTAAAATTTGTGCACTCCACTGCAATTTTTAAAAAGACAAAAAAAAAGTTTAGTCTTTTGAGTTTAGCTTAAGTCTTCCAAATGCATATGTGAAATAGTAAAACAGTAGAACTCCTGTACCATTTCCTTTCTCAAAGGATATTCAGTAGTTCAAATGCAATCATGCTCAGAGGCAGGCTGGGAGATTAAATGACCTTTCTGGGTTCCTTTCAGCCCTATGAACCGGTGATATTTTCTATCATATGTTGTTTTACTCAAAACCCCCTTCAGTCTTTCTAGTTCTTTAGTATTGAGTTGGCCAGGACTGACTTTAATACTTTAGGGCTTTTCTCACAAGGGTGATCTAAGTAGAAAGTCTGTCATCTCCCTAGTAGGTAAGAGGATGGAGTTGCATCCAGTGGGAAATCTCAATGGCATTTTGTTCAGCCTTGCTACAAATGGATGGGTAATTCAAGGTCACATACAATTTTCTCTCTGTTCTCACCTCTGGATATTTTAACGTTATTTCTTCACAAGTTTTCCTTCACATTGCATGCTTTTCACTAGATTTATTTCCCCCTCGGAGGTATTAAATTCACTTCCTTTTTGTCATCTTCAGAACAGTTTTTTAGGCACTCTCAGTCTGTGAATATATGCGATGGAGAACGCTGCTGATTTCCAGAACCTTTTTTTAAAAAAAATCGTGGATTCTTTATCATTATGTAAGCAAGGAGATTAGTTGATCAAATAAATGTTGTTTTGTTCTTAAACACATGTTAGTGAAATGTGGATGCAACCAAAGAGAAACAGTCTTGAAAAAAGATGAATAAAAAACATAAAATGTTTTATCATAACTACAGAGATTTGAGATTTTGCTTATTAAATATTCTTTTATGATAATTATAAATGCAACTATTAATCCTACTAGTAAAACCCTTGATTGACTCAGCTTCAAGAACTTTTTTTTTGGTGTGACTCTGAATTTTATCTTTTTAATTTAATCTTTATAGTATTTTTTCCCATTATCATTTAGTCCCCTTATACTCCCCTCTCCCCAGCAATCACCATACTGTTGTCCATGTCCCTGAATCCATTTTCCTTTTTGCTCCGTACCTCCAATCCCCTAACCTTCCCCCACGCTTAGTTGTCATCTGCTCTCCGTCTGAGTCTGTCCCCATTTTCCTTGTTAGTTCAGTTTGTTCATTAGATTCCACATGAGTGAAATTATTTGGTATTTGTCTTCCTCTGCCTGGCTTATTTCACTTAGCATAATATTATCCAGGTCCATCTGTACTGTCCCTAAGGGTAAAATTTTCATATTTTCTTTTATGGTCAAGTAGTATTCCATTGTGTAAATGTCCTATAGCTGTTTTACCCACTTATCTACTGATGGACACTTGGATTGCTTCCATATCTTGGTGATTGTAAATAATGCTGGAATGAACTTCAAGTAATTTTTAAATGAACTAATTCACACTAAAGAATATGGCTTTACAAATAAAATTATTAGTGCTAAAATATTACAACTTTCATATAAAAATTAATGCTAATTTAATTTTAGTTTATGAAATGTGATACATATACATTTTGCTTTGATATTGTCAAATATCCAGGAAACAATAAAGAATTACTTAGTTTCATCTCAACATAGACACACTTTGGGAACAATTATTTTTCTATTTTAAAGTGTATTTTACTGATGATGCTGTTACAGTTGTCCCAATTTTTCCCTTTGTCCCCCTCCACCTGGGACTCCCCTTCCCTCCAATAATACACTCACTTTACTTCATGTCCATGTATTGTGCATGTAAGTTCTTTGGCTTCACACACTTTGGGAACATTTTAAGTTGGAAAATGCATTGAGTACTTGAAGCTTATTATTTCTGGAAGCTTCCCAAATAAAATATTTATTCTGGAGTAATAAGCTTGCAGATTTGAAGACATCTGCATTACTTGACACTACGACATTGTTCCCAGTTGGTTAAGCCTCTCCAAAGACTATAATTTTAGGACATACTCAAACTTTATGCCACTGAATGGTTTGTGGAAACTACAGAAAAACAACATTACACAGGTACTGTGCCCATGTTTCTATAATGATCTCTAAATTGATTTTTCACTGGAAAGTAAAATTTTAACTTCACAATATCATCAATCACTGGGAAAACATAACTGAGGTCTAAATATAAAACTTACCCATTCATAATTCTTAGATATTCTTCATGCTGTTCAAATGCAACCAAAATCTCAATATCATTTGAAAGGGAACTTACAAGAATACAAATAGAGTATTAGTGTATATATTAGGGAAAAAGAGTTTTCTAAATGCAAAGTCAATTACTAGATATTTCAATGCATGGAAAATATGTAAGAGAGTGCATAGCAACAGAATTTATTTTTATTCAAGAACCACCTCCTTTTTCAGATAACTAATGTCAGCTAAGAATCATAAATGATTCCCATCATATCAGCATGCACAACAGGCAAACAAGTAAGTTTCATTCACTTATTCATTCTTTTAACAAATATTTTTAGATTAACATGTTTAAGAGGCCTACAAAAGAATAGATATTATAAACTATGATATTAGCTACATGTTTCTAAAAGCAGAGAATCCTGAAAATATTTCTTAACATCCAAGTATTTCATGGACCCCTGGTTGAAAAACACTAGTACAGTTGATTTAAGATCTATGATATCTTCATAAAGATCTTGTGAATGTGGATTCCACAACCAGCCCTTCTGAAACCTGTTAAACATACAGTTGTTATGTAAGTGGGAGAAAAATTTTCATTGATGCCTATTTCCTGTATTCACAGAACTGGTGTCTTAGGCATCTACAGCTTTAAGGTTATACCAAACCTGTGAGAGGCAGCCTCCAAGATGGCTGCCAATATCCTGCTGCCTGGTATCCATAACCGCATGTCCCTTGAGTGAGGGCTAGACTTATTGACTTATTTCTAACAAACAGAATAAATACAGCAAAAGTAATGATACTGTCATTTCTAATATTAGATTGTAGAAAAGGCTATGGCCTCCACCTTGGATACTTGTTTTCTATTTTTCTCTCACTCATTTGTTCTAAAGGAAGCCAATGGCCACACTGTGAGCTGTCTTATGGATAGGGCCGGATGGCAAGAAAATAAAGGTCTCTATTTTGTTCCTTAGGTTCCACATATAAGTGAATTTATATGGTACTTGTCTTTCTCTGTCTGACTTATTTCACTCAGCAAAAAATCTTCTAGGTTCACCCATGCTATTGTAAATGGTAAGAGTAAAATTTCTCCTCAAAAAAAAAAAAAAAAAAATATATATATATATATATATATATGGCCCATAAACATTAAGGGACTAAATCCTGTCAACTGAAATGAGGAGTCTTCTGCTAACAAACCATCATGCTATTGAATCCTGTGAGAAACTGAATCCAACCAACAAGCAGTTCACTGAGGTTAGCAGTAAATCTTCCCCAACTTGAGCCTTCAGATGAGATCACAACTGACAGGCACCTGAAATTTTAGGAGAGACCTTAGACAGGGGTCACCCAGCTAAGCTGTGCTCAGATTTTAAGCACAGACAAATTGTGAGATAATAAATGTTTGGTGTTTTATGTCACAAAGGTTTGA
The DNA here is from genome assembly GCF_987537825.1 of Furipterus horrens. NCBI lineage: Eukaryota > Metazoa > Chordata > Mammalia > Chiroptera > Furipteridae > Furipterus > Furipterus horrens. The sequence goes on along the minus strand of NW_028327174.1, from coordinate 74,583,071 downwards.
AGCAATTTATTACATATCAATAGGTAACTAAATTCCTTTTTTATACAACTAAGTGGAATTAACTTGGCTTATCACATCTTGCTATTGGCGTCTAGATTTTAAAATATGTTGACCTGGCTGGTGTGGCTCAGTGGATTGAGTGCCAGCCTGTGAACCAAAGGGTCAACAGTTTGATTCCCAGTCAGGACACATGCCTGTATTGCTGACCAGGTCCCTAGTTGGGGGTGCACAAGAGGTAACCACACATTGATCTTTCTCTCCCTTTTTTTTCTACCTCCCTTCCCCTCTCTCTAAAAAATAAATAAATAAAATCCTTAAAAAAGGAAAAGGAAAATGCATTGAAAATATTGATAATTGTTAAAGTTGGGTTATGAGCATACTGGTGTTTATGATACTCTTCACCTTTAAATGTTTAAAAAAGATACATTTCTTTAAAGTTTTTTATATAATCAGAAAAAATCTACATTTTTCTTTTCCCCCTTTCTCCCCAAATTAAACATTATTTCCTTTTACTTTTTCTCATAGGAATTATTTCTTATCACTTAAAAACTTTTCAACGTATTTTAGACATATTAATATAATTACTTACTTTGGTCCAAAAGCAATCTGACATTTTTTAAAAGTCTTTAAATGTAGGATCTATAGAGGAAAAATAATTCTAACTCACAAGTCTGTTTCATATGTATAAATTTTATAAGTAAACTTGAGTTTAAAACGACTCAAGAATAGTTAATATAGACTTCTGGTCAAGATGGTAGCATAGGTAAACATGAGCAGCCCCTCCCTCAACCACATCAAAATTACAACTAAACTGTAGAACAACCATCATTCAGAGCTGCCAGGAATAAGCTGAATGGAAGTTCTTCAAGAAAGGAATTAAAAAAGAAACTACATTGAGACCGGTAGGAGCAGTGGAGATGTGGAACAGGTTGGTCCCACATATACACGTGAGGGATAAAAATTGGGAGGGATATCTCTGGAGCAAAAGGTACCAGTCCCACACTAGGCCCCCAAGTCTAGGGTTCCAATGCCAGCAGGAGAAGTCTCCATAACTCCTAGTTGTAAAAAACAGCACAGATTGAGGCTGTGAAAGATAGAAACTGCTGGAATCCCTGGTAGTTCCTCTTAAAGGGCCCATGCACAGATTTACTTATACCCACTCACTCTGCAATCCAGCACAGGGGCTGTGGATTGAAAGGCATAAAGACACACAGGTAGGCACTGAATTTTCCACAGTCAGGGAGAGTTCAGAGGTGGTTTTCTCTCAGACAGAAGTGCTGGCAGAGGCCATTGTTCCTTTTCTGAGCCCTACCCCCCAAAATCCACAATGCCAGCAGGTGGGCCACCATATCTGAGACTCCTCCAACCTGCCTTATACTGTTTGCCCCACCCTGGTGATTCCATGAGGCCCAACCCCACCCAAGCTCATTCCAGTAACTTTTCCATATAAATGTCTTGTCTGGGCTCATGCTTCAGATTGCCCTAAATTCTCTCAAACATGTAGCATCTGGCTTCAGTGAGCCCATACCTCTTTTTAAGTTGCCTCACACCCAGTGCTAACAGCAGCACTGGTTCATATCTTGGCCTCTCCTGAACACCTCCAAGCCCAGCACAAGTAGCAGCCATCTGCAGAGTACTTGCTTATGCTGTGTGACCCTGAACAGAACACAGGTAGTGGCTGGCCTAGGATGTGCCAACAGCAATCAAGGCTCAACTACAGTAGGAGGGTGTACACAGCCCACACAGTGGGCACACCTTGAGTACCCAGCTTTGGTAATAGAGACGGATGTGCCACTGGAGCCTACAGCACAACTACTACGTTAGGACATGATACCAAACCTGGGAGACATACCACCTCTACCTACTATATAGAAACAAACACAGGGAAGCTGCTAAAATGAGGAAACAAAGAAACATGGCCCAAATCAAAGAACAGAACAAAACTTCAGAAAAAGAAGTAAACAGGATGTAGACAAATAATCTTTCGGGTGCAGAGTTCAAAATACTGAATAAGGATGCTGAATAAACTCAGGTGAAGAGCAGATGAACTCAGAGAGAACGTCAGCAGCATAAAAGGACATGGAAACCATAAAAAAGAACTAATCAGTAAAGAAGAATACATTAATTAAAATGAAGAACAATTCACAGGTAATCAACAGTACAATGGATGAAGACGAGATCAAATCAGCAATTTTGAACATAAGGAAGCAAAAACAATGAATCAGAACAACACGAAGAAGAAAGAATCCAAAAAAATGAGGGTAGTGTAGGAGCCTCTAGCACAACTTCAATTGTTCTAACATTTGCATAATGTGGATGCCAAAAGGAGAAGAGAGAAAGCAAGAAATTGTAAACCTTTTTGAAAAGAAAATGACAGAAAAATTCTCTATCTTGGTGAAGGAAATAGAAATACAAGCCCAGAAAGCTCAGAGTCCCAACAAGATGAACCCAAAGAAGCCCTCTCCAAGACACCTGATAATGAAAATGCCAAGGTTAAACAGAGAGAGAATCTTAAAAGCAGCAAGAGAAAAACAAAAGCGGTTAGTTACATACAAGGGAGCCCTCATAAGGTTATCAGCTGATTCCTCAAAACAAACTTTACAGGCAAGAAGGGGTTGGCAAGAAATATTCAAAGTGATGAAAAGCAAAGACCTACCACCAAGATTACTCTACCCAGCAAAGCTATCATTTAGAATGGAAGGACAGATAAAGAGCTTCTCAGACATGAAAGAACTCAAGGGGTACATCGCCACCAAATCAGCATTATATGAAATGTTAAAGAGTCTTCTTTAAGAAGAAGAATATCAAAACTATGAACAATATAATGCATATAAGGCAACAAGTACATATCTATCAGTAACTGAATCTTAAAAGCAAAATAAACAAGCAGAATAAGAACAGAATCACTACTACAGAGAACATTTTGACACTTGCCAGAAGGGAGGGAGGTGAGGGGGGTGAAAGGTTGAAGAGGTTAAGAAGCACAAATTGGTAGTTACAGAATAGTCTGGGAATGTAAAGTACAGCATAGGGATAGAGTAGCCAAAGAACACATATGCATGACCCATGAACATAGACAATGGGGTGGGGGTTGCCTGAGGGAGTAGGGTGCTGGGTGGTGGGGGAAAAGGGGAAAATTTGGGGCAACTGTAATAGCATTATCAATAACATACAATTAAAAATAAAATAAAACAAATGGGGAGAATAAAAACAGAATTGTTGCAGGAAGACAGATCTCTGGGTAGGGGTATTCTCATGCCCCTCTGCCCACGTATCATCCCATGACTCAGGAGATGATGAGCAACTCTTGTCTCCGCCTTCAGCTTTAGGCTGTCGAGGCCACTGAGTCGTGGAATCCTGGGAAAAACAGGTTCTGTCGTGTACTCCATCTGCCTCCTTGTTAATAAAGTCTTAAAATGGAGCTGGCATTGAGGATTAGTGTGTCTACCTTGCTTCCTTGACAGATGCTAGCTAAACCAGGAGTTACACTGGCTGTATTTTACATATTAATGACACTTTGTAAGAATTCTTTCACTTGTAAAATTCTCCTGTTGTTGGCTGGAATGTCACATCCCCTGTTCTAGTAGCTTTTAAAATCCTAATAAAAAGAGGATGAGGCTTCCAGCTCTCCACTGTTGGTCTGAGCGAGCCACAGTGTCTGTTCGTTACAGGCCAATAATCCTGCTTGCCGGGTTTATTTCAGTGTCCGAGATCATAATTAACACTTCACAGAATAGTTAATATAATCCTGTCTTTTTTCATCTTCAAGTTTATATAATAAAACTTGCCTTATTGATCTATGATAAAGAATATTAATATAATTCTAGCTAATACCTGGTGAGTACTTATGTATCTGGCAATTCTTTTTTCTTGTTCTGCTTCTTTTAAATCTTATATATACTGTAAAAGAATCAACTAGATAGGGTGTTATTTTTTCCTATTTATGAACAGGGAAGCTAGGTACTGATATATTAAGTAACTTTCCCAAGAAAACACAGGTATTAAGTGATGAAGCTGGGAATTGAAGTGAGATTTGAATCGCTAAGCTATACTATATACATAATTGTGTTACATATCTAAAGCAGCATGGAGTACTGAGAAAGCACATTATATTTCTTTTCTTTTTCTTCGTCATCCTCATGCAAAGACAGATTTGAGAGGCAGTGAAATAACTCTGTCGTTGTCATGTTTCTTTTGACATATGCTATATAACTACCACAAGAGTAATTCTTTAAATCTCCATGGCTTTAAACAACAAGCATTTATTTCATGCTTACAGGTCTATAGATTGGCTAAGAAAGCTCTGCTTCACACTGAAGAGTAGCTTCAAAACTATGTTTCTCATTTTAGTCTATCAAATACCCAGGGCAAGTGCTTCTCATTTCAGAAGGAAAAGTCTCTAGGAAGAATGAGCAGAAGTATTTAATGACTCTTGAGATTTCATCTCAGAGCTGGTACATTCTCCTTGTATCCCCATTCCATTGCCAAATGAACTCACATGTCCAAGCCCAAAGTCAGTGGTGCAGGGAAGTATACTAGACCCCAAATGAATCATGATAGAGTAGGGGAAGAAAGAAGAATTACAGGTAAATAATACAGTCCACAACAACACTCATGGAAATACAAAATAAACTTTGACTAAATAGTTGCAATATTTTCTATTTAAGTTCTGTATACCCTAAAATCAGTATTTTCAGAATAATATAAAAAGTCATTCTCAGGAAATTACTTTTTTCATAATGCCCCACAATTAATTCCTAATGGCTCTAAAGTAATATCTATAATTACTCTATTACCTTTAAAATTATATCCTTAGTCACAGTGAATTTAAATTTACTGTATTTTCTGCATATCACTAAGTAAAAACTTTCACAATTATAGTCTGATTTCCACAGGTAGAGTACAAACTCATATTGTTTTAAACAGTTCTCCACATGTGACATCTTTTGCACTAGAGAACTGGAAGAACATCAAAAGACTTAGTGTTTCAATTAAACTCTAATTTGTTATCCCTCCTTGACTGTCAAGGGCACAGAATAGCCACTGTCACCTTCACCCAGGGATACCCCTTCTCAGTGCTTCTATTTGCTCATTGTTTTGTTTGGTTGTTTTTTAGATTGAATGGTTTACACGTATGTCTCCCTTGGTACACTGTAAAGGCCTTTAAAGATTGGACTGAATTTTATGTTTCTTGGTATCATTTTTGTCTATTCCAGAGTCTAAACCTAAAAGACAAACTCAATACATGCATAAGAAAGGTTGACTGAATGATGTAATTTTTCACTATACACTGCCTGCCTCTCAAAGTTACACCATAATTAATTCATTTTCTATAGAAAGTGTAAAACTTAAATTAACACAAAGTAAGATGGAAAAAAGGCCATCATTCATAAATCTCTTACGCAAGCCGTATTAGGATCAATATGATAAAATTAAGGGAATCTACACAATTAGCCTGAGCCTCCACCAAGAAGCAGCTCTAATTTCAGAGAACAAAGACTATCACGCTATATGAATATCAAGCACCCCATTATACCCTGGAATTCACACTCTGGGCTCTGTCTAGATGAAAAATGAAATTTTACGAGGTATTACTGGGATAAAATTATTATTGTATAAAAAGAGCAGCCAATATCAAAGGCTACCAAAATTCCTACCCCAAGTTGACCTTCAGTACATCAGAACCCAGGTCTTATTGGCAACAAATATTAAACTCTACCTTAGAAAGGTGACAAAGGAAGGGTGAAAAATAACATTAATATCAAAATGTTTTCCAGGAATTTCACTGAATGCTTGCACACACATCATTTTTTATTCAAAGTATATTTATTGAGTGCCTACTTGTGCCAAGCACTATTTCATGTGTGGGGCAGAAATAGAGGAGAGTATAAAGTTTAGTACAGGAGATGTAGAATTCTAAAATATTAAAAAGACATTATAGGTACAGTTTGTTCTATGAGAACATAGACATAAAGGATAAGAGAAAGCTTCCAGTGGATGAAGCATATTCTAAGTGAGAACTGGAGGATGAATAAAAGTTAGCCAGAAGAACATTCCCAAAGAAAGTAAAACATGAGAAGCTTAGTATGTTTATTTTAGAAGCCAAGTTGTAGAATTTAAACTAGAGAGCTTGAGGACCACTGTCAATTTTTACTTGCCGTTTTGACAATGTATCACATGAACATCCTTTTCTCTGGTAAAGGATTCTCAAAAGGCAGGAAGACAGGTATTTACTATCAAAAACCCTGGAGAACGAGGGCCTTATGGCGGAGTCAAGTTCAGTCCCTTAGAATAAAGTATTCCAGTGACATAGTCCTGGCTGTACCTTTGTTTTGTTCTGCCCATCTGCTGGGCATTGATTGTGTGAACAATAACAAATGAGAAAATGCTATACAAAACAAACATTCACAGTAGCAATAAAAATTATATTTACCTTTAGTACCTATTAGGAATAAATCTAATAAAATTTGTTTGAGATGTTCAAAGAAAAAATTATAAGATATTTAAGATATAACATATAAAAGATATATGAGGAGATCATCAGATTCAAATTTATATAGAAAACAAAACATTTACCATGTTAATATTGACCAATTCTTCCCTGACCGGTGTGGCTCAGTGGATTGAGTGTCAGCCTATGAACCAAAGGGTTGCAGATTCAATTCCTAGTCAGAGGACATGCCTGGGTTTTGGGACAGGTTCCCCATTGTGGGTGTGCAAGAGGCAACTACACTTTGATGTTTCTCTCCCTCTCTTTCACTCCCCCTTCCCTTCTCTCTAAAAATAAATAGATGAATTAAAAAATAGATATTGGCCAATTCTCTGTTGGACACACTAGTGCTTTTCATATTTATTGTAACTTGCTGTATTTTTTTAACTTTTCAAAACAAAAACAAAGCAGTAAAAGGAGTTTCATATTTTTTTCAGAGAAAAATATATTTTATACATGAATCAATGACACAAATTTCCTACTAGTGCCTTTTATATGTTTGATACAAATATTTTATTCCTTGAACCAAGGCAGAAGTATTTCATATAGTGTGCCTGCCTAAAAATATTTGCTGTGTGAAACTGGGAAATGAAGTCTACCTAAAAGTACATGGAGAAAATTGTACGGCACATAAAGAAAATCATAAATATAAACTACCAAAATGACTTCCTGCTTCTTTTTTAATACAATTTATGATGTCTATATATATAAGTTTTTCACTCATTCAGAAAGTAATCAAATAAGTTAGCATGAGTGAAAAGTGTTTCTGGAGCATAGTGAAGTGCTTTAAAGAAAAATGAATTTTTCAAATTTTTTCAATGCATTTTATTTAACACCTGTTTTATACATAAGTATTGCATTCATTTCTGCTAAGACTATAATACATAATAAGTGAAATCGTACGGTATTTGTCTTTCTCTGTCTGACTTATTTCACTTATATGTGGACTCTAATAAAATAAACAAAGAAGCAGAACAGAAACAGACTCAAATACAGAGAACACTTTGACAGTTGCCAGAGAAAAGTGTTGCAGGGATGGGTGAAAAAGGTGAAGGGATTAAGACATACAAATTGGTAGTTACAGAACAGTCACAGGGATGTAAAGTACAGCATAGGGAATACAGGCAATAATATTGTAATAACTATGTATGGTGTCAGGTGGGTGCTAGGTTTACCAGGGTGACCACTTTGGGCATTATATAAATGTCTGATCACCTGAAACTAATATTGTACTTCAACTATAATTTTTTTTAAATGGCTCTTATAGAGTCTACAGGTGTAAACATTGGGAATCACCGTCTGCAACTTGCAGTTCTGGGGTTTATGAGTAAGAATGTTTAAATAAATTAATTTGCTTAACCTTTATATTAGTAGTACAGTTAAAGCTCCAAATCTAGACACATATAACATTTACTGTAAACCACCCACCCGCCCACCCTTTTTTACTTTTTTTAATTTATTTTGTTTAGCAGCAGGGAAACTTTCTAAGGAGTATAGAAGCATGAAAAGACTGGGAGCCTTGAGGTCAGAATGGGTTCAAATTTGAGCCTGGGGAGTTATTAGGTAGGTTACATTTAAGAGATGCTTTAACTGTTTGGAAACTCCATTTCTTCACTTTCAGAGGCCAGCAGTGGTAGACTTTGGGCTGTTATGAAGAAAGGCAAAACAGCACAACGGTCAAGAACATGAGCCCTGAAAACAGTCTCCTGCGTTTGAATTCTGCCTGTGCCATTCATTAGATGTGTGACTTTAACCAAGTTTCTGAACCTCTCTGGGCCTCAATTTCCTTCCATGTAAAAGAGGGGTACCTTTAGTAGGTGCCAAGTAGGGTTATTGTGAGGATTAAATGAATTTTCCCAGTAGAGGAGAAGATGAAAGTAGAGAGCAGCTGCTAAGATGATAAAAGCTTAAGTTTGTCATGATAAATTTTTTCTAAAAGTTCATGAGGATAAAATTGTTTGTAAAATTGTTCAGTGTTATTAGAGATTTTGCCTTGTTTTATATGTCATGAAAATATCTTTCAGTGGGATACATCAATACATGACCATGTCCTTCTCAAACTAACTATATATTTTGTTTGTGCAAATTATATGACTCTTCCCTTGAAAACAGTGCTGACAAGTGTGGCAATGTCAACCCTCATTAATTTTGCTGTAGGTAAGCTTTTGGTTGAACTTTCTGGGTGTTGCTGTTGGGTCGCCCTGAGTAGCCAGAGCTGGTTTTCTGCCATATGAAATCTAAAAATCACTCAACAAAATACACTGTTTCCCCAGTAAGCCAGAAATCATTAATTTCCCACAAGTAAAGGAAAATTCCACCTTACTTAGTGAATCCTCCCTCATTAATGTCCCTGACTGCTAACACACCCTGTCCTTCGGTCATTGTGCCTACTGCAAGACAGCATGAAGACAGTGTCAGCTCCACTCACTTTGCCTGCCTACCTTCTAAAGCAGGATGACTGGAAGGTTTTGATATTGTAAACTGCCACTTTGTTGGAGGCAAAGGGCAATTGCTCTCTCTACTTCTGCCACTCCCAGAGCCCACCACCATGTATATTTTCAAATAGTGCTTCTTTGATATCTATTTTTAAAATATTACAATTATCCATTTATAGGACAAAACTAAGTAGTCATTACTTACTCCATTCTCTGTGCCAGACCTTTCCATTTCTGTCTCTGAGTTGGTTCAATGACACATGCTTCCTAGCACTCCACTCTTTCTGCAGAGACAAGGGAAGCATGACCCCAAGAACAGGGTGACTGTGCAAGGCAAGGACCACAGAAACTGTTACTGGGCAATGAAAGCCCAAGGCCACACATGGGAGAAAACTAGCTGTCCTGGCAAAAGAAGAATGATTCTATTGTAACTGTCATCTGATCAAGACTGGGCAGAGGTCGGGGCAGGGTGGCCCTTGCTTCAGAAGAAAGTAAATGGGGCTTAGGCTCTCAGTATAAAACAGCTGCAAAGTTATCTGTCTGACAGTTTCTTTTGACAGACAAGGCCACTGGAGCCCAAGGAGGTGACTGCAAATGGTCGTACTGTCCACGAGGGACTGAGCCAGGACTCCTCTCACTCAGTGCTCCCTTCTCAATGTCACATGTTTGCATAGTACAGATGGTCTCAGCTTAGAGAATTGCTCAAAAAATACAGCACTGGTTAGTCTTTCTTTCCCCAGGAAAACAAATCATGGATCTGAGAATGCACCTTTCTTAGGCACTATGCTTGACATTACACACATTTTTAAAAAATATACTGTGACAACACTGTTATTAGAATATGTTTGGCCTTGCATTAGACACATGTAACTGAGAATGAAAGGTTAAAATCCATCTAAAGAATCATCCATGCATCTTCCTAATTTACCATCCTTGCTTCACCCTCATCACACCTAATTCCTTTTCCTTCTCCTGTGCCAGTATTTTCTTGTTTCTACCTTTGCATGTGCTGCTTCCTCTGGCTTGAACCCTCTTTTTTTTAATACATGTACTCATTCTTCAAATGACTAGGTTTCTCTGTAATATTCCTTTCCTTTTCCATTTCTAGTCCCATGAGGTTTTACATTTGCTACATCCTAGCATTTAACAAACTTTATTATTTGGATGTGACCCTATCTCTCCTCAGTATTGTCCCAAGCCTAACAGGATTCATCACCAGCGCTTCTCCCATATTTTTACAGAATTAGATGTGATCAAAGTATAGGAATGGGGAATACAGGACTCCCTATGATAGCTACTTCCCATAGGAAGAGGCCTACTTTTGATTTAATGGTGAGTTTCTGGGTCCTTATTACATATTTAAAAATAAATTAATAAAAAACCGTTTTATTATAGTAACTAGAAATAGTCACACGAGGGAGAAGATTGGCCTTGTTGGTATCAATTACTCCACAAAAGTTGCTATTTAACCTTAAACCGTGAGATGTCTAAAGCTGAAATGAGATGTCTAAACCTGATCTTTACAATGGAAGTCAAGGGCCATTACACGTTTATTTTGGTATGAGTAGTTAGTTTCGTTCCGTTCTAGCAGAAACACTCATTATCCACAGGAGTAAAATAATCCCTCGAGTTGGTTATTCGGTGACATGAATCAAGGGTGCTCATTTTGGGTCTCTTCATCATCACCATTAAAGGATACGTATTAACTCAACGCTGAGGCTTGCATTAAAGGCGGCGATTTAACAAGTCAACACTACGTCTTCATCTTACCAGGGGCCCGTGGCTTTTCAGAGGAGGGAAAGGGACGGCACTTGGCGGGTCCCGGGAGGGTGAACCGCTCCGCCCGTTGTGACCCGAGAGGCCAACGCAACGCCTGGAGGCTGTGAGCCCGGAGATCTACGGCTGAAAGAAGCGGGCTACGCCGGCCCACTTTGGCCAGGACGCCGCCTTCCGACGCTAGAATACCATCCCTGCGGCCTCCACCAATGAGCGGAGCGGGCCTCGGGTCCCCGCCCCGTCTTCGGTGACGTCACTGAGACGCCCAGGGCGCGCAGGGAGGCGGGGCCGCCTGGGCAAGCACCACTAGGGTCAGCTGGCTGCCAGTGTAGCGCGGCCGATTCTTCTTCTCCTGGGCTGGTCGTGGTAGCCAGCGCTTCCTCCGCCTCCGCCGCCTCCTCCGCCTCCGCACCATGGCTTTCGTAACCAGGCAGTTAGTGCGCACCGTGTCCTCATCGTCTGCAGCTTCAGCCTCGGCGAAGAAACTCGTCATAAAGCACGTGGCGGTCATCGGCGGCGGGCTGATGGGCGCCGGCATTGCCCAGGTGAGCCGCCCAGCGGCCAGAGCACCCCGTGCGCTTTGCCGCCCACCTGAGATGAGAGCGCGGGCGGGCGCAACGCGGCGGGTGACCCGCAGAGAGGCTGGGGTCCACGGGAGACGCCGGGAATTTCCACCCCGCCCTTTCACCGTGTAGTTGAAACGTCTCAGGTCTGGGCCTGTGAGTGTTCATTCCCCGGAGACTCAGTATCTCGTGGCTGAACCTCAGTTTTCTAGTCTCTGAACTCCAGCCGCCTCCAGGGCCTGATGAGGGTCGTACAGAGCGTGTTGGTGAATGCACTTTGTTACTGAGTCGAGCAGAGAGAAGATAGTATTGTTTGTGGCCAAGGTTGAGGCGTAACGTGCTTGCTTGCTTCTTGGCTTACACCGGAACTGCTTCCAGAAACCTGGGATTTTTTAGAATTATACAATCTTTGTAAGGGCAGTTTTATGCTCTCCTAAACGGTCTCCTTTCAACCGCCCCCCCCCCAATGTGTTTCCTTTGCTTGCTGGGTTACAAAGAATGATAGTCGTAACTTTTGTAGAACTTTGTATATTTTACCTAATGAGAGCTCTAGAGGCCCTGAGAGTGCGCCAAACGCTGCAGGAGGCAACGTTGACCTTTGACCCAGTGCCCTCTGTGCTGAGAACTGTGCGATTTAAGCGCTTGGAGAAGTGGGAGGGGAAAGTAAAGCAGCCCAGGGCCTCCAATCTCAATGTGCATCTTCAAGACTGCCATGTTGCAGCCATACCGTGGCTCAAGGTCAGTCGTGCAGTTGCTTATTCGGGTACTGTGATATTTGCATCTTATTTATTTATTTTTAGCAAATTCTAGCTCATTGGAGAACTTTGATTTTCACATCCCAGTTGATTATATTCTTAACATTTCAGTCCTTTGCACCATGTATTGTTGAAGGGGAGACCATTATCTAATTTTTCTTAGTGGAGACTCAAAATGCAATGGATACGGTCATGAAAGAGTTTAGTTTTCAGTATCCTTCCAGTCATGTCCACATATCTATACTCGATCTTTTAAAACTTTTATTATTATCAAATATCGTAATTTTCCTGTCCCTGTGATTTTTTTGCAACATAATAATTTGATTGCATTTTCTTCTAAAATCAGTATTGCATTAAGATTTTATCCTTTACACTTTTTACAGTTTTCCATGTTTCTGGACATATATTGCTCTTTTTATTGTGTGATAGCTTTGGCTGCTAGATTATGGTAGCTCCCTAATTTATGTTCTACAAGAGTTGTGAGGAGTAATTCACTTTAATGTAAGCCTAAACATTATACTACATTATAGTATATTTAAGAGAAAGTTTAGCTTGAGAGCATTTGTATTCCCCTGCGCCACCAAAAATCTTCCATGGCTGTGAGAGTGAGATTTGTTGTGGGAAGGTATAAAATAATGTTTTTGTTTAAAAACATTTAAACAACATTTTAAATTATTTTTATTTTTGTTTATTGATTCTTAGGGTGGCAGGGAGAGAGAGAAGCATTTATTTGTTGTTCCACCCATTCATTCATGCATTCATTGGTTGCTTCCCGTATGTGCCCTGACCCGGGATTGAACCCCTCAACCTTGGCGTGTGGGGACAAAACTAACCAACTGAGCTATCTGGCCAGGGTTTAAACGACATCTTAAGGACAAGATACTAGGGACTTAAGCCTCCAATACCAGTATAGAAGATGGGTCCAGAAACTATTGTTGATGGAGCCTTGAAGACATCGATGAAAAAGGATTAGAAACCAAGTAGAAAGCCGTACCTAAGGTTGCTCAGTTCTTGGAATGCTGTATCCATTATTGGCTGGAAAAGGATGTTATGTTGCACAAAAATGCCCAGAGGTAACACCTAATCAAATTATGGGTATGGTATTAGAGCATTCATCCGAGAAAGGAGAAAGGAGATTGACACTGATGGGAACACAGACTTTGGATCAAATCCTTGAGTAGTTGGACCAGCGAGTGCCTTTTGAAATTTAAGGGGGAATAAGAAAGAGCTATTTATCCCACAGGTTGGAAATATGATGGAACTATCATTCTAAAAGTTGATAAAGGCCAGAAGTCTAAATAGTGGATGATCGTAAGGAACAGTAGTTTCATTCTTACAGAATAAGGTCTACAAGGGCCTCAGCTGCTTTAGATGACAGCTCTAATCCTGTGCAGGGGAAACATGCTTTTCTGCAGAACATCTCTGTGCCACTCTCGGCCAGTACCTTGGTTGATTTCAACACTCCACCCTGAGCCATACAGTTCTAAGCAGTATTGCCTCATTCATCATGTTCCTTGACCTGCACCTTTTGGTACAGGGTAAATGCTTTGCTTATTGAGTGCCACAGACAACAGTTGATGTGTTTTGACTATAGATTGGCTCCAGTTCAGTATGGGGAATTGGATGGCCTATATCCTGGTTGTGCTTCACGTTGGCTGCGTACACATGGGAAAGTTACTTAACCTGTGCCTACTAATCTCTAAAGTAGAACTAGTACTAGCCTCATAGGAGGATCTAGAAGATTAAATGAATTAGTGCATATCAGGCACTTAGCACAGTGTCAGGCACCTAGTAAGAGCTCACAAAGGGTTAGCTGCCTTTATGATTATCTTTTTTTCTTTTTATTACTCACTTGAGGATATGTTTGCTGATTTCAGAGAGAGAGGAAGAGAAAGAGAGAGAAACAATGATGTGAGAAACACCTGATTGGCTGCCTCCTGCACACACCCCAACCAGGGATTGAACCCTCGGCAACCATGTATGTGCCCTGACCAGGGATCGAAACCGCAGCCCTTCAGTGCACAGGATGATGCTCCAACCAACTGAGCCACTCAGCCAGGACTGTGATTATTATCTTCATTACAGTTCTGCTTGTCCTTTTGTTCTCCCCTCATGCCATTCCCATCTCTGATCATTGCTGCTGAGGTAGGCCTGTAATGTTTAGGTGGAGAATATTGGTTGTGATTCTGAGTTCCGTCTTGCATGATGTTAAAGGCACATGCCGGTTGATACTGCAGTTTGTCTAGGGACCTCTGAAAAGATGGAAGGCACAACTTGTTCTCTCCCTATTATATTGTTAACCCTCATAAAGCTTTAAAAACACAAGAATAAACTACCATCTAAGGTAAGCTGCTAATTCACCATTTGCTTCACTCTCCTGAACTCTTTCTGAAATAGTTTAATTTTAATCCACATGTAGTTCTGTTTAAAATCTTGATTTTTTAAAAATCATTTTTGCCATATGTTTCAGTTGGTGCTGAGTAGGATGGAAAAAAAGAATTAAGTAAATTTTGTGGGAGCCTGACACATTTCTTGAGCAATTAAGCAACTTAAGACAAGTGAGGTCCGTGCTTAATTACAGTTGATGAGAGTACAGGTCATTTGTTACATATGTATTCTCCAGGAGTATCTACTTTGCCTGTCATTTTTGTTTGTTTTAAATTAAAAAAAAAAAAGAAATTGCTTAGGCTGCAGCTTAATGTTTAAGTAAGGTTCACTTGTTTTTTTTGTTTGCCCATTATATGCTTCTGACTGGGTTCTGAGTGCCAGTTTGTCATCCGCTGGGTACTGAGGCCGGCAAAGCAACTTACAGCATCACATGGTCCTTGAGTGGGGATTAGGTGGTTTTTTGCTTTATAAAGGAGGGAAAAGGAAGAATGGTACTAGCTGTGTATTCTTTCTAAGGGTTGCTTGTCCATTGCCTTTTTTCATATAAGGAGCTCAGAAAGCTTGTAGCGTTCATTGAGTTACTGGTGAGGAGTCAGTGAGCTCCCTGGCATGGCATTTCACAGGTTGAATTTTGGCTGGGTTCTCCTCTTCCCAAAGTGTGTGTGTAGGGGGGCGGTGGGGGGCAGTTTCCCTCTTAAAAAGCAAAAAGTTCTCGTTTCTTCTGGGGAGAACTCCTTAGGCAGTTAAAACAAAAGAGGGAGCAGCAGTCTGAGCTACAGATGAACATTTCCCTGACACTTGCAATGCTTGATGAGGACTTGGGTGACCCAAAAACTTCTCCTCGGCCACTGAATTTGTTCACCCTTCTCTTTTCTCTGCCCCTAGCTCTGAATTTTCTGATGTTGAATAAAAGAGGGATCAGAGTTCTTCTGTATGTTTCAGTTTATTCTCTGTTTTGCAGTGAGTTCACCTCTGTTGAAATTTACTTAAAAACAGTGCAGTGGCCAGGGAAAAGTTTTGGGATCACAGGTGACTGGCACAATCTCTCTTTTGACTCTTTTTATGGAAAGAATATTTTTATTCCCAGGTGTTAACTTCCTCCTCAAGGATATGGGATGTGTTAGTCATGAAGTGTTTCCCTCATTTCCTGTATTGTTGCTCACTTCTCAATTGGGCTGTTCTCAGTTCTGTGTGATGTACTGGGACAGTAAACCAGCTTCTGTCAGCATGTTAGTCTGGACTTGGCATGGGGCTGACAGGCAAAAAAAGAATGCCATGGGATACCTGAGGATGTGGCAAGGCAGAGATGGCCCCACAGTCAGGTTTGGGGTTTTTTTCTGCCATGTGCTAGATCCAGCCTCACTGTTACCTGTCCCCTGCTTGAGTTTCTAATTTCCTTTCCTCCCCCTTCTCTTCTCGGCATATCTGTCTTAGGCACGCCCCTCACTGCCCAGATTTCCTGGGAGCACAGGAAGATTGTGCCACTGCTCTCTGTTGTGTTTCTCTCGCTGGGTTATGCAAACGATGTGGTGGGATAGTTTCTGGTGAGTGGTGGTCTAATGCTTGAAAGTGAGCAGGCTGTGAGGTGCCTGCTAGAGTTTGGATCCCAGGCCTTCCTTTCCAGCTCCCGGCACCTTGAGCGAGTCATTTAACCCTTCTCTGCCTCTATCCCTATCTGGGAATTAGGATACTTGCTTTACAATGTTATGAGAGTTAAGTGAGCTAAATGCTTAGTCATACTAACATGTTCAATGATAACTACTCAATAAATGCTTTTATATAGCTCCATGGGATCTAATCTGGTGAAGACTCTTATTTTAGATTCTCCTAACTGTCTTGGAATATATTTGATAGGGGAGATATGAAGGATTAAAATAGTTCTAAAGATTTTAAGACTAATTATGTGGATTGTTGAGAAAAATCTTAGTGCTCCATTTAGATGTTTTGGGGGATTACAATGAGTTCATACTCATAAAGCATTTACAGCAGAACCTGGCACTTAAAAAAACTACAGATGTGACACTTTATTCTGTTCAAAGTACTTGGAGTTTTCATCATTTCGTGTGAGCATTATAATAATCACTTCTGCAGAGATGGTACTGGGGTCAAGGGTCAGAGGCAGAACTGGGGCAGGAACTCTGGCCTCTCAACTCCTGCTTGGCTGGCTAGAGATCCTGGAGGCTGAGATAACCACAGTTCTGCCTGTACCTATGGAGCGGTGTGGCCTCCACTGACAAGGGGATTCTTTGTGGCTATCTGGAATCCACAAATACCAGCTTGGCCTCTTATCAGCTGTAGACTCGAAATTAGAGTCACCTGCTGATCATCTATACTTGGATACTCTGCTGCTGTCTTTCTGCTAGTAGACTCAGAGTCGATTGCCAAAACTCAATTCAACTTTTCCAGAGTTTCCTCCTTCTGTTATTGCCATTGTTGTACTTCCAGCCATGAGCACTCTGAAGATAGGGCTGTGGTCAGCTCTACTCCACACTGAAAACAGCTCTGAGGGGAGAGTTCTCCCCTGTGCTTTCCTTTGCAATTTCTAGACCAGGTGTGGTTCCCTGGATTGTTGTGAGAGCCTCTTAATTAGTCCTTTTCACTGAAAGTCCACTCATCTTAACCAGTGTTGCAAAATAACCTTCCTAAGAAGCAGTTTGGGCTTGTAGCTCTCTCCTCTACCTAGAAAGTGTCCATCATGGCAACTTCTTCAAGAGATTATTAAATTCAGCTAAGATTTGGTTGATGCTGTTGACATGTCCCATTATTCCTTCTCCTTTCCAGAATTTGTGGGAGATGGTGGGAGGGGGGAGTCTTGGGAGAGAAGTGATTAGTATTTTCTCTACATTACCACACCCAGATGCTTATTGAAATTTTAACTGTATATGTAACTAGACTTCTTATCTCAAGGTGGAGGTACGTTTTCTTGGCTTTTTAGAAATACAAAAATCTAAGTATATATAGAGGCCAGGCAGTGAATTTAACTGTTGTAAGAACAAGGCAGCTGATTGGAGTGGTAATTGGTGTCTGAAAGCCTCAACAGAATGCCTTTTTCTGATTGTGCAAGTTATTGAAGACAATGCGTTCTGATGACAGAGTTCACTGTATTGCACAAGCAGAGATAATTATAAACCCAGAATTGCCAGCTCTGAGAGATGTAACTGATTTACTGTATCGCTTTTCTCCTTCCTGGATCAAATCACGGAACCCAAAGCCCAGCCTTGTTGACAAGGTGCAGGAGCTTGTGGGGCACAGTTAGTGTGGGGAGCACTGATTAGGCACACTTATTCTGCGCATCAGGAGAAAGTCGGAATTCCAGTGTGGCCGATAGTTTGTGAAACTTCACGATTTTTCTGAGAGAATGTAATGTTGAAGAAACTCAGCCCTCCTGTAGTGTTGGGGCACATGGGACACCTCACTGGGCCAGCTGACATAGTTCTTAAAATTCACCATTCAGGTCATGCTTTAGAGAAGCTACTTCCAACCTGGTGATGGGTTTGTAAAAATGTACGTGTAAATTCAGTATGCTTATGTTTAGCATACTTACTTGGCCCTGTGGCTAGACTACTCACAGACTTTGATGAGTGTGCTATTCACTGGGTCTATTTTTATAGCTCTGAAGCACCCTTGTGTAAAAATATTTCTCTTTGGCTAAGCTTGTCTTCTACCAAGGCTAGAGAAGTCACGGAGCTGAGGACGTTGCCTTCAAATAAATTTTTTTCCATTGCAGATTGCTTGTCCTCAAAGTCTTACAGTGTGTAGGTCACCATCATACATAAAGCAAGAGTTCTTTATGGATTGATTTAAATTGGTTGCTCAAGTTAAGGTGCCAGGAAGTGTTCCTTATTTATTGTAAAAATAACAGGTATTTATGGGAGGAGGAAAGAAGTCCTGTTACTTTTTGTGGTCCATCCTTCCACTGCCATCTCCTCAGAAAGTTGGAATAACTTGGGCGGTACCGTTGCATAATTCAGAAATGAGTGTGATTGGTATCCTTGCATCTAAGAGTCATGAGAGTCTTTCCTAAGTAAGAACCCTCCATATAATAACTACTGTATGTTCACTCTCAGAGAAGGAAAACTCTGACTCCAAAAAACCTCCGCTGCCTTGCGGCATACCTCTTCAGGGGAAAGGCTAAGGGAGTAAACCCCGACAGAAAATCCGGAGCCGGAGTCCCTAAGGCGGTTTGACGTTGTAGTCAACACCGGCAACTCCTGCGGCGCACCTGAAGCCAAGCTGTATTGACTCTGTCTTTCCCTTGGACCCTTCAGCTGCGAAGAGAGGGGGGGTCTGCTGCATGGGCAACAGCAGACGCTCCATATCACCCCGCCCAGGCTCTGTAGCTTCAGCTTCACTGGAGAGGACACTCCAGCATCATCGCAAGATGTCGATTCAACACGGGAGGAGACAGATACCGTGTCACTCCCGAGTCGGACTGCACAGCCATTCTCGGCGGTGCAGATAGACTCTTAAGAAGCTACACCATCGTCTCTCGAGACGGACGGCTGCCGACGACGGTATGCCGCAAGGCAGCGGAGGTTTTTTGGAGTCAGAGTTTTCCTTCTCTGAGAGTGAACATACAGTAGTTATTATATGGAGGGTTCTTACTTAGGAAAGACTCTCATGACTCTTAGTACTAGACAAAGATACAGACCTTCCTATATCCTCCCGCAACTTTTTAAAATAGAAGAGCAAACTACATGCAACTCATATAGAAAGAAAGACTCTCATAAAGCAACACATGTAATGAGCAAAATA
This sequence comes from Furipterus horrens, assembly GCF_987537825.1. NCBI lineage: Eukaryota > Metazoa > Chordata > Mammalia > Chiroptera > Furipteridae > Furipterus > Furipterus horrens. The sequence goes on along the minus strand of NW_028327174.1, from coordinate 74,563,909 downwards.
TATACATCTCAGAGACTTGAGTCTAAATATATGTCACAAAGATTATTGTGAATGAATATAATTTGCTGCATTAACTTATTAGGGCTACCATAACAATATACCACAGACTAGGTGACTTAACAAACATTTTACTTTCTTATATTCCTGGAAGCTAGAAATCCAAGATCAAGTAGCATCGGCTTCACATTTTCATCATCTTTCCAAGTATATGAGTCAGAATTCTCTAGAAAAGCAGCACACAAAGAGGATATACAGACAACATGTATAAGGAGACATTGGATTTTTTTGAGTAAAACACAATGTTTAAGGTTGAGACAATTAGTGGAGGATGAATTTGGATTAGTTAGCAGCAATTAACTATAAAATGCTTTATCAGAACTTCATGCTAGATAATGGGAAGACATTGAAATATTGGGGACTGACAAAGTCTTATTTTCATTTGTAAATCATAAACTGCAATTTAGATTATGTATCAGAGAGGGGATAGGAAAAGAAGTTGGTTCTAAAATGAACTTGCCTACAGTAAGATAACATTCAGTGTTACTGTAACTTAAGGAGAGAGACAAAAGACCGACAACATTATTAGATAGGAATCCATCTCTACATTAAATACAAACAAAAATTACTAGGAGAAATGTGGTGTGATTATAGATGCTGAAATAAAAAAGTCATTCTCAAGTAATAAATATTGGAACAATGATTTGGGTACATATGGGCACTGAAGAGTGAATTATTTCACCCTCTAAAGTGCCTACTGCTATTTATCAAGTTTGCAAGATAAATGCTTTAATTCATTACATTTGCATAAATCCCTTTGCTGCACCTTATCAGTGCCCTTACAGAATGAATTGCTTTTCTAACACTTCCTAACATTTTTTCAATTAGCATACTTTTATTTGCACTGCATTATTTCAGATTTTCTTCACGTAATGTATCTTATAAACTTATCACCAAAAATAGTGTGATCTGCAAAATGAATCAAAATTTGAACATTTACTTTCCTTTCCAATGAATAGAGTCCACCTCTTCTCTCCTTCTGTATAATACCTACTGCTTTCATTATATCAAAACTAGTGAGTTTTCCCTCAGTAAATTTAAGTGCCTTAAAAAAAGCTAACAATTAAATTACAAGTTGGTACAAAAGCTGGCTATATCATGGATAAGACAGCTGAATACTCTCCCCCACCAGCACAAATAAATGCAGCAGGCATGAATTTTTCTTCATGTGAATTGTTTTCCTCTTCTTTAGAACACAGAAGTTAGTAATATTACATTTTGTAATATTACAATTTGTAATATTACATTACAATCAAGAAGCAAAATTCCATTTTTTGGAACTCAATATGTCAGAATAATATGTATCAATATACATTTGTTTTAATTATCTTTTTAAAGTACTTTCTAGAAGATGAAATAATATCCGAGAGATGGTAGAAACAAAAGATGTAATTATTACTTTAAGCACATTAAAGAATATGAGGTCTATCTGGAAAAACTCCAGCCATTGGTAATATAAGGGGAATGGTTTTTACAACATCAATGTAACCTGGCAGCCAGGAAGAGTGGGCTGGAATGTGTATGCATGAACAATGATGACTTCACTAGTTAGCGGGAGCAGTAGAGGTCACGAGTGAGCATGTGTACTGTGTGGCCATTGCATTCAAAATGACTGAGTGAGTAGAGCAACAAATCTGCATCAACGTTTGTGTTAAGCTTGAACATTTCTCTTGGAAAGTGTTCAAATGACTCAGAAGGCCGCAGCTATGGGCAACTGGTGATTGGCAGCTTCATCACGACAACACTCCCGCTCACACATTGTGTCTCATGCAGAGCTTTTTGGCAAAACATCAAATCACCCAGAGGACCCGGTCCCCCTACAGCCTAGATTTAGCTTTTCCCCAAACTAAAATCACCTTTGAAAGGGAAGAGATTTCAGACTGTCAGTGAGATTCAGGAAAATAGGATGAGGTAGCTAATGGCAATTGGGAGAACTGTGTGAGGTCCAGAGATTCCTACTTTGAAAGTGGCTGAGGCACCATTGTCCTATGTACAATGTTTCTTGTATATTCTTGAATAAATGTCTATTTTTAATAGTACGTGGCTGGATACTTCTGGACAGACCTTGTAAATTAAATCTAAGGTGAGCTGTTATAGAAATAGCTCTTAAGGAACTCTAAAGATTAGCCTTGACAAGAGAATAGCTGCCTCTTTCTCATTCTTCACCATTGGATACAGAGTGACTTAGATTTGATTAATTGAACTACTTTTTGAAATCTATTTCAATCTATGAGTCTTCTGGTGCAAAACTGACACCGCCCACCTGAGGTCTGACCTCTCAGCTCAACTAAGATTTAGACAGGTTTCTTTTTAACTATAGATTCCCAAAATCCCTTTTCTTAGAGCATTTACTTTACTCTTTCTCTGACCCCTTGAGACTTAATCTTCTATGCCCTAGCAGTGTCTTTCTCAGGGACCCATGAGCCATCCCTTTGAAGTGCAATCATTAAGAAAGATAGAGCCTCAATATCTCAGTCTCTGTGGGAGGGTAGGAGCCTAACTTCATGACAGGCACCAAGTAGGAAACTCAGATGGCCTAATCACATTGACCAACCTCATCCAATGTCCTCAGCACTTTTTCCTTAACTCGACCTAGCATTTAAAAACTCTCCAGTCTTCTGTTTCAGTAAGTTTTCATTTATTCTCTCCCCTATTACCACAGTCTTGACTACTGTTGAAATAATTTTGAATGAAGGCTTCTTTGCCTCTATAACTGCAACAGGTACACTTTTTTGACATGTCTCAGGCTGATGTCCTCCACTGATGGAAACAGTCACAGCCTTGTTTGAGCACAGTTTTAATGGTTAAGCTGAAAGAGTATCAGGAATATAAAACTGGAGGTTTAAAATTGTGTGTGTGTGTGTGTGTGTGTGTGTGTGTGTGTGTGTGTGTGTGTGTGTTGGTGGGGTGCATGAGGGGAACATCTTTTTCATGGTTTCATCTTCTCATCTATAGAAGTTCCAGTAGATAATTTCCTCATCCCACTGGTAACAATAGGCAGATAGTTAGTTATTAACAAATAAAGAGAGCAAATGGAATCAGACATTATGCCAGATTAACTAGGAAGAAGCAGCTTCACAGTCATTATGGCCATCTGAGTGGGCAGGAAAGACGGGCATTCCAATATCCCCAGGGAACGACCAGCCTTCCCACAGATTACCCAGGGGAGGGATGAACAGTGACAGGGAAATTCCTTTGCTAGGCACATGGGCAGTAGAAACCAAGGTGGTGAGCATAAAGGGGAGAAGTCTAGCCTGGGAAAATCTGGGGAAAGGACTGGACAGGATAAGGGCACAAAACCCCAGAAGATCCCAAAAAGGGGTTGGGTAGAGACAAGCACCAACAGAGCCCTGGGAAGACCCAGGAAAGAGATGAATAATTTGAAAGGAAGCTTACCCCTTCCCAAACCCAAGGAAATATAATCAAAGCTTAACAAAGGCCCAAGTCTGATGCTTTCTCTCTTCAGCAGGCAATAGGTTGAATGGGAACAGAAATGGTGCTGGACCATGGGAGCCTTGGATTTGTGGCTAATGGCCTGGGAGCTCTGGGTCCTGGCCTTTCTCCTGGGCTTGGTGAGGACAAGTGCAGGCCTGCGGCCCTAGAAGCTGGGCTTCTTCGGCAGCGGAACAGAGCTGAGCCACTTGGTCATGGATGAGACATCGGGTATGGTGTACCTGGGGGCAGTCCTTTGTCTTCGCTCCAATTAATCGTGCCACTTTATCTCATATTCTCCTAAGCGTGTATCCCTGACATGCGTTTCCTGCAATATCGAAGAGGATCCTACTTCCTCTGGCAACACCATCTCCTCCTTTCCGGGGGAAGAGGAGAAAATTGTTTACCTCATAACCCTGGGAATAAGAGATCTGCTTGACTATGTAGCCAACTTAGCAGGGCAGTCTGAAAGCGAGTAAGCACTATACAAGTGTTTGTTAAATTAATTAACTGAAAAATTAGTATGTTTTAAACTCAGACCAGAAGCAGGTAGAACATTTTTGACATCTTGAAATGCTAAGAGTTTGTCTGGTTAGTGCTTAAAAACTGAATATACTAAACTTACAAATCCTGTTTAATTTACTAGTTGCTCAAGGAATTAAGAGAGTTTAACCATTAGACGAGCTAATCAAATGATAATTGTAGAATAAGTGAAACGAGTAAATGTTACTGTTCTTTCTCAAATAAAACTTATTAGATTTATAAATGACATGATAAACTTTTTGAAAAATGGCTGAAAGTCCTAAGGAAAAATTGGATTTTGAATTTTAACCCTAATAAATTGACTGTCAGGATAACTACAAAATGTAAAAGTACATTTATTGCCAAAGGACATTCTGAAAAATCACATTAATTATGAAATAAATAAACACAGCAACTATTAAAATACTTTACTGATATATTCAGTCTTTTAGAGATTCTTTTGAAAGTCATGACCACAGATGTGAATGCCACTAAAAGGTCAAAAAAGAACTTTGAACACTGACTAAGGGGAAATTATTTGTACAAATTCATTTGGATAGTTTTAAAGAAAAACCCAACCATCAAAAGATATGTCCCTTTAAAATAAATGTACTGTATTCTAAAATGTCAAGATAAATATTATTTGCTGTTTTTAATTGATGTTTATTTTAGAAAGCGTATTGTTAAAAACAAGACAACAGGGCCCAGAACGGAGCTGCTTTGCTAAGCCCTAGCCACCAAACCGAGACTTCATTACAGTTTCACCTTTTCCCAGGGATGGAATCTTAAACCACTCAGTCAGGAACTACCTGAATAGCACTGGTCAGGTCATCTGCCTGATAAGACTGTTGGTGGAAATCAAGTCTCTGGGTAGGGGCATTTCATGCCCCCCTGTCCAGGTGTCCTGTGACTCAGTTAAGCAAGCTGGACTTGCTAACGCCGGCAGCTGCAAGCTATTTCAGGCCACTGAGCTATGGTATCCTGAGGACAAAGAGACTTTGCTGAGTACTCCATTACTCCCTTGTCCTATCATCTTGTTTGGAACTTAGCCTTAAGGACTTACACTTCTGTTTTGTACCTAAGCAGTTAATGTTTGAACGCCAGTATCCTGTTCTCCCTGTAAGCAATAGGACGTGTATCCTGTAATTGCCCCCTGAGATTTCAATAAAAGGAAGGTGTTTGCTCTGCTCAGTGCTGATTCTGCCTGAGCGAGCGGCAGCCCTCCGACTGTCCCACATTCTGTCTGCTGGAATTACTTCCGCGTCCTCGACCACTAAATACTGCAACAGAAGACACCTACCGCTTCCGAAGGAAGCTGACTGCAATAACCAATCCACTTTGTTTGCCCAGTATAATGTCCTTGCTCCTGTTCCCTTCTGCCTTTAAGTCACTCGTTTTATACAGCTCCTTGCAGCTCCTTTCTATCTGCTAGACTGGATGTTACCCAATTTGTGAATCATTGAGTAAAACCAACCAGTTCTTTAAAATGTACTCAGTGGAATTTTGTTTAAAAGATGAAATCTCAATAGGACCTTTATTACCCAATGACCCAATTCTGTCAATACATATGAGTAGAATTTTATTTTTTAACATTGTAGAACCAAAATAAAGTCACTTAAGTCAGAGACAAAATGGAGTTGACCAATGTAGGCACTCAAAGAAAATGAAATGGAACCTTACCTAATGTAAGTTGCAGGAGTTTACTGCTCTTCTCAGAAATTAGCAGCAGACGACACCAGCCAAGCCCCAAATGCCAAATCTGTTTATACCATCTCTGGACACCCTGTTCCCCTCACTCAACACCTGGGATCCAAATAAGGGAGAAGACCACTGGACAACCAATCAGCTGAAACAGCCAAAAAATTCTGATTCCCGATTCACCCCATAAAACTCCTTAGTCTGTGAGCAACTTGGAACTCATTGCTCCCATAGGCTTGAGTTCCCCACCTTGCCAAGTTGAAACCTTTGAAATAAACATATATTTTTCCTTGTTTTACTCATGGTAGAGCTTGGTTTTTGACACCTTTTAAGGAATATAAGACACCTTTGTACCAGAAACAAGCATTATACCCGTTTAGCTCATTGTCACCTAATTTTATTATTTTAAATTATAGAGGTAGAAGGCATTATGCCATATACCTTAACTTAATCCATTGAGTGCTTCTATGCTTTCTATGCTGGTTCTGAGTATTGAGACACATGTACAAAACAATATAAACACAAAAATGAGGTAGCTAGTATATAAAGCACAATAAGATTTCATCCCTTACTAGGGTTCCCACAGAATCAGCTGTATTTCCCTACCTCTTATGGAATAGGTAAGAACTTGAAAGCGGATGTAACGTAACCCTACTTTATTTAACTAAATGTCCACTGTCACATATATGACTTTCCCAGTCTTGAAATTGTCCCTGTGGGAAATATGATACATTTTATAAGACCTAATTTATTCTGTGATCTTCAGGAAATAACTTAGTTAGAAAATGGGAACTTCCTCTCTTCAGGCTCATAAAGGCAGGCCCTACTTCCTTTGTGAATAAACATATCAACAAGATAACATTACCAGTTAAATACTGTCATCACTGGGAAGTCAGTAGCAGTTAATGCATTCAAGAGGAAAAACCTGGAGAGACATCTCTGAATTCCATATGAAAAGTAGTTTTAAGTGTAACTAAAGACAGAAAAAATTCAAGCCATGGTGAAGAATGCAGGAATGTGGGGAGGTGACAAGACAGAGGGAAAGAGGACAGAAGACTTTTGCATATGGATTTGAGGGAGAAGAGGACGAAAAGAGTAAGCAAAAGCAGTGAAATTCAGAATGGCATTGACTAAAGGCAGGTTGGTTGTTCCCATCAATAGCACAGAGAAGCATTTCTCAGGGCCAGTCCATGGCATAGGAAGAGAGGACACTGGAGAAAACAGCATGTCCCAAGGTCAACCTATTTACCTAGCAGGGAATGACCCAGAGCTTCGCAAGCTGTTGAAAAAAACAAAACAAACAAAGAAACAAAAAACTGCATGTGCATAGCTGAGGGAGGAATTCAGATGTCTCTATTTTTCATTCAGTTCAAATAAAAACTAGGACACAGTCAACAAAACAAAAGGTGTGTCAATCACTTAATATATTCTACTGCATTCACCAAGAGCCTTGTTCTCTTTAGAAGCCTGTTCTCCACAAGCAGTCAGGTGTCTCACAGAGCTAATGAAACACATCAAGAAGCACATAGACTCACACGCAGTGGCACAAGCGTAGGCAGGGCCACCTATTGGACATGTTGTGAAGTACAAGGAGAGGTTCCCCATTTAAAACGACCTTCTTTAAGGGCTTGTTACTGTGCAAAAAAATTAAAAATGAAATGTGATCCCCCAGCAGGCTGAGGCATTGTTTTCTTTGAAGGCCTGGGTTAAAATGTAAGTCTGTTAACTGTAAAGAAATCTAGGGTTCCTTTCTAGACAATAGCCTCACCTCTAATGGTTGATAACATGGCAGATGGCAACTTCGAGGTATTTCCCCAGGTTTCTTCTTTGTAAAGTGCCCCAGTTAATATGAGATGGCCAGAGAGAAATGTTTTATTAATGTGAACCTGCTATCAGGGTCATAGGACAAGTGGGGCCCATGATTCAAATTGAGCCAATCAGGATCTTTTGCAGAAGAACTTAAACTGAGATACACAGAAATGAGGGACTGCAAACTGAGATGACCAAAATAGCTCAGCCTTTCCCCCAAAAATCTTAATTGTGTAGGCGCCACTTTTAAAGAGGAAAATATCATGAAATTCTAAAATGATCTTGCTAATTTCAGACAATGTCACTTGGACATAGATAAGCATAACTCTGTATTTGCATTTGTAATCACTATCTATTTATAAGATCAAGGGCAATTATAAAATAAAAACATATATAATAAATAATAGTCAAATCAAGAGCATAAATCTCCTATGAAGAGAATGCTGCTTGCTTAAAGTAAATCACTGAATACTCACGAGGTTATGTGGAGGAACCAGCTTTCCCCTGACTGAACTCTCCACTCAGCATGTTTGACACCATGGGTTGATATCACAGAGCCCTGAAGAGCCCATAGTTTATGCAGTGGCTTTGACTCTATTCTTTTATCAACAACTCCCAACATTTAGAGCAGCGCTGCCTTGTTGGAACTCTGCGGTAAACATTCAAATTTAAAGCCTTCCATCAAGCACAGAAATCAATGAGCAGTATTTGGTTTTAAAAGGATTGGCCAAATAAACCAGAATGTGTTTATTAAAATAAAATCATTATGCCAAACATCTCAAATATTTAAATCTAAATAAAATTTACAAAATACATCCATGTTTTCTTAAGCTTCTGCGGCTTCCAATTTGAGCCTGATTGCTCCCGAGCAACACTAACAACTCTCTGCGATACTGAAATGTTCATATCTGCACTACCCAAAACAATACACACTAGTCACATGTGGCTATGGCATTACTTGAAGTGTAGATAATGTGACAGGTAAGTAGAATATTAAATTTTATTCAGTTTTAACTAACATAAATTTAAGTAGCCATATGTAGCTAGCAGCTACTGTCATGGCCAACACAGCTGTACTCTTATCTAAAATGCCACCAAATGCTGGCTTTCTAGGGAGGCTCCAAGATGGAGGGAAGGAGAAAGGGAGGGAGGGAAGGGAAAAGAGGGGAGAGCAGAAATCAAAAGAGACCCAAAGAGATAAAGCCTGAGAGAGGCAATAATGAGAGATGGGAGGAAGGGAGGGAAGGAGACAGGGAGGGAGAGGAAAGGGACTATGAGGAAAGAGAGGGTTTTAAAATGGAGGGAAGCAAGCTTGTGTGCGTGTGTTTAGATGTGGGTGTGCATGAGGGGAGCAGGCATAGGTGGTCATGGGTGAGGCTCCATTCTCAGCTAGGGGACCCCAGCTGTAGGAGCATAAGCCAGCATGTTGAGACTCCTTGTTGATGTAGTTTTAAGATTTTTTTCTTTTATTAATTTCAGAGGGAGAGGAAAGGAGGGAGAAAGAGAGGGAGAAAAACACTGATATGAGAGAGGAACATGGATCAGTGTCTCCTGCACATGCCTCAACTGGGGACCACACCTGCAACTCAGGCGTGTGCCTTGACCAGGAATCAAACCCACAACCTTTTGGGCTAGCCTTTTTTTCCCAACATCACAAACAAACATTTTGCTTATAAGTCATTATAATTTTATGGGACCACAGCTGTATATATGGCCCACCGTTGAATGAAATGCCCTCAGACTGCAGGCTGAGGGCTGTAGGAGTGTTTTCTCAGCCACCCAGGCACAGCCGACGGGGCCAGGAATTGATGTTCGACACAAAGGCAGCTGTCTACAGCTTGGACAAGGACCTGAGAAGTGGCTTGGCAGAACTGCTCAGACTGAGAAATCCACACTTCATGGTGACTGGGAAAACCACTCACATTCTTTTAGAAGATGTAAATATGTAACATTTAGCAAGAAAATAAGTTTAGAGAAGAGAGGCAAAGAGATGAAGAGCTATAAGGCAGTAAGCCTTGCATAAACATTTGACCTGAGGCAGAAGGATGGAAAATGGGTTTAAAATAACATCTAATTAACTGAGACAATTCAGGTGTCCCTCTTCCTTGTGACCCAAAGGAACCTAATAGACCTACTTTAAAGGAAAGAAGTTGTGTTTGCTACCTTGTAACAACTTTTATTTGGGGCTTATCAGTTACGTAACAAAACACTCAATGTCTGCCCCAATATGCATTGTTAGAGTAATAGTGCTAACATCTACTAGATCATTACGATGTATAAGACATTTTTGTAAATACTGTATATATATCAACACATCTTATTATTCCTATTTTACATGAAGATATTAAGACACAGAGTATCAAAATGATTTTTCCCAAGTCATACAGCTAATAAGTGGCAGAGGTAGTATTTGAACCCATACCATCTGAGTCCACACACTGTGCTCCTAACTGCTATGTTCTGCTGCTCTAAATGAGACTGCCTGTGTGTCACAGGATAATTTTCAAACCCATTACCTTGCCATGTACGGCCTCTGCTATCTTGCCCACAAGAATCTTCAGTCAATTCCAGCCTCCCTAAGCAGGCAGCCTGCAGGCTTTGTGCCACCTTGCTCTGCCCCTTTCTGACTTCTGAAACTGGAAACCCTGACTGAACAAGGGTGTGACCACAGAGAAACCTGGGACATGAAAAGCAGAAGGCCTCCCAACTGCCAGGGTTTCATACATCTGCATTCTGAGGCTATAGAATCCAACTTTGATGAACAATGTGAGTTTTCAGTCCATGTTATACATGTTTATTTAGCCTCTCAGCTGAAGAAAAAGGAAAATGAAATTTAGTGCTGAGTTGTGTGAACATGGTATGACTCTTGGATAATTTACTTTTCATGACAGATTCTATTTTCTGCTGGCATGATTACACGGGAATACATTTGTCCACCGGGAGTACATTTGTGTTTTTTGCATGGGCTAACTCAGTGGTAGCATTTAATTTGTGCCATATTATTCACTTATCAGTCCCAAAGACAGCACGTGCTCAGAATTACTAAGTTTATTGAAATGTGATTACAAGAATCAGTCTTGAGAGGCAGAAAGAACATCAGTGCTTAGCTTGAGATTGTCTCATTGAGATGATTAGTTTCCTGGATAAATTTAGGTTTGAAGAGGTGTGACCATGTGCTCTGTCAGAAGTGTTGCGTTGCAGTATTGTCTATTGTGTAGGGCTGTTGAAAGCAGAGATACGTGCTGAGTGAAACGGGGCAGATGTACATTCATAGGGAATGGCGCATTCCACTGGAGAGCGCTCTGAAAGGGCCTGCCACTTAGCAGGTCTAGCCAACTGTTGTAATGGTAGAATGTGGCCCACTGTTGCTGCAAATTCTGATTTTCAGAGGAATTGATTTCTGGGTATCTATATGAAGTACCCTGATGCTTAAATGTCAGTAGTGTGGTAGTCAGAATTATTAGAATGACTCCCAATGGCCTTCCTCTGTGTATAATCCTTTGCCTTTTGAATGTGAATGAAATCTATTAATATTATGAGACATTATACCCACGGCTGTTGTGTTCAGTGGCAAAGAGTTGATCATCTAAAAGGGCCCAGTCGAGTCACATAGGATCATAAGGAGAAAGCGTGAGAAGGATACCTCAGACCTTTGTTGTCTGTGAAGTGACAGAAGGCCATGTCCAAGGACTGAACAGCCTGTAGGAGCTGAGAGTAGTCGCAGGCTGACAGCCAGCAAGAAAACGGGGACTTCAGTCACACAACCACAAGGAACTGAATTCTGCCAACCAAGTGAATGAGCTGGGAAGTGAATTCTTCCCCGGAGCCCTCAAGCAAGAGTTCATCCTATGCAACACTTGCATTTTGGTCTTGCGAGAACCTGATTTATGACATATAGACTGAGATCGTTAATAGGTGCTATTTTCGGCCACTGTGTGGTAATTTGTTACCAAGCAACAGAAAACTAATACAGTGAGCAACTGCAATTATTTAAAAATCACTAGTAGGCCAATTAGCACCCATCAGTTACTGAGCCTCAGTTTGCAACCTGTGGTATAACTAAGGGGATGTGAGTGAGTTCAGGTGAAAGGGAGTCAGAGAGGCATTTCAACTTCTAAGGTAACGACCAGTACAATGTGCATCACGTGATTTCATGGTCATCACATGAAGGCACTCTTAAAGGAAATAACCTTTTGATGTAACTGAAACTAAAAATTATCCACAAGTGAAAATGGGTGGAAAGCATAAGAGAGTGAAATGCATAAGAGCGTTAATAGAGACAACATACTGGCTTCATGAGTGTTTGCAATCAGCAATTTGAGTCACTCAAGTAACTCAAGAAGAACATTTTCTTTACATTTTTTCCTAAAAATGAAATAAGTGTTTCCTTAAAACTACTGATTGTATGCACCATAAATCCGCTTCCTTTACTCTTGATTGAGGATGTATCTTTAAAATGATGGCAAATATTTGCATTTCTAGAGGTTCCCTAGCTTGAAAGCATGCAGTTTACAACAGGCAAGTTAAGACACTTCAAAAGAGGTAGTTTCCCTTTGGTAAACAAATGTTGGACTTTTATTCCAAGTGGTTCTGGGAATAAATTTATTCTCATTGCATTGCCCCAATAATGAAGTTTATTGGCTAATGTGGTACTTAAATATAAAAATGATTAATCAGTATCTTCTCTGGTAGCCCTTACAAGTCTCCCTTTATTCAGCACCATTAAGTGAACACATAGTATGTTCCAGATAAAAATAAAGATGATAAAAAAATGATAGCTAGCTAGTTTCTAGTACCTTACTATGTCCTCCTGTAACAATTTTTTTCTATTAGAGTTAGAAGTGGGCATATACGGGCTCTATTAAAGACACTACCAGAATTCCTCATTATCCACATTCACACCACAAACACTGATTTGAAGACAAAAGACACTTGGATCCACTCAGCTGCAGGCAGAGAAGCCAGGAAATCACAGGCTCCCCAGCATCTCCCACTGCTTGCAGAGCCCCTGCCCAGGTGCTCACTGCCTAAGAATTGATAAACTGGATCTGAGTGCAGGAAGACCTAAGAGAACATCTTGACCTCTTAGGCGCATAAATGTGACCAGCTGCATGTCTCACCAGCCACTCAAGTCACTCCTGCGCTAGGAGAGTTAGAGTAAATGGTAGGAGTTTCAGGAGCAGAGTAGTGCCCAGGAAAATCCGGAGGAAGACTGGCTTATAATTTTTACGTGAGACTTTTACAAATGTAACATATTTGACACCCCGGATGCTGTGGCTCAGTGGATTGAGCGTTGGTCTGTGAGCCAAGTGTCACTGGTTCGATTCCCAGTCAGGGCACATGACTAGGTTGCATATCAGGTCCCCAGTTGGGGGCGCAAGTGAGAGGCAACCACACAGTGATGTTTCTCTCCCTCTCTTTCTCCTTTCCCCTCTCTCTAAGAAATAAATAAATAAACAAATTAATAAATAATTTAAAAAATATATATAACATACTTGGACTCTGGCTTAACTCCCTCACTTCACCCCTCCTTTCTAGAATACCAGGTAGTTAATTATTTGTCCAAGCCCTTCCCCTACATGGCAGAGATGCCAAGATCTTTTCATAACTCTTGCTGGGTGAAATTTCTATTCCCTGTAGCCCAAGGCCAAAGTGTGAGGACATGAGAAAATGTCCTCTTTCATTAGCATTTATTTGGTCTTTAAACTCAGACATTTGTTTACTCAATGAGGTAATAAAATAATGGGTGCTCAATAAATAAAATAAATGTCTTATGTTTAGAGGGCAAGATGACTCTTTTTTATTTATTTTTCCTTTTATCCTCATGCGAGGACTTTTTTTTTTCTTCATTGCTTTTAGATAGAGAGGAAGGCAGAGAGGAAGGGAGAGAGAAGCACCGACTGGTCGCCTCCTGCACACACCCTCACCAGAGATTGACTGTATGTGTCCAGACCAGGGACCTAACCTGGTTACAGGATAACTGCAGGTCCAACCAACTGAGCCACAACTGCCAAGGCCCAAGATGATTCTCAATATCTATTTGGAAATCTAGACCTTACATGAAACATAACTATCACACTACAACTTATGTTTCTTTTGGAACTTTCCAATTAGTGTCCCATACATATTAAATAAATCATGCATTTAACTAACTTGTTAACCTGCGGATAAACAGTAGTGTTTCTCTGGGATTCCTGTTTTTTCCCGATAAGGTGCAATGTTCTATATGAAGAGTAATATAGTTATTTCATAGATCTTTTTCATACCGTCTAAAAATTGGTTACACTGCTTTTTAGATATATCTCTATGATAGTAACACATTACAACATACTAGAAGTTACAATTATTTAGCCACAAAGACTTTTTCTTTAACACTTGAAAAAATTTTTCAATAAGAGGTAATGATGCCAATTGCTTTTAGCATTTTCCATAGTTTGTTCAAACCTATGCTATGTTCCATTTTTGCCTTATTGATGTTGAGGTCTGCAGCTTGACCTTACTTTGACATAAGTGATCACACAGGAACTATAAGTCAGATTCTAGCAGTTTCAATATTTGCTTGGCTAGAGAAATGTTTTCATCTGTTTGCACATGATCTATTTTCTAGTTCTCTGGAGGTCTTGTATATCTTTTGCAATTCATTCTGTGAGAAGGAAATTTCCAGAGCAGACTGAAAATCCATGGTGTCCGGCAGGACTATGCTGGAATCGCTCTCATGTAGTTATCACACCAGATGGCCACCCCAAAACACCCCTCTCCGATTGTACTATGCTAATTGCCTACATAAATTTTATTTTCAAATTGACAATTAAGATAACATCTGTATCAACTACATTTTTTAAATAAAATAATTCATTTTACTTAAACACTGGTGTGTGTTTCAGGTATTAATAATTTCAAATTTGAGTGTGGCCCCAGCATGACACATTTTTTTTCAAGCTAGTTAATGAAACTCTTGGCTGATGCTGAAAATAGCAAACAGTTAAAAGCCACACTATAAGGTAAGGGTCCCCAACCTCCGGGCAGCAGACTGGTACCAGTTTGGGCCTGTTAGGAATCAGGCCGCACAGCAGGAGGTGAGCTGGAATGTAATGCACTTGAATAATTCCGAAACCATCCACTCCCCACTGACACACAGACACACACACACACACACACACACACACACACACACACGTCTGTGGAAAAACTCTTCCACGAAATGGGTTCCTGAGCCAAAAAGATTAGAGACCACTGCTATGGTTGGAAAGAGGGCTAATGACTGCATTACACTCACCAGGGGACTATTTACAGCCTGTTCTCCATACTCAGGCCTGTGGCTTCAGCAGGTGAACTAAATTTCATGTAACAGATCTTCAAAAACACTTATGTAGGCAAGGAAATATGGTGTTTCAGATCGTGAAATAATAATCACTTAACTTTAATATATAAAAAAAGGAAAGAAAAAAACCATTTGATAAATACCTTTATAGGTTTTGTTGGTGGCAGCAAGACTGCCACAGGCGTTAGGCTGGTGCGGTCAGATGAGAGGTTGATTCAGCAACCTTGTCTCTTGAGCTCTGGCTAGGAAGGAATTCTGAGCCAACACTCAAACCATAAAAGAAAACTTATTTAGAAAGTCACAGAGGTAGAAGAAATGAGCTGTAGAAGAAATGGGCTCAGTAAATAAGAGGCAAAAGACGGGCCTTTGGAGCTTAGCAGAGAGACGGAGGCGAGGACAGGCACCTGGGGGAGGGGTGGGGACAGGCAGAGCGGGCTGGGTTCTCTGTGCTGAGGTCTTTCTGGGGGAAGATTTTAGGGGTCGTTCCAGGGGGAGGTTCCAATAAAACATCCACAAGCTTTTCAAGTGTGTCCTTTCAGGGTCATGGTCTCCCCTGATTGGACACCACCAGAGCAGGCGTCATTAGTCCATGCACCTGGCCCTGAGGTCAGCCATGGCCTTGCTTGTCTGGTTTTGCTGCTTTTCTGGTCCTGGAGCTGAAATCACACCAGAGGCCCAGATGCATTTGGTGTGGGTCAGAACCTTATTGTCCTGGGGGTTTAATGCTTAAGGGCTTTTCTCCAGCCCCTCTGTTTGCTCCCCTTCAAAGGGACGGGTCTAACCCGTATGACTAGGAACATGCCAGGGGAGCAGAGGTCAGGGGAGAGCCTGAACCACAAGACCAGCAATATGAAGGGTCTGGGTCTAAACTGCAGGACCAGAGAGATGCTAGGGAGGAAATGTTACCCTGCGGGCGAGGTCCTTGTTTTCCCAGTTTTGCCCGTAGCGAGGCACCCCGGGCTTTCCACCCTGGTGACCTTCAGTGCCTGGCCCATTGTCCTTGCTCTGCTCCTGTCTGTCTAATGGCCTACCACACTAAGGGGTTTCCTGATAGCCAAATTAACAGTCAGATTGTTGTTTGGTGAACAGTGAAAGTGGATAGCCCTGAGGGACATATAATTAGATCAGGAAACACTTCTTAATTCTCTTTCAAATTTAGTCTACATGAGCATTTTTAATGTACTTGTAGATACTTCTTTTTTATTCTGCTGTCTCTAATCTATTAAAATCCTTTCTCTTTATATGTATATATGTTAATATTGTTGATAATTCTGCAGTGAAGTTTTAATCTTTTGTGGAAGTTATTCTGCTATTTAAAATGTCTTTGGATGTTATACCTTTTATCTTGTTTTTCTTCTCCTTTTTTTTTAAATCTAGAGAAGCGAATTATTTCCTGTTAGGCAAAAGGACAATTTGAATAGAGGCCTTTAAAAAAAATTCGATGTATTTATTTTTAGAGAGAGGAGAAGCGAGGGAGGAAGAGACAGAGATAAACATCAATGTGAGAGGAACATCAACATTGATCAGTTGCCTTTCATATGCACCCTGACTGTGGACCAAACCCACAATGCAGACTTCTGACCTGGCTGGGAATCGGACTGGTGACAGTTTTTTGTGTTTTTTTTTTTTTTTTTTTTTTGCAGAACAGCGCCCAACTGAGCCACACAGTTCAGGCATAGTAGAGGTTGATTTTTATTCAAATGTAGCATGAGCAAGCAAACTCTTCCCTGGGATTACAGAGTAAAATATCTATCTGTCTATCATCTCCCAATCTATTTACCTATGATCTATAGATATACATAGATAAGAGACTGAGATATATAGAAAGGGATATGTGTACAAATTGAGCTTCTCCAGGCAAAGAATGGGCACATTTATTAAAGAGTCCATGGTCTTTTGCTCAGTGGTTGACATTAAGGAAAAATGTTTAAAAAGACAGACCAGGGTAATCTTTATTAAAGCTTGAGAAGGAAGAAACTAACAGATTCACTGCACTAGTTATAATTAGCTACTGTAACCCAGCACTACCTGTGAAGGGTCTCTGAATCAAGTAAGTTGGGAAAGTTCCAAATCAAAGCCCCAGTTTGGTGTTTGCACCGGGAAGAATGTCCAGGTGTGACGTGAGAAAGCCGGCGGCCACAGAGCTGTGCTGTCTGACTCAGCACAGCCACTGCCAACCTGTGGCTGCTCAGCGCTTGATGGATACAGCAGTTGAGGAAGTCAATGTTTAATTTTAAAGGTAATTATGTATAATTTAAATTTAACACCAGTATTCATTTTGTATTAGCTATGTTTAGAACAACTTAATGAACTACTTTTTTAACTGTAAATTTTTGAATTCTGAAAAATGAAGTTGATGAAAATTTAGTGTCTAAATTGAGATGTGTTGTAAGTTTAAAATACATGCTAGATTTCAAAGACTTTGTAAAAAAAAAATATAAAGTATCTTATTAAAAAGTATTTTAGCTTGATTACATATTGAAATTATAATATTTTGATATGTTGGCCTAATAAAATACAGTATTATAATTGATTTCACCTGTTTCTTTTTTTTACTTTTATTAATACGGCTACTGAGAAATTTAAAATTGCACATATAGCTCGCACTGGAAGTGCGGCAATAGCCTAAAGGATGAGAAGCTTCACAAGTGAGATAGGCCAGATGCATTTCCATACCCTGTAAACTACTGATACCAGAGAAGAGTCTCCTCTAGCTTCTACACAGTGGGCTCATGGGGGGATTGATCTCAAACCACCATCAGCCTGGCACTGCCTCTTCACTACGCTGGCTTTAATCTCAGATGTTCAATTAATATGAGATTTCTAGGCAGCACTGTCTAACTCTGTCGCACTAGCAACCAGCTGAAGAGCTGGCCTAATCTCTGCTAATGCTATAGTCCAGTCACCCAGGGAAGGGCTGGACAAGGGAATGTACCTGAAAAGCCATTTTCTTGGAGCGAGGCAGCCCACCTTCAGAGGGGCTAATGTTAAGCAAATAAACCTTCCACCACAACCAAAGGGTCTATAGGGAATTTAATCCAGCATCTACATTTTGAATACTTTCCTCTAAAACCAGTTCATATTCAACAGTCACTATTCAGCACACCAAATTAGGACCAAACTGGGCTGGCAGCAACTACCAAAGATACTCAAAAGCTTTCAAATGTTCTTGGATGGGTTTTGACTGGACTTCTGGACTTGGTACTATTCCCTGGAAGTATGGATCTCTGGGAACTGATAGATACACATTATTTGTATCACAAATGATGTTTAGAACCACTTCAGTTACATTAGGTGCACTTTATTAAATATCACCATTTTTCAGACGATGGATTAGTTGATTCTTCCTGGAGAAATCACAAAATATTACTAGGATAGATATTCTGACTGAAGTCAATGGTTTTCCCTTACACCATGCTCCTTCTTTGTAAGCGTCATGTTAATGGGCACAAAACTTCTTTCCAGTTCCATTCTCAGTCCTCTCTAACTAATCAAGACCTTTCTTGTAGGGAAATATGCCAAAGTGAAAGTCACATCTCACTTCTTATTTCTATGCTAGGAACTCCTGTTCTGGTCTTTCACACACACTCCACCTCACTTCTAGGCTCTAACGTTACATTTCTAACTGCGTGCTGTCTTTTATCTGTCCCCCCAAAACCCCACACATTGAAATTACACTGTATCTAACTAAGGCATTTCCAAAGGACTTGAAAAGCAGGAAGAAAAATTGGTAGGAAGTTATTACATCTAAAGCGGAAAGAAGTCCCAGCTGTGAGGTAGCACCTGTACCGGATGACACCGGCCCTGTGTGTGGCCGCCCCCTTTCCCTGGTAACGGACTGCATTCCAATCACTCACCTGGCTGCCCAGGGAGCTCAACCCTCTTCTCAAACGTAACATTTTTGTTTAGCAAAACCTAAAGTTGAGCTGCGGTCTCCATGTTCAGAACTATTTTCATTCCATACTTACTTCATTTTGCATTATATTTTAGGCCCTGAAACTGCAAAACTGCAACACAATAAGTGGGGCATATTTTTTGGTGAGTGGTACGTGTGTGTATTTGCTCTAGAAAGTAAATAATTCGGATTTTTGACCTCTTCTAGAGATGAGAAAGGCTTGTTTAAGGTAGTGCCATTTGAGACTGTGTAAAGGCCTTAGGGTAAAAAGAAGTAAATTCCTGTAAAATAAATATTGTTACAAACCTGAACTGGGACAATCATTATTGTCAGATATAGTTATTTATCTCCTTTTTTTTTGTTGTGAGGAAATCAGAACTCTGATAAAATGTTTAGGAATTTTCAATAACTGGTGAATTCTTTATGGGATTTATTTTGCTTTGGAAAACCAATTACTTATGCCAGAGGCTGGGGAATCGAAATAAAAAAAATTTTTTTTGTGTGTGTCTGTAATCTACATTTCCTATAAATATCTTTCCTAGGTGAGAAAACTTTACATGGACATAACAGAGGTTTTTCCACACAGTAAGATTATAATAAAACTTTGTCACATGCTTGTAACTAAATTGTCTGGGAAGTTATAATTGTTTCAACAATTAATTCTAGGTTCTAAAATTAGCCTAACATCAAAGAAAATGGAATTAAATAAGAGCAGTGGACATGATGGAAAGGATGCCAAGGGATATAAGCAAGATCCAGACTGAACAAGGCATTTTTGTCCTTCAGTATTTGACTCTTATTCTTAGAAACAAAATAAAAAAAGGCGGGCATGACTGCATTTACACTTTATGAAGCTCGGTCTTTCCACAGCAGTGCTGTCTGACAGGAATAGAACTATCAAGAGTCATAAATATGAGCAACAAATTTAATTGTAAATATTCTAGTAGCCACATTAAAAAAGTGAAAAGAATCAGGTAATTTAATTTTAATACTATAGTTAATACAACTCAATATATTGAGAATCTTTTATTTTAACATGTAATCAATGTAAATAATTATTTATTCAATTGATTGTTCATCAACTTCAACTCTACCACACCAATCCAGCAAATTAAGGTGAAATATTAAAAACTACAATGCAAAATAAAAAGTTTAATTTTTTTTTACAATTTTATGAAAAACAAACAACTTGAGAAGTTTTATTTTCTTCTAAAAGGTTTCTGATTCTAAACATTTTTAATTTCTATTAATATATTTTCTTACTGATGAACTCCTGGATAACTAGGAGATAATGTATACTTCATGTGGAGAAGAGAGTCTAATCATTACTTATCAAATCATCTTCACTGAACAACAACAAAAACAACTGAATTCAATAATATAATATTTTACCTATTAGTTCGTACCCTCCCCACAAAAAGCAAAGCACAATGGAACCTTCTTTTTAAACACCTTAACTGATCAAAGCTAGAACTAGACTTTATTTAAGGTGGCTTATTTCTTATAAAAGTGGTTTTTTTTAATGTGAACGGCCAAAAGTCTGAAATAGTTGAATTCCTTCAAATTCAAACACAGTTCCCTGATACTGTTGATTCAACCAGTGTCTGAAAACATATCCTGTAGCTACTACTCAGTGGACTTCTCCCTGGTCACCCTTACAGTGGAGAACTTAGATATCCAAGAAGAAGCAAAGGACAGAGAAGCAATTTTATTAAAAGGACCTTCCTTACGGCCGTGGCCTGTGTCTCAATGCTTCTGATGCCTCAGAAAGTGGTCTGGCACCTGTTAGGTGCCAAATAAATTTTTATTGACAATAATCATAGCTAACATGTATATATCACTTAAGATGTAACAATTTTCTCAGTGCTTTACATATTTTAAAACATTCCATCTTAAAGCCAATCTTATGAGTACATACTATAATTAGCCCATTTTAGAGAGGAGGGAACTGGATGAAAGATATACTTTTAGTAAGACTCTAATATTATCTTGAATATAGAGTTAACCCTTGAACAACGCAAGTTTGAATAGCACAGGTCCACTTATATGTGAATTTTTTTCCCAATAAATATACAGCCCACGCTCCTTACACCTGGGTTTCCCATGCATGGATTCAACAAACAGTAGTTCTGACCCACAGGAGAGAAACTGAGGGTGTGGAAAGCCAACTGTGCACACTGTCTGTGCTGTATCACATAAGGGACTTGAGCATCAGCAGATTTCAGAAGGGGGCCCTGGAACCAATCCCCAGCAGATACAAAGGGTGACTTCAGGTTTTGGTGAGTCAAAAGCTATATGCAGAATTTTGACTGCATGGGATCAGTGCCCCTACTCCCCAGATGTTTCAAGGTCAACTGTACTTACAAACTGAATCCTTATAAAAGCTATGAGATCCCCTCTATGAGGTACACAAAATAAAAATTCACACACATCCCTCTTGCTGACATATTAACAGTGCCCACATTTTGAAGCTTGACACTTCATGCACACTCATTCAACTTTTCTTCATGTATAGACACCACGCCTTGTTGTCAATAAATAATTCCACTTTAATGGCAAAGTAATAATCTAGACAGGTACAGGGTGCACATTAGCAAAAAAATATATGCAAGCTGGTTTATGAGCTAAAGGAACAATAAACCAATAGAAAATACATCATCCAGTTAAGTCCATTGACACCAGTACTTATTGCTGGGGCTTTACAAAGACTACAAAACTTTTCAGATGATTTATTTCACTGTTTCTGCCTATTTACATGATATGTTACATCAAAAATGTACAAAATATAAAACGTATACAGACAAATGTTTCACAAACTAGTTTAAGTTGTAAACTAGGTGGACCTACTGGGACGTATTGCAGGAAGTTGTTTATGATCATGTCTGCACTGTTTCTCAAAATGGCAGGGAAAGATAAGCAGTTTTCTCAGGTCACATATTATACAAGGGTAACTAGTCACTCATCCAGCTACATACATCGATGTTTCACAACAGATTTGATCCACGTCTGAGGCTTCAAAGTCACGGTGACAATTCTATGCGCATAAATTCAGTTCAGATTTCCCTTAGGGCAATAGCACCGTGTGAAACCTAGAGACCTAGTGACACTCTGAAAACTGCACGGATGTTATGCGTTGTTATTGTTCTAGAGCAACTGATCCATGGTGGTCACAGAGAGTAGCACCAATTACGTGTCATGAAAGCAATGCATTTTCACATGCATAGAACAAATCCACAACATGGCCTAGCCCTTGGGTTTCATAAACTTAAAACTTGTCCTCTATGTGTGGTGGTAACTTCTCTGATGACTCCTATCCATTTTCATGCACTCTCTTTAAAGCCTGCCATGACAGATGCACTTTGAGACATTTTTCCAAAAATGTACTGGCTTCATGTACAGTTTTGAAGCATGCTCACTCTAGCACTGACAGCTCCTGCATCGTCATAACAACTGGAAATACAGGACAAACACACCAGGTAATAACAGCTTTGACGGTTTGCATTCTGTATTTGTTTGCAACGTACAGGAAATCTCAGCAAGTGAAACACTTCTTAACACCAACAGGATAACATACAACTTTTTTGTGTTTGTTTTGATTTGTGCAAGCTTTTTAAATTATTATTTACAATACCTACCCAGTAGACTGTGCAAATCTAACCTTCTTTTACGGTATAAATGCTTCCTCTTCCACAGCGGCATCACTGCTTCCGTGTTCGATAATACTGAATTTCTCATGTACAGCAATAGCAATCAAAACAACATGCTCAAAACTAATTAAAAAAAAAAAAAAAGAATAGGGGAGGAAAGCCAAATCGTTGTGCTCATGCTGCATCTAGTGCTTCCAGCTATGCTGGATAAGAATTAAAAATCTCCCGCCTTCTGAAACTCTTTCACCTGGACCTGAGTGGAATTTAGCCACATGTCTTAGCTTTTTAAGTGACGGTCAAAGAGGGTTTCTGGGTCACATGGATATTTTGGAGGATAGGCAAAGCAAACTATTCACAAGGCAAAAATACTGATCTTTCTCCTATCTATTTCCTAAAAAAAAAAAAAAAAAAAAAAAAAATCTAGAAAGATGAGGCTGCTGTGTTAACTGGTGTTGCGTGGTTGTAATGGAAAAGGCAGTGCAAATTACCAATGGTTTAGGACTTCAACTGACTATTAAATTGTTGTAGAAATTTAAGGCAGTGAGACAGCACCATAGGAAATGCTCCTTCTTTCACTGAAAAGGCTCAAACAAATAAAGCCCTGAAAAAGCCTTTTGTCAGTATTGACTAATAACTGGTATAAAACTCTTGTTAAGGGAGTGGGCAGGCCTCTTAAAAAGACCATGGTGGTAAAAACAACCTTATAAAACCTGTGATTCAGATACTAGACAGTTGGTGGAGCACATCATGTGAACATGGCAGTTGAGAACTACGTTGGCACTTCTCCAGCTCGCCACAGTAGCGTGTTCTGGCGGTTGCACAATTCCACTTGTGCTTATGGAGGGCTGGCCGCTTGGCTGCATTTTGGAATGGGGGAACGCACAACACAAACACTACTGGAGCCCTGTGACCAGCACCATGTGGCACAACGGACCCTGCCCTGGGAGAACAGCTTGTCAGAGGAAACAAAATGAAGGGACAAAAAAGGGTCTCTATTGTAAACTTTTAAAGAGGAAAAGAATAAAGTCCAGTTTGGCTATCCCATGTGCAATCTCTTCAGTTGCCTATCGTTAGGGTCCTTTCCAGTGGAGGAATGGGGCCTTCTATCACTCCACAGATATAAAAATGCCTAGAAGTAAAATAAAGGTAAGCTTCTATTTCAATGTAGCATTTGGCGGTTCAGACTTAGTTCTGCTGCCTCCTTAGAGACCACGACTCTGGGTCTGGACCCTTGATAGGTGCTTTCATACTGGCAGTGGTTTAGTGAAAATACCTTACATTTAAACATTTTTTTTTAATTTTATTTTTTGTTATTCAATTACAGTTGTCCCATTTTTCCCCCATTGCTCCCCCCTCCCAGCCCATCCCTTCTCCCACAATCATATCCCTCCCCGTTGTCCATGTCCATGAGTCATTCATATACGTTCCTTGACCTGACCCTTCCTTTACTTATCCCCCTTCTCTCCCTCCCTCCTCCCCCCTACTGTCTACTATTCTAGTCTTTGCCTATTTAGTTCGTTTGTTTGTGTTGCTCTTTAGTTTCCTGTATTGGGTGATATCATATGGTATTTTGCTTTCTTTGCCTGGCTTATTTCACTAAGCATAATTCTCTCTAATTCCATCCATGTTGTCGCAAATGGCAGGAGTTCCTTCTTTCTTTCTGCTGCATAGTATTCCATTGTGTAGATGTACCAAAGTTTTCTGATCCACTCATCCACAGATGGGCACCTAGGCTGTTTCTAGCACTTAGCTATTGAAAACAGTGCTGCAATGAACATAGGGCTGCATAAGTTCTCTTGAATTAGGGTTTCAGGATTTTTCGGGTATAATCCTAGCAGTGGAATCACTGGTTCAAATGGCAGTTCCATTTTTAGTTTTTTGAGGTAATTCCATACTGTTTTCCATAGTGGCTGGGGGGCTGCACCAGTCTGCATTCCCACCAACAGTGCAGTAGGGTTCCCGTTTCTCCACATCCTCGCCAGCACTTGTTGTTTGTTGATTTGTTGATGATGGCCATTGTGACAGGTGTAAGGTGGTATCTCATTGTGGTTTTTAGTTGCATCTCTCTGATGGCCAATGATGTTGAGCATTTTTTCATGTGCCTATGGACCTTCTGTATGTCCTCTTCAGAGAAGTGTTTGTCCAGGTCCTTTGCCCATTTTTTAATTGGGTTGTTTGTTTTCTTGATGTTGAGTCGTACAAGCTCTTTATATATTTTGGAGATCAGTCCCCTGTCTGTGATATCATGGGCAAATATGTTTTCCCATATGGTTGGTTTCCTTTTCATCTTGCTGATGTTTTCTTTTGCTGAGCAGAAACTTTTTAGTTTGATGTAGTCCCATTTGTTTATTTTTTCCTTTATTTCTCTTGCCTTGGGAGATGTATCCGTGAAGATATTGTTACGTGTGATATCTGAAATTTTCCTGCCTATGTTTTCCTCTAGGACTTTCATGGTATCACGGCTTACATTTAAGTCTTTAATCCATCTTGAGTTTATTCTCGTGTGTGGTGTAAGTTGGTGGTCTAGTTTCATTTTTGTGCACATCCCTGTCCAGTTCTCCCAGCACCATTTGTTAAAGAGGCTCTTCTCACTCCATTTTATGTTCTTTCCTCCTTTATCAAAGATTAGTTGACCATAGAGGCCCGGGTTTATTTCTGGGCTTTCAATTCTGTTCCACTGATCTATATGTCTGTTCTTATGCCAGTACCAGACTGTTTTGATCACAGTGGCTTTGTAGTCTTGTTTGATGTCTGGTATCGTGATTCCTCCTGCTGTGTTCTTCTGTTTCAAGATTGCTTTTGCTATTCGAGGTCTTTTTTGGTTCCATATGAATTTTTGGAGGATTTGTTCTAGGTCAGTGAAATATGTCATTGGTATTGTAATAGGGATTGCATTGAATTTGTAAAATGCTTTGGGTAGTATGGCCATTTTGATGATGTTGATTCTTCCCATCCAAGAACATGGTATTTGCCTCCATTTATTTGTATCTTCCTTAATTTCTTTCTTCAATGTTGCCTAATTTTCAGTGTACAGGTCTTTTATCTCTTTGGTTAAGTTTATTCCTAGGTACTTTATTTTTCTTGTTGCTATAGTAAATGGTATTTTCTTTTTTGCTTCTGTCTCTGAGATTTTATTGTTGGTGTACAGAAATGCCTTAGACTTCTGTATATTTATTTTGTACCCTGCTATTTTGCCAAATTCACTTATTATATCGAGTAGTCTTTTAGTGGATTTTGTAGGGTTTTCTAGGTATACTATCATGTCGTCTGCAAATAGTGATAGTTTTACTTCTTCTTTCCCAATTTGGATGCCTTTTATTTCTTTGTCTTGTCTGATTGCTGTGGCTAGGACTTCCAACACTATGTTGAATAGAAGTGGGGAGAATGGACAGCTTTGTCTAGTTCCTGATTTCAGGGGGAATGCTTTCAGTTTTTGTCCATTGAGTATGATGTTGGCTTCAGGCTTCTCATATATAGCCTTAATGATGTTAAGGTATGCTCCCTCTATTCCCATTTTGCTGAGTGTTTTCAACATAAATGGGTGTTGTACTTTATCAAATGCTTTTTCTGCATCTATAGATATGATCAGGTGATTTTTGTCTTTCATTTTGTTTAGGTGATGTATTATATTTATTGATTTGCGAATATTAAACCATCCTTGCATCCCTGGGATGAATCCCACTTGATCATGGTGTATGATCTTTTTGATGTATTGTTGGATCCTGTTTGCCAAAATTTTATTCAGGATTTTAGCATCTATGTTCATCAGTGATATTGGCCTGTAGTTTTCTTTCTTTGCTGTGTCTTGACCTGGTTTTGGGATGAGGGTAATACTGGCTTCATCGAAAGAGTTTGGGATTTTTCCCTCTTCTTTGATTTTCTGGAATAGTTTGAGGAGGGTAGGAGTTAGTTCTTCCCTAAATGTTTTGTAAAATTTGGCTGTGAAGCCATCCGGTCCAGGGCTTTTGTGTGCCGGGAGATTTTGGATTACTGTTTCAATTTCCTTCTTTGTTATTGGTCTGTTGAGACTTTCTACTTCTTCTTGATTCAGTTTGGGAAGGTTATATGTTTCTAGAAATCTGTCCATTTCTACTAGGTTGTCAAATTTCTTGCCATATTGTTGTTTGTAGTAATTTCTTATAATTGTTTGTATTTCTGAGGTATCAGTCGTGATTTCTCCTCTTTCATTTCTGATTTTGTTTATTTGGGTCTTCTCTCTTTTTTCCTTAATGAGCCTGGCTAGAGGTTTGTCAATTTTGTTTATTTTTTCAAAGAACCAGCTCCTAGTTTTGTTGATTTTTTGGATTGTTCGTTTCGTTTCTATGTCGTTTAATTCTGCTTTGATCTTGATGATTTCCTTTCTTCTTTTTGCCCTAGGCTTTGTTTGTTGTTGCTGTTCTAGTTCTTGTAGCTTTATGGTTAGGTGTTTTATTTGAGATTCTTCTAGCCTTTTCAGATATGCCTGTATTGCTATGAACTTCCCTCTTAGGACTGCTTTTGCTGTGTCCCGTAGGTTTGGGGCTGTTGTGTGTTCATTGTCATTAGTTTCTAGAAATTTCTTGATTTCCTCTTTGATGTCATTGTTAACCCATTCGTTATTTAAGAGCGTGTTATTCATTCTCCATGAGTTTGGGTGTCTTTGGTTTTTTTCCCCTGAGGTTGATTTTTAGTTTCAAGGCACTGTGGTCTGAAAAGATGCTTGATATGATTTCAATTTTCTTGAATTTGTTGAGGCTTGTTTTGTGTCCTATCATGTGGTCTATCTTTGAAAATGTCCCATGTGCCTTTGAAAAGAATGTATATTTTGCTTCTTTGGGGTGAAAAGTTCTATATATATCAGTTAAGTCCATGTGGTTTAGTGTGTTGTTCAATGCCTGTATATCCTTGGTGTTTCTTTGCTTGGATGATCTGTCTATTGTTGATAATGGAGTGTTGAAGTCCCCTACTATGAGTGTGTTGTTGTTAATATCCTTCTTGTGGTCTTCTAGTATTTGCTTTATGTATTTGGGTGCTCCTATGTTGCGTGCATATATGTTTATCAGTGTTATATCTTCTTGATGAATTGTTCCTTTAAGTATTATGAAATGTCCTTCTTTGTCTCTTTTTATTGCCCTTGCTTTGAAATCCGTTTTGTCTGATATGAGGACTGCTACCCCAGCTTTTTTTTCAGGTCCATTTGCTTGGAATATTTTTTTATATCCCTTTACTTTCAGTCTATGTAAACCTTTTGTTTTGAGGTGTGTTTCTTGTAGACAGCAAATATGTGGGTCCTGTTTTCTTATCCATTCCGTTACCGTATGTCTTTTAATGGGAGCATTTAACCCATTTACATTTAACTTTATTATTGACATGTATTTATTCATTTCCCTTTTGTATCTCTGTTCCTCTACTCTTTTTTTGTTTTTTCTCTTCCTTTTTTCTTAGAATATTCCCTTTAGCATCTCTTGCAATGCTGGTTTTGTGGAGATGTATTCTTTTAGTCTTCCTTTGTCTGAGAAACTCCTTATTTTACCTTCTATTTTGAATGAGAGCCTTGCTGGGTAGAGTATTCTTGGTTGTAGGCCTTTGTTTTTCATTGCTTGAAATATTTTTGACCATTCCCTTCTGGCTTGTAATGTTTCTGTTGAGAAATCGGTCGATAGCCTTATTGGAGCTCCCTTGTTAAGTTATTTGCTGTTTTTCTCTTGCTGCTTTTAGGATTCTTTGTCTTGAAATGTGGCCATTTGAACTATGATGTGCCTTGGAGTGGGTTTTTGGGGGTTCCTCTTTATTGGAACTCTCAGTGCTTCTTGGACTTGCACAGCTTTTTCTTTCATCAGGTTCGGAAAATTTTCTGTCACTATTTCTCCTATCAGATTTTCAATTCCATGCTCCTTTTCTTCTTCCTCTCGTATTCCGATGATCCTTAAATTATTTATTCTAATGCTATCCTGTAATTCCCTTACATCTTGTTCATATTTTTTCAATCGTTTTTCATTTTGCTGTATCATTTGAGAATTATTACCTACATTATCCTCTAACTCACTAATCCGGTCCTCTGCTTCGTTTAGTCTGCTTTTGACTGATTGTACTGTGTTTTTCAGTTCAGAGATTGCATTCTTCATTTCTTCCTGGTTCTTGTTGATCGTTTCTATGTCTTTTTTTATGCTGGTGTAGTTCTCTGCAAGTTCCCTGTAATTTTCTTGGAGCTGTTGGTAACTTCCTTGGAGGTTGTCATAGTTGTTTTTGAGGTTTTCGAGCATATTGAGCTTCTTCACCACCATAGTTTTGAATTCCATGTCTGACATTTGGGCTATGTCTATTCCATGTACCTCTCTTTCTGGGGATTCCTCTTTTCTTTTCATTGAGAGGTTGTTTCTGCATCTTACCATGTTGGATTCTTCTTGTTTGTTTTTGTTATTTGGATTTGTCTGCTTTGCCTTCCCACCTTTGTGGTATGAGATTTTTTATGGTAGATCTGGGGGGATTCAGTGGTGCAGTCTCTTTGATCTTCTGAGCCTGATGTTCTTGGGGTACCTTTTATATCGTTTGTTTATGCTGTCTGGTTATATTTCAGATTTTTTTGTTGTTGTTGTTAGGATATTCCTTCTGGCTTGTTGATTGGGAGTCACTCTATCCACTTTATCTCGAATTCTTTTGTGGAGATGTCAGTTCAGCCTTCTTGTGTCGTCTTCTTTTTCTGCATCCACAGCTGGTCTAATGTGATGGGTCAGAGATTCCTATTCCTTGCAGCAGTGGTGTGCGTGAGGTGGCCGGCAAGGCGCAATGCAAGGCAGCCAAGAGCCACCTCAGGTCTGCCACGCCGCTCTCCAGGAAAGCAGGCCACGCCGCACTTTGGGGAAGCTGGCAAGGTTTTTGTATTTTTTTTTCACTCAAGCATCAGTGCGTGCCCAAGGCAGCTGGGGAACTAAGCTCAGGCCTGCCGCGCCGCGCTCCCAGAAAGCAGGCCCCGCCAAGCTCCAAGAAAGTCTTCCAGGTGTTTTTTTGGCTCGAACACCGGTTTAGCACCCAAGGCGGCTGGGGAACTAAGCTCAGGCCTGCAGCGCTGCGCTCCCAGAAAGCTGGCTGCGGCCCCGCGCTCCGAGAAAGCCAGCCGCGCTGCGCTCCGGGAAAGCCCTTGAGGTGTTTTTTGGCTCGAGTGCAGGTGTGCACCCAAGCGGCTGGGGAGCTAGCCTCAGGCCTGCAGCGCCGTGTTCTGGGCGTTGGTCTTTCACCTCTTAGGGCAGGGTTGCAGACACTTGTGCTCAGTAGAAGTGAGTGTCTGTGAGTCCTGCTGCCCACTGTTCCCGCACCTCCTGAGCGGGCACGCGCAGAGCCTGGGCAAGTGCTCTGCGCTCCGGATTCCGGCCTGGTACTTCGGCCTGGCGCCCACTGGGCTGGCCAGGGGCGATTGCGCACAGTCTTCTGCGTGTCCAGGGGGCCCTCCCTGCGCCCGTTGGGTCACTGATTTTATGTCTGTTGGCGTGTGTCCGAGGGGCACCTGGACGCACAGCCCTGCGCACCTGGGCCAGTGAATGAGGGCACTTCCCTATGCACGCCCCCGCGACCCAAGGGGAGGGTTGGGGGGTGGATGAGCGCACCACTGCGCCTGCGCTCCTCAAGAATGGCCTACCACCCCCAAACTTTCCTCCCCTATCCACCATCCACTACAGAAAAATATAAAGGAGAATTATGTTCTCACTTGCCCGGCAGCACGCTGTCTCCTGTCCTTCAGTGCCAATGCCACTTGGTTGAGTCCGGTCTCTGCCAGCGGGCAGAGATCCGCTCTCCTCCCAGCTCCTCTCCCGGGGCAGCCTGTGGTCCCCAAAAATCCTTTGTGTCCTTCCAGCCGCAGCTCCGGCAGCCGCCCCAGTCAGGGATCCCGTTTCGTCCCCTTTTTCTCTGCTATCCTCCCTAAACAGGTTGTTCCCAGATGGATTTTCTCTAATCCAGCAGCGCCTTGGCTCGCCTCCTGCCAGTGCCCAGCTGCTCACTGAGAAGTTCTGTCTGCAGTTAGCCCAAACTGCAGAAGGGTCCTAAACATTTTTAAAAAGCATAGTCTTTCCCCCAAACTGTTTTTCACCCTCTAGAGGGTAGATTCAAGAGATGAATCCAAAATGTCTTCATGGTGACTGGTGCTATCACTGTCGCAGCTCTGTGTGCCCGAGTAATTGGCTGCTTCTTGGAGCTTCATTAGCATATTCATCTGAAGAAAGAAAGAGAGACATCGGATGCAGGCAGTGATGCACGGAGGACACCAGCCCATCAATTAGGAGGCCCTGAGCCATCCTGAGGAACCGTCTCCCTCCAGCCAAGTGAAATGGGAGAACAATTTCAGATTTGTACTAGTTGCCCCTGGTTCCTACATTATTTCTCCCAAATATGACTACAACACCACACCATAAGGACAAAATAAAGCCTCTAGGTCATGCTTTTATTGGGGGCCATAAATGAATACTGCTCTGGCAGGGAGATGAGAAGGTAACTATATCACGGCTGGACATCTGGGCTCGTGGCTGCAGAGGATGCCAAGCTTTCCAGCTTTCTGGCTGGAGAAGCAGAAAGCACTGAATGGCAACTGAGAGTCGTGAGCGTTCACACACCCAGGCGCACACCCAGGCTCCCACACACAGTCCCCGGGGGAAGAGGGAGGAGGGAGTGTAACGGAGCCAGCTGCTGCACACAAGCACACCATCTGCTGCTTAGGGCCCGACCTCCAGGGGAGGTGACTGAAGGAAGCAGTCCCTGAGTGTTTGAAGAGGGAGAAAGAAACAATTGCTGTCAAGTTTCTGTTGAATTTCTGGAGAAAATATGATTGATATATCACTGACAATAAAAACCACCACCTGGAACAACAGTGGCTGTGTCAGCTTTCCCAGCATTATAGGACAATTGGCAGTATTTGTTTCAGTGAAAGGACATATGCATCAAAGCGCCTGGGGAGAGGGACAGCTAGCATTTCCATGTATTACAGAATAAAAGACAGCCGCCTTGCTTGGATTTCAATAGATCTGCAGATCCTCCGTAGGAGAGGGAAGTAAAAACAAAGATTTTTAAAAGTGAATTGTAGACAAGTGGTTCAACAAAGCGCAGGATAATCAGCATATTTTTTCACGAGATAGTGGACCTGTTTTCTTATCAAGAGTGTCAATAAACTGTACTAATCTTTATATTTTTCAATGCTTACTAATTTTATCAATTTATAAAATAATCAAAGTTTTTTTTTTTATTTTTACATAGAGAAATAGGTAATCTGATCCCACAGAAAGGGGAAATCTAAAAAGGAACTTTTTAGTTATACATCAGGTTGCGCATGTCTGTGTATTCAGTGTAAAATGTGTGTTCAAACAATGCTTGTGACATAATTGATAAAACGGTTGTCATCAATTTCAGGAACAATGCCTTTCTGACAAAGAGGCTACAATTAGAGCATATTTTAATATTCTTCAGGAAAATAGTTTTCAATACAATATTTGGTCTCACTCTCTGAATTTTTTTAAATCAGCTACATAAGAATGTGAAATAAAAGTAGTTGATGATAACCTCTTAAACTCAGTAAGCCACAAAGCCAAAACATCTCCATCAACAAAGTTTTCCACTCTTCCTCTCTCTCTGTCTCCTTCTCTGTCTCTTGCTCACACTCACCGTGACCTTCATGTGCAATCATACTCCCTCCTTGATTTCTTTTGTCAATGCCTCCCTCCTTAGTTGTTGGCCTCCTATATGGTCAAGCATCTGGGTGAAGATCATTTATAAAACAGATGTCTGTTTCAAAGACCCACCTGATTTACTAAGAACAGAAACAGTGAATGGAGTCTGTTTAAAGGGTTATGATTCTATCTTAGTCACAAATGTTTGAAATTACTTGAATGCTGAATGTTGTAAAAGTTTTATGTTGTAATAACTGTGTTGTTAAAGTCTTAATTTTTGAAAATGGTGCCATATTGTAAATATGTTCCATTAGAATAAGTTCCAAGTTTCAGATTCATTGTAAATGTATAGAAGAGATTCACTTTGCCTTCTCATAGTGCTGCTCTGTGCATTGAAGTCAAAGGGATTATAAGACAAAAGTACGGTTACATATGATTCAATACTCACTGGAATAAATAATTATACTCTACAAAAGTATTTTCCTTCTCCTCCCCTTCTCCTTCCCCATACCAAGAGTCATAAATATAATGCCTATCATTTGTAGTATCTTGGTCATGTCCTTATCATCCATGGTATTTGAAAATCTGCTAGTCTCCCAGCATCCATCTCCTTTCCTTTAACATTTCCTCTATTCTATCACCAAAGCGATCCTTATAAACCGCAAAAATATAGGTATGCCCCCTGCTCAGAAACTTTTGGTGTCTCCCCATTCCCTGTATGATCAAGTTTGAACTTTCTACAAAGCTAAACATCTAGCAGTTGTGGACCTCTATAACTTTACTTCCTTCTGCCCTCTTTGTTCTAATCCCACTAATCTGTATATATATAGTTCTCTAAACTCATTTTTATTATAGCGTCCAAAAATGTTTCACCTGCTATGTCCTTAATTTTGAATGTCCTTTGTCCAACCACATGAAGAACATCTATTCATTAGACCCAGCTCAAGCATCTGCTCTGTGAAACCTACAACTTCCTCAGTGGACTTCATTTAGCATGCACCTCTATCAGTATTTTACTGTAATTTAGATAGGTAGATGTCTCTGTCCACTACGGGACTGTCAGCTTTTTGAGATAAAAAATTATATTTAATTCATTTCCTGATCACCGAGTCTTAGCCCTGAGCACATACTTAGGCCATATTAACAATTTTAGAATGAATTACTGAGTCTGTTGATCATAAATATACATTATATTTTAAAAATACTGTGAGATATACTGAAAACCTGCATCTTTGCTTGTGTTAAAAAACATATTTCTGACACTAAATAGTGGATTTTCCCTATTAGTTTATTTAGATTGGACTATAAGTATATTTTTACTGTACATTAGTAATTGCAGAAATATAGAGAAATAAAAATATAGAGAATATTTACTTTCCTACCAGAATGTGACTGATCCAGAATTATTTTTAGATGACAAGTCTTTTAGCATATCATATACCATAACCTCTTGTTTCTTCAGATGTTTAGCAGATTAAGAATAAGGGACTTTTAAAGAAGATTTTATTTACTTATTTTTAGAGAGAGGGGATAGGAGGGAGAAAGAAAGGGAGAGAAATATCAATGTGTGGTTTCTGCCCACTCGCCTCAACTGGGGACTTGGTCTGCAACCCAGGCATGTGCCCTGACTGGGATTTGAACAAGCAGCCCTTTGGTTCTCAGGCTGGCACTCAACCCGCTGAGCCACACCAGCCAGGGCTCAGAATTAGAGATTTTTTTTTATCCCAATTTTCACTCAGAATGGGAGACTATGGATCTTTTTTCCATACTAGAAGATAAGAGCATTCAGAGCCAGCGAGAGGAGTATTTACTGGGGTTAGCCAACCAAGACTGTGGAAACTGGGGAAGCTGAGGGCACTCTAGTATCTGAGTGGTGAGAACATCCTCATAGTATCTGTCATGTTTGTTAAGTTTCAGGGCTGGGGGATGGGTGGTCAGTGGAGGTAGAGAAGGCCAGCAGGCAAATGCTGAACCAGATGGTTTACTGAGTATGTGACGTGGCAGGCTGGGGTCTTGGACTCAGATGCCAGCCACTAGGGTCTGGACGAGTGACTTTTTAAGAAGTCCTGAGGCTTGGAATATGTAAGCAGTGCAAGAAATGCTAAGCTGCGCCTTTTACAGCCAGCAGGTTGGAGATTGGACAGTTGCTATCTCCTGATAAGGGTGGGGGGGGGAAGGCGTGCTGCCTCGTGTTGGGCTTTTAGTTTGGAATGGCGGGCTGTTGGATGGCTTTTGTTTGGAATGGCTGGCTTCTACCTCACAATGTTCATCATGGCCACCATGAGAGTTGTAAATACAGCCCTGCCATGCTTGTTTGGGGAGCAGAACATGGTGATAAAAGGGAAGTAAAAGGGAAGAAAAACAGATAACCAAATCTTTGGATACTAAAATAAAGACAACGCTGTATTGGAGATGACAAAATACGAAAAGCTAAGTCATAATTCTAGTAGCAGTTGTAATTACAAGAAATAATCATTCCTACACAAAAACTGCCTAAACCTTGGCTGAGTTATTGAAAAGACTGGATTCTTCTATAAGTCAGGTAATTATATGACACAAACTTTAACATTTCAACCTTGAGTTTTATAATTTACAATTTTATGAAATTTCTACTCCAATAAAAAAGGGATAATATGTTTTGTTGAAGAAACATGGTTTTCTTATTAGTAACATGTTTTGACTTTTTAGTTAAGAGTAAAGAGAAGGGCTAATTGTAGAGCCTTGGGAAAAAGATAGCAGAGATGCTGCCAAACCAACTTGTCATAGAACAGCCTACGACTTGAGAGCGCTCTCTCAAAAATAGTAAAAAACCTTGCAAGTGATGTTAAAGGCCTTCAAACAGTAAAACATACTGAAAATAAGGAACCAATAAACAAAAACTACTTGTTGCAATTATAGAAGAAATGATCAAAGCTCATGTAAACACTCCTGTCTTACAAGATGTGGAGCTCTGCTTTTAATGGGTTATTTAATAAGAACAGTCTGTGTAAACATCCATGGCAATGAATTTGGCCATAAATATGTAGTTATTGAAATAACCAGCCTTTCTCTTTTTCCTAAATATTTATTCTCAAAACAGGAAAAAGTGTTGAATACTAATTGTTCTTTAAAAGTTTGCCATTATATTTACATAGCTCATACCTTTAGTTTTCTGCATCAATACCCAGAGAAATGAATGTTTTTGCTTTTAATTATGTTTTTAAAACAGTAAATAAAATTGAGTACTATACCTGAAGACCTTCTCTTACTGCCTCCAGAATGTAAGGGACCAAAGAACAGTTCCAGAGATCCATGAACCACACTCTAGAACCTTCTACATCCATGGGGCAAGGAAGGAAAAGTTGGGGACCTGAGAAGAAACAAATAACAAAACATTTTTGAGAACAGTTATATTTAACAATCTAAACACTTTTAGACATGATATGGGGGAAAGTAATATATTTCTTGCAAAATTCTTAGAAAACTTCTCCTTTGGGTCTCCTCTCTTTTCACAATGAAATCTTAATAAAAAACATAACATATTATAGTTAGGAGAAACCATAAAGGTCATAATCTAGTCAACCTGTCCCATTTTACAAATGTTAAAATTTGTGCTGAAATGAATTGCCAAATATAAAGTATGTCATTTATCTTTCTAACCTACACTGTGTCCTTAGCAAGTATGCCTTTATGATTCATACAATGGGAAAAAGGCTTTTATACATTCAACTTAAGAAGTATTTTTTAAAAACCTCTTTTATGCCAAGTAAAGAGAAATAATTTAATTCTGTCTTCATGACAAATATAAAATGTATTAATCACCTATAAAACACCTAAATTATCTCTAAAATCTTCCTTCATAACTATATTTGATATGAGCCATTAGCTAAAACTTGTTTTCAGCACAAAAAGTTAGTCTAAACAGATACAATTTATTTCAAATAATTATCTGATTTTTAGATATCTGTCTATATTAAACCCGTTTGATCTCAGTAATCTCAGTAAGCCATAATTGTCAGACAAATTGGAGCTCGAAAGCTTAGAAGAAGGCAAGATCTCGGAAGGGAAAATCAAAAGAAGAAAGAAAACAAATCTTTGGAAGCTTGAGAAACATAAGCTTCACTTGTTCTTTTCTACCATCCAATCTGGCCATCTTTACCATGTACTCTTAGTTCCTGAAAAATGGCATACTGCAATTTTGGAACTCATCAATGGTCACATCAGAAGAACTGTGTGTTTCCAAAAAACTGTTGAAGATACCTGCCTAAAAAACTTTTCACTGGTTCTGTGTGGTTTGAACATAGTACTCTCCTACAAAAAGAAAAGAAAAAAATCAGAAGTCTTTACATAATTAAATTTTAAGTCCATAATAATTCTCTTTCCAATATGAAGTTCCTATTCAATTTGTGGCCACATTTTAATGATCAAAGGGGTGAAGAGGTCTACTAGCATTAGAGCTATTATGTAACTAACTTATCTTTTTGAGTGAAAGAGAAGCACGTGTGCATCAGAAGTGAGTGGGAGTATACACGCTGAGCACTCCTCTGCAGGAGAATCACAAATCCTGAAATAGGAACGCTCATCACATGCCTCACACTTAGAAGAAAAGTGCTCTACTTTAGCTAGTAACATAGTGAGCAGGAAAAAAATTTCTTTTTCTAAAGAAACACTTCTGATTACAGGTTGAGGATCACAAAATATCTATTTGCTTGAGAAAGTGTCCTAAGAAGTGAGAATTATTTTCCCACCACAGGTCACTACAGGAGAGATTTGTCAATGGACAAAATGGAAAACAATCAAAAGCAAACAGAAAAAGACAATGCACACAAATCCTCCAAAAAACAAAAAACAAAGCATCTGCTTCATCTTTACCTGAAATTGTGATGTAGTTCTAGATTTGGTAATGAAGAAACCCCCTGATTCATTGTTCCAATAATATATGGACTGGAAAAAAAAAAAACATTAACATATTAAACTCTCTTAGAAAACAATTTAGATAAATATGATATTCCATTTTATAATTAGGCTTTAAAAGGGTAATTTGGTAATGTAAGTTTGCAAAGTGACAAATATCATTGAACTAGAAACTGGGATTTGGTGTTTTAATTTCAGCTTTCAAATTCTAGGGGAATCATTTTCCCTCTAGGAGCCTATGTTTACTCATCCATAAAATAAAAAGATTAGACAGAATAATCACAGTGGTCTCATTCCACTGTAACATCTTATGATCCTCATGCTTATAATCAAATTCATTAATTTTTCATTTTTATTATTTCACAGTTATTTTAAAGATTCCTAATAGCATAAAAGAATGTGTGTTCTTATTTCAATGTTTACTTTATGCTGATCTATATTAAAAACATTTAAAAATCTCTAGCAGTGACTAATTAATTGGAATACTTGCACCATTAAAACTAATGTTTATGTTAGTGCACTTATATGTCTTTTTTAGAGGCCATGCTACAGTGAGTCTGTAAGTGGGCTTTCAGGTTTTTTATACCCTATTTTAACCTTTTAAACAAAACCTTAATAGTTAAAAATTTAGAGTCACTAATGGAGAGAGGTATATCTGAATCTATTAAATTTGTCTCTATAGGAAGGTTAAATTTAAACTTTGATATGGGCTAAGAATGAAACCAAAGCTCTAAAGTCTCATTCTAGTTTTTAATTTTCCTGATTCAAACATTCTATCATCAATATGGGCCAGACCTCCTGCAGCATCTATTGAAGTTAAGTCACCCAGTAAATCATGTTTCCATAAACATGCCTGGGACATAGTTGTTGAAGAAATGAATAGAGTTTCTAAGAAATATATAGAGATTCTTTGGAAATAATGATATCTGTCACAGGCCTTAGAAGTTATAAAGGCATAAGAAGGCACGTTTGATCAAAATTTTTTTGTTTCATCACTCAAAATATTTTATAAGCATACCATTTGTTGTATTTACAGTTGAGGAAACCATTAAAGATATCACTCAAAGAGCCCACATGACGAAGATTGTCAGGAATTATGACAGCCGGGAGCTCGGCACCATTATTGTCCGCACTGCACTGTTCAGCCAGGCTAGCTAGACACTGTTGCAATTCCTTTACAAAAGTACAGAAAACAAACACATCAATGATAAGTTTATATCATTGGCGAGAAATTTGTATTTCAAGAGTAGCATACATTGTCTTCCATCCAGTATTTTTGATTCAAAGTCACAGATTCTTCTACTGATTTCAAACCTTATTCTACAAAGCCAGAGCAGAACACCCACAACAAATACACAACTGTGAACACCAAGGCATATTCCTCCGTTGTCTTCTCCCCTGATGCAAAGCAAAAACGAGAGCTCCAGATATGAGTATGATAAACTACAAATACTGAGACTTCCTTCTTGTTTTTGAAATTTCAGCGATAAAAGTGGATGTCAGCAAACCTTATGATTTTACAAGTATAGAGTTAATCCAAAATGGCACCCTTAAATTCCCACGTATATTTTAAACATTTTAATTCCAATTCATTTCAATGGGGTGCATCTGAAAGTGCAGCTCTGAGACTCAGATAAAAATGTGGTTATTCATTCATTCATTCATTCATTCATTTCTAATCCGCATGCAACTACTATAATTTTAAATAAAGAAAAACTTGTTATAGTTTACTGGGTCAATGGACATTAGCATTTAGCATTTCTTGAGTTTCTTGGTTCTTTTACATGCATTATTCTTTTCTAATAGCTTATAATCTAAGTAGGATAACACGTTCATTTATTGACTTCTCTCACAGCTGGGTAGGCCAAGAACATAATTAGGTTTCTTAGAATTATCCTAATCAGTAAGAACATTTCCATAATATTTGCATACTCACAATGATATTTGCAATTTGCCAGTCTTGTCCAGGGTTAAAAACAATTCCATGATCCCTATTTCTGGCAGCCAGGTAAATATGTGAACTGCTCGACCTAGGTGAACCTTCCTTTCTCTGTAATACCAATTTTAAAACTAAAAGTAGCAAAGGATAAAAGACAATGACCATAGCTTTGAGGTATTTAGTAATACACTAAAGTTCAAATACACAATTTATTAAAGAACTAATACACTAATTATCTTACATTGAGCCAATCACATAGAATAAATACTGGCTAAATCGGAGATTACAGAAAAAGACATTTAAACTGGTGAAGAGTCTGAAGAATTTCATATACTTTATTTATATCAATAATTAGCTATATTGAGTCATTCACTCAATTATAAAATATTCATTGTCTATTATGTTCAAACCTTGGGGTGTACAAAAATAATGAAGCATTGTGCAAGGAAGTTTAACATTTATTATGAACTGAATGAAGTACTGTTCTAGACCCAGGGGTTAAAAAAAGTAATCAGGCGCTCTTCTCACATAGACTTTAAGAATTGTCACATTAGGGACTGAAATTTAAATATGATAAATCTCTTGATGTCACAGTGTATTAGGAGCTATGAGAGATCGGGGGAGGAGATTTTGCCTAGTTGGTGGGTGTCAAGAAAAGCTTTCCGGAGGAGGTAATGCCAGAGGTTGGGAGAGTGGTAGAAACAAACTAACTAATGAGCTTGCAAATGCAACATGAGACATTCCGTGTAGAGGTTAAAGAAGAATTAATTTCAACTAAGTGGTCTTGATGGACTTCACTGAGAGGTGAACTTTTACATGGATCTTGAGTAATCAGTAGAATTCCCAATGACAAGTATGCAGCTATTCATCCCTTCAACACACCTTTAGCAAGTATTTACTATGTACCAAGTACTCTGGCACCAAGGATTCAGAGGATGTTTCTCTATTTGATTAACTTAAGAGTTGATAAACAGAAAGGCAGGCCCACAAATAAATCATGATACAGTGGGATAAGTGAATTGTACAGAATGCTATAGAGAAACTTAATAGGAGCATCTAACTCAATAGGCTTAAGGTTTAGAGAACAACAGGGTAAAGTGGGAAAAACTGTTAAAGTTTAAAGAATAAAAAGAGTGAACGCTGGTAGGTATGAGTATGTTGATACGTTTGGGGCAATAAGTGCTGTGTTGTTGCAAAAGAAATGATACAGGGTAGTGGCGGTCACTTGAAAGAGAAAACAGAAAAGGCTTTGAATTCATTCAGAGAACTTCGGGTTTTACTATATAAACAACTGTAAACTTGATTTGTTTCAATAGGAAAAAGCAATTTATTTATCAAACGAAACATAAATGTGAATAATCTGATGATTGCGTATAAATGGAAAGGCAGTCAAGAAGAATATTGCCCAGAAAAGTAGGATAGGCTTGTGTATATGTATATAACTATAACTCACAGTAAAATGTAATACATTACCTCTAAAAAGTATAAACCAAAGATTTTGTTCAGAGCAGGTAAAAATCACATGTAGCTGTTGAGAAAGACTTCCTGGTGGCAATTAACCCTTTACTTTTAAGATTGGACTATGTTTTGGTGCTTAAAAATAAAAGAGCTTTCCAAATAGAGGGAGAACAATCAAAGACAGAAACACAGAACTATGATACCCATATTGGAAAGAACTAGTTGCATATGTATTGTGAATATAAATAGTAGTAATTAACTGGAAAGAAAAGCGGGCAACCTTGAATGATTAGTAAGGTTACTGGAAGTTTCCTATTGGCAAGGACAAGACATTGAATGCTGTGGGAACCTGGGTAATGGAGTCAAAGTCATAATTTGAAAGTCAAAAGAATACTGAATTTCTTGAAGCCAAAACACACTACGGGGCTCAATACAGATAAAAGCATGGGAAGATTTCTGATCTAGTGCAGAAAGCAATAGGGAAAATGCAGAATTTTAATGTGGCTAGATTTTAATTATGAAAAGATACTCTGTTTCCCATGAGGTGAAAAGACAAACACATAAGTTTCAATCAAATAGTTAGAAAACAGTTACAGTAATCCAAATGATAAAGAGTATTAACTTGTGTGGGACATGGATGGAAGATGAATTTATGGTATTTTTTCAGCTGAGATTGGCATTTCTAAATATGTATATTGAGTATGCAAATATAAACCTATTTGTAAGTTAATAGAAAGGCCTACTATTTGGGAGAGAGAGGATGGCTGAGAGTGGAGTCAACACAACTGAAACCAAGGCAGTCATCCAGATGAGAACAGATGTGGGAGAGAACAGGATGTGTAGGAATAGTTCTACTCACTGGTAGGTGAAAGAAGAGTAATCAGTAAAAGAGACTAAGGAGGAGATTTCTATACAGTAGGAAGGAAACAAGAAAAAAATGAAAATCAGAAGAATTTCTAGAAAGGAGAGGTGAACTAGAGCAATTTGCTATACTTAAACAGAGAGAGATAGGAAGAAGAAAGAGGAGGAGGAGAAGGAGAAAAGAGGAGGAAGAGGCAGAGGAGAAGGAGAAGGAGAAAAGAAGAGGAAGAGGAAGAGGAGAAGGAGAAGGAGCAGCAGCAAAGGGCATTGCATTTGGTAATTAAGAAATCACTGGGTGACTTTTGGAAAAGTGGGATCATTAGATTCTGTTACAATTCTCTCTCATTTGGACAAGGGTAGTAGATTAGTAGATACCCCTGGGGAGCTAATAAAAGCTATGGATCAGTTGAAAGTAGAAATCAGCATACACAAAAAACTTTGTCATATAACTTGAGTTTTTCAGACCTTTCAGAAATCACTTCATGATTTCCACCCTAGCTTAATTGGGGGCAAAATCTTAGATTGAAGTATTGATGCCTTAGCATTAAATGTCTCTTGTCCAAGAGCAAATCAGGCAGCATAAAATGCATATCTCTACCAGATGGACATCAATATGAGATTAACTGAATCCCAAGCTTTGAAAATATACACAGAAATCAGCAGTTACATGAAAACTGTTTGTCATTGTTTTTCTGGTTTTGGTTCTAGGCACACTAAAAATCAACCTGCCAAGTCCAGTTTTCTGATCTTTCTCTACCTAACTTTCCAAGTGGCTTCCGATGGCCACATATTCTTTATTAAATCCATCTCTAGTCTTCTGGGCCCACTATCAAATGTCACTAAGTATAATTATTTACGTGTACCATTCTCAATCAAAATATCCCAGCTGGAAGGCTGAAGGAGGGCGTGAAGAGTGGGAAGAGGGACAGAATATGTAAACGGCAGACATAACAAAAGCATGAAAAGATTGTTCTTTTCTTTTGATGGTCTACTGTTCCATATTTTTGAATAATTGTGTTTTGGTTTCATCTCTTCAGTGCTAGCTACTGCACAGTGTAAAGCACATCAATTACAAAGCTCCATTTTTCAAGGGAAGGATTTATCGTTTTATGTCTTACTCACACTTGACTTAATAAATCTACCCTGTTAGCAGCTCTCTCTCACAATGCCATTTTGTCATCTCTATTCCTTTATTACTACTCTTACTTACCACCCCCAGAAAAACAAAACAAAACAAAAAACAAAACACCAGTGTAGATTCTCTAACAATTTGTCAACAATTGTCCAAATTCTCTGGCAACAATTCTGTATCCAGCATACTGATAGCTCATTCATGTCTTACAAACACAGAGGAAAAATAAACATTCATTAGTTGTATTTTGAGCTTTCTTGGTGCTGAATGCCACAGGATTTGTCCACATATTTTTTCCTATTACTGCTTCCCAGCATTGTTAGTCATATTCAAACATTCTTTGAAAAGCATTATTTTTCACGATTGATAGAGCAAAAATTAAACTGACTTAATAATGGTACAAATTATTCTATTATGAAATAGTAGAAAATAAGTGTTGGAAATACTAAATTAAAAAATATTAAAGGACACATATAATACCAATAAGAACAGCCCAAACACTACACGTTTTTTAAACTGAAATTAAAAGAATTTACATATAACAGTGAATTTGACTGTAAGGCAAATTTTATACTTAATGTAAATTAACCTGCTTTGTTTTAGCATAATAGAACTACATGCAAATGAAGCCCAAATAAATCTGATTTAAAACTTGATTTTAAGTGATATCCAACTTTATCAAAATGCGTTGGTTTCTTGTAATAAATGTATTTTTCTATTTCCTAACCATTTGTTTTCTCGTAAAGGAACTTTTACAGAGTTCTATCACATCAACATTGAGGGAATAACAAAAATCACAATGAGGTTGACTAAGAAATGTCGAT
Organism: Furipterus horrens; assembly: GCF_987537825.1. Classification (NCBI taxonomy): domain Eukaryota; kingdom Metazoa; phylum Chordata; class Mammalia; order Chiroptera; family Furipteridae; genus Furipterus; species Furipterus horrens. The sequence continues at coordinate 74,520,792 of NW_028327174.1, read as the reverse complement.
CTCTTTATCATTTTGGCTGAAAAGAACAAAAATCTTTTAAAAGACTTTTAAATAAAGATACAAGGAGACCCAGGATTCACAGTTGACATTAAACAATGTTGGCTGAAGCCAAAAAACAATTTTACTCTTTCTAGTCCTTAGTAAAGACTCAGCTATTCTGCCTCAGGTTCATTCCTTTCCTTAATGGTAATGAGTATGGGTGATTCAACCACAATTTGAACAGTGCTGATCCCCAAGGAAATATTTGGAACACATGTAGTATATTTATTCAACTTTAAGAGATCCCATCGTGCTTTGCGACATCATTGTTCTTCTTGAGAAATACATATCCGACAATTTTGAACAAAAGGCTGTGTACGTGTTGTGGGGGGTGGTGTCTGTATGGATCTGTGCGTATTTACAAAAACCTTCATTGGGAGGCAAGGGCAATAACTAATAACTACAGGCAATACTTACACTGCACTTGGTACTTGCACTGTTCTCTCTCTCTCTCACACACACCATATATATATGTAAAACAACTTCTTGATCCCTTCATCTATCAATGGACACAGGTTATTGCCATGTCTTGGCTACTGTAAATAATGCTGCTATGAACACAGGGGTGCAGATATCTTTTGGAGTGTTTTTCTTTCCTTTGAATATATTCTCAGAAATGAAATTTCTGGAACAGATGGTAGTTCTTTTTTGAATTTTTTGAGGATCCTCTCTACTGTCTTCCATATCAGTTGTACCAATTTACAGTCCCACCAGCACTGCACAGAAGGGTTCCCTTTTCTCCACCTCCAACCCTGCATTTGCTATCTCTTATCTTTTTGACGATGGCCAGTCTAACAGTCATGAGGTGATATTGCACTGTGGCTCTGATTTGCATTTCCCTAATGGCTAGCTACGTTGAGCATCTTCATGTACCTGTTGGCCTTTCTTATATCTTCTTTGGAGAAATGCCCATTCAAAGCCTTTGCCTATTTTATAAATTTATTTGTTTTTTTGCTTTTTTTGCTATTGAGTTCTATGAGTTCTTGATATATTTTGAATATTAACCCCTCATCAAATATATAGTTTGCAAACTTTTTTTTCCATTCCATAGGTTGTTTATTCATTTTTTTTTGTTGTTGGGTTTTTTTTTTTTGCTGTTCACAATGCAGAAGCTTTTTAATTTGACGTAGTCAAACTTGTTTATTTTTTATTTCATTGCTTGTGCTTTAAGTACCACATCCAAAAAAATCATTGCCAAGACCCATGGCAAGAACCTTTAGTCCTGTGTTTCTTCTAAGAGTTTCATGGTTTTGGGTCTTACATTTAAGTCTTTAATCCATTTCAAGTTAATTTTTGTCAGTACTATAGGATATGGGTCCAGTTTCATTTTATGACATGTGACTATCCAGTTATCCCAGTACCATTTATTGAAGGGGCTATCTTTAATATATTCAATATTAGCTGACAGTATTTTCTTGGGTTTATTTAGCTTTGTAGTATAGCTTGAAATCAGGAAGTGTGATGCCTCTTGCTTTATTCTTCTTTCTCAGAATTTCTTTGGCTATTTGAGATCTTTCAAGGTTCCATATAAATTTTAGGTATGTTTCTTATACTTCTATAAAAAATACCTTTGGAATCTTGGCAGGGATAGCATTGACTCATGATGGCTTTTGGTAATATTGACACTTTAACAATATTAATTCTTCCAGTCCATAAACACTTACTTGTATCTTCTTTGATTTCTTTTATCATTGTCTTGTAGTTTGCAGAGTAGAAATCCTTCATCTTCTTATCTGAATGTATTTCTAAGTATTTTATTGGTTTCCTTTCCTTTTCTTTTTTCTGGGGGTGGTGGTGGTGGTAGTGGTTATAACAACAGAAATGTATTGGTTCATAGTTCTGGAAGCTACCATGCTCCCTCTGAAACATGTAAAAGAGTCTTTCTTGACCCCTTTCTAACCTCTGAAAATACTTCCTAGTGTTTTGCCCAGAATCTTCAGCATTGCTTGGCTTGCAGCTGGATAACTCCAGTCTTGGCCCCGATCTTCACATTGCATTCTTCCTTTGCATCTCTGTTCTTTAAATGGCCACATTCTTTTTAAATTAAAAAAAAATTTAATTACAATTTCCTTTAAATATTGTTTTATATTGATTGCAGGTGTACAGAATAGAGTATTTTATTGTTTTTGATGCTGTTATAAATGGGATTGATGTCTTTATTTCCTTTTTAGAAAACCTCATTGTTAGTGTATCACAGTGCTACAATTTTCTGCATGATAATTTTGTATCCTGCAAATTACTAAATTTATTGATTAGATCCAACAGTATTTTTGGTTGCGTCTTTAAGATTCTCTCTTTAAAATATCATCATCTGTAAATAGAGGAAAGTTTACTACTTCATTTATAATACTAATACATTTTATTTCTTTTTCTTGCCTGATTTCTCTAGCTACCATGTCCAGTACCATGTTGAATAGCAGTGGTGAGAGTGGACGCCCTTGTCTTAGTCTTGATTTTAGAGGGAAAACTCAACCTTTCATCACTACGTATGACGTTAGCTGTGGCCTTTATTTTGTTGAGGTATGTTCCTTAGATGCCTGATATATGAAAAACTTTTATCATGTCTATGTATTTTCTGCTTCTACTGAAATGATCATATTTTTCTTTTGTTTTATTCTGTTAGTGTGTTGTACCACATGATTTATTTTCATATGTTGAAGTATTCTTGAATCCCAGGGATAAATAAACTCCACTTCATCATGTATAAGATCTGGTTAATGTGCTGCCGAATTCAGTTTGTTTCCTAGTAGTGTCTTTTTCTGGTTTTGGTATCAGGATAATGTTGGGTTCATAAAATGATTTGGGGGATGTTTCTTCTTTTTCATTTTTAAAGAGTTTGAGAAGGATTGTTGTTAATATGTCTTTAAATGTTTGGTATAACTCACCAGTAAAGTCATCTGAAGATCCTAGGCTTTTCTTCATTTGGAGACTTTTGATTACTTATTCAATCTTACTAGTAGTTGATCTACTCAGATTTTATAACTTGTCCTGATTGATTCTTGGTAAGTTGTATGTTTCTAAGAATTTTGCCATTTCTTCTAGGTTGTCGGATTTTTTAGCATATAAGCTGTCCATACAATTAAGAACTTTCTGTCTACTAAGCTACATGTACGGTTTTTTTCAAAAATCCAATGGGTTCTAGATGCCTTGGAGATCATGTTTATTTCTGAAAATGTTCAGGCCTGAGGTTTCTGAGAAATTGAGTCAGTTTAGATCAGCTAACCAGGTTACCTTTAGAAAAATAACATGACCCAGGATCATGCTCCTAACACATGCAGTTTCCTAAGAGAAACTTAGGTTGAATTAATTGAGAATGCAATGAATAACTATAGGTAAAATCTACTTTTAGGCATAAGCAATTTCCTTTTTAGGATTTCTTATTTTACTCAGAATATATGAAAGAACTAGCTAGTTTTTACAACCTCCCGTGCCTATTTAAAATCTGGGAGTGTTCAAGCTGACTATTACAGTACATGAAATTTTAGTTGGTATTAAAAGGGATACTATTTAATATCCAAAGGGTCCTAAGCACAAATCCTATAGAAATATGATGTAAGCAATTGCTCTTTCCAGAACGTCTGCCTGAAATATTCTAATTATACCCAAATCCCCCTTACTACCAATATCAGTTAATTCCCACCACTTATTTATTAGGGTCAGATCAAGTATTGACTTTTTATAAAGCTGTAATTCCTCCAGGAATTGTTGTTTTCCCCTCTTGCATCTATAGCACTTTGCATGGACCTCTTTCTACTCTAATACTTCCTAACAGAAACCGGGTAAATAAAGACTCTGTCATTTCCTTCCCAATGCTTGTGATAACTGAATGGTATTGAATAGCAATCTTGTTCAAATTCATGAAGCAGGCTTTAGTCATGTATCAGATAATAGTTTAAGTCAAAAAGATGGATACATTTCCATGTACAATATAGTAAAGTTTTACACACTCTTCATGCTTAATCACTTAAGACACTTGGATAAATAGCAGCAGTCCTCACAGGAATCTGTGACTTACCTTACTGGACTTGTGGTCCACGTTGAAAGTGGCAATTGCATCCTCTGTTTTTTTCCTCCCAGATTTGGTTATTACATACTCAGCAAGTTTGTTTGCTAAATAGGTCTTTCCAGTACCACTAGGTCCTGAGAGTAGAATTCTGTGATGCTCCATCAACAAGTTAAAGTACCTTTGGATAATTGGTTTAGGAATCAGCGTATCAAAAACACAACTGTCCAAACTGTTTTATTCTAACCCTGAAATAAGAAACAAAGGGAACAGCATGCTTTGTTATTCTACACAAGCCAGAATTTAAAATATAGCATCAACTGACAACAAAGCTTTGTTATTCATAGGAATGCGTCCTTGCAAAATACTCTCTTTGATAATTCTATCCCATACACATAAGCTTCTTCTCCTTTTTATTGAATTTATTGCCATTTTGAAGACAGAACACCAGTAGTAAGGTAGGGTAAACATCACACAAAAGCAAGCCATTTCCTTTGTTCAGGCTTCCTTCCACTGTCCACTTCATGTTTACCTCTTAAATGTCCAAAGATAAATGGAAGCATCATTATACAATCTTATTCCCTTTGAAGGTGGTAGTTTTGTTAACCACATGATCTCACTAATATGTGGGGTCTAATGAATAAAATAAACTGATGAACAAAACAGAAACAGAGGCATGGATACATGGAAGAACAGACTGACAGTGTCAGAAGGGAGGGGGCTGGAGGACTGGATGAAAGAAGGGGAAGGAATTAGCCAAAGCACATACATGTGAGACCCATAGACACAGACACAGTGTACCAGAGAGAAGGGGGGCAGGGGCTGGGTGGAGGCAGGCAAAGGGGGGAAATG